>NW_012149764.1:514886-605890 GCF_000956105.1 Propithecus coquereli
GTGTTGGGATATGTCTTCTCATGGCTGTGACATTGACTATTCCCAGGAAGCATCCTTGCTGATGCTGATTTGTTAAAGTAAATCACCAGGCTTCTTTTGCAGCTACTGTGGCTGCCAAAGGAAATCTCTGAAGCTCTTAACTGCATTGGGACAGGAAGAAAGAAGGAGTATGTTCATATTACCAAAATAGTTAGCTCTGCTCATGTCAATTCTGCAGAAAATGTATTCTGCCTAAGCTTAGGGTGGCATTTTAGAAGGTTTTAAAATCCAGTTTCACTCCCTGGGCATCTGTTCTGAACTTCTGTCTTCCAGAATCCTGGGGAGTAGATAGTCATCACAAAGCCATCAGCTGGACATAATGCCTTAAGGTTCACCTTCTTTGTAGGATGAGTTAATCACAAGAAAGATGTTACATCTGACCCAGAAACTTTTATATAATAACAGGAGCTTTGAACCACAAGGTGTTACTGAGAAGACCTGTGGCATTTTGTCCTTACTATAAGAAGCCCAGTTTTTAAACATTGGAAATATCTGATAAATTAGTAATTTGTTCTATTTTTCCCTTTCTCTTATTCTTAGGGAAAAGGAGGTGCTAAGACGCTTATGAACACTATCATGCAGTTGAGAAAAATCTGCAATCACCCATATATGTTTCAGCACATCGAGGTAAGTCTTCGCGATGTGTTTTGGTCCTGATTGTGCTAATCTTACGAATGCCCTTAAAAAAACAGAAAATAAAAACCAAAATAGGTTTAAAACGTGTCTGTGGAGGCTGAAACTGAGTGATCTGATAGCTCAACAAGCAGAATTAACAAACATAAATTTTCTGGTCGTGGATTCTCATTGGTACCAAGCACGTGAACATCTAGAATTTTATAACAGAGTTTCAAGTAGTGAGAAAATGTTGTAAGCAATGGCTTGTTATGTAGGTTGGGATAAGGACTGTGAATTACCTTGTTATGGTAGGAGCTCTGAAACTGAAGATAGTGATAAATACATCAAGCTGCCTCTGAAGGATGCTGTGAACAATATCAAAATAATATATTTATAACTGTTAATGACAAAGTTTTTTTCGATATTTTCTATGTAAAAGATACTGGCTCTAGTCTGTTACTTTGATTTATATTTTTCCTTTCTTGTTTATACTGTGGCAATGTAAATTTATACTTTTATCCTGATGCTTGGGTCTCTAGAAAGCTATTTTAAGGAAAGAAGACATTTTCTGCCCTGCTCACTACATGTGAATAAGTTTCCTAAATTGACAGTGTTTCACCCCAGTAGGAGCAATTGACTTGAGCAGGAATGAAAAGAAGCCACAATTGCGGTCTCCATTTTTCAGTGTTGCTGCTAAGACAAATGGTCCTGGTGGCGATTATTTGCCAGTGTAGTGCCTGCTTTCTACTGCAGAATGAACAGGAAATGGAGAGAAAATCACTGCAGGGCTCCAGTGTCTGCACCAATTTATTTAAAAATATAAATAGAAACTTCTGGAAAATTAAGACCTAATCACAGTATAAAAATTGAGTTGAAATATTCTTGACCTCAAATAGTGTTTTTTTTTCCTTGCTTTTATTTGGCAGTTGCACTTGTTGGGTCAGAGTATTTATTACACACGCTTTCCCTATACTAGAGTCCTGTCCCAACTGTGCTGGGGAATTAGGAAGACCCTGCTTTTGCCTTCAAGTCCACGGGGGAGGTATCCACAGACACAAGGGAGAGTTTTTATAGACGTAGGGGGGAGTATCTATAGATCTAAGTAAAATGACAACAGTCATCTTAAAACAACACCTAAAAAAAAAAAATCTCCCCAGCAAGTCAGAGTTATCTGATATGCAGTCGAAGGAGAATCCAGTGGGCAATAATGAGTTCATGTCGCAGGCCACTTTCACTGGGAACGGGGTCAGTCACTCAGAATATCCACGCTGTGGTTTGCTTGATTTGTAATCCAGGGTAGTAACAGATTGTAAGACTTGCAGGAGGATCAACTTTTAAACGATAACATGAAGCATCTTATAAACTGATAGTGTGTTAAATAGATGTAAGGTATCAATGATTTAGCGGTGGGTGTTTGTTGGGTTGGGACGGGACGGGAACAAAGATTTAATGACGAAAATGACTGGGGTGGTGTCGGACTCGCCTGTCACTCACCATCCCATTTTTCCTTTTACAGACTCCGGTCTATAGAAGGCTTTGGGGACTTAGAAATTATGGATGTTAAGTGTCAATCTTATTTCATTTTGGTTATCATAAAAAATTACTCTTGGACACCTGCTGGGCCATGTCGGGAGGAAGGGAGATGATGCCATCTGTCTTCCAGCTGCTGTCTGGGGTGCAGGGAAGGGTGGAGCGGCATGGCAGAAGAAGCTAAGTTTAAGGAACATGCCCTCCAATGCCTGCGTATTTACACTTTAGGTAGCAGTCAGTAGAAAGGCAGACTTCGATTTGCAATTTTTTTTTAACATAAAAAATCTTTCAGGAGTCTATTCCTGGAAAAAAGAAATCCACAGTTATTGGTGAATCTATTGACAATTATGAGTGAGAGACGGGGTGCACATTTGCCTTTGTCGTGTTTTGTTTGCCACACGCCTTTGTTCATCCTAAATCACACCAGAAGCTCAGTCTCACATCGGTCTCACTGCCTCCCTGGGGATCTTTAAACTGAAATGAAAACTGTATTTTTAAAATGATGCTGACATGTAATCTTATCACCATCCGCTGACACTGACCATCTCTGGATTTTACGACCCTGCTTGGAGACAGGGATGGAACCCAATGAGCACAGGTGTGGTTCTAGGAGTTGGAGTCCTGTTTTTGGCCTTTGTTCGTCAGTGTTAATTTTGCCGCAGGGCAGCACCCTGAGAGGCTGGAGCCTGCCATACATGATGAGCATATTTGAGAGTCACTGTCAAACCAAAGGGAAAGAGCCAGTCCCCTTGGAGGAGGAGCTGCAGGGATCAGGGGAGGACGGAGAGCAGAAAAGGGAGACAGCCGGTGGCTGACGTGAAGGTGTGACTTGTTTTCCATCCCCAGGATGGTCTCGGTTCCCATAAAGTCGGAATGGAGAAATCACGTGCAGAACAGTCATCTGTTTCTTCCTCTGAGTCAGCAAGGAGGGAATTATGTGAATAAATTCTGTTTTCTAAAAGTAGAAGCAGGACACCTGAGGGGTGCTAGACATTTAGGGCCTTATTTGTAATAGAGAAAAACACAGTATGGAAGGAATGTTAGGATTTCACCAAACTAAGAATTACAACATATTATATAATCACATTATTTTTATCGCTAAATGTTTCTGCCATACATATATTTGTGTTTCCATATTAATCCTGATTTGCTTGTATTGAGCTCTTCCTCGGGTCTAGACTCTGAGCTCCTTGCAGGTACTTACTCCTTGACGATGGATGCCCAGAAACAGCTACAGACTCTGCCCTGGGCCAGTGGATGCTCAGACGTTGTTTGATGAGTAAACTAACCGTATCATCTGAGTATGAGAGTCTAGAGACTTGAAGAAGCTCACAGGATATGTTTCTGTTGGAATAAAAGTATGAACTCAAAACACTGAGTTTCTGATTCATCCTATAATGAGTATTTGCTTATTCCTTAACTATTTTGTTTGTTTCAACTATACTCTAGAAATAGATAGGATGACTTCACTAAAAGAATAATCATTAAGTTAATAATTACATTTTTTAAAAAATCACTTTCTTCTCTCTCTATTAAAGGAATCCTTTGCTGAACACCTGGGCTATTCAAATGGAGTCATCAATGGGTAAATTTTAAAATGTTTTTTCTTCAAAAAAATGACGTTGTTGATCCTACCTAAACACTTTTTCTCTTTTTTTTTTTTTTTTTTTTTTTTGAGACAGAGTCTCACTCTGTTGCCCTGGGTAGAGTGCCGTGGCGTTAAACACCTTTTCTCTACAGTGTTTCCGATATTGCAGATACATACTTCCAGCCTTCTCAACCCTCCTTGCTCCTCAGCAGAGATACAGAAGTTGCTAAGCAAAATGTTATCAGCATTCTCTTTTATTTTACTGGCATAAATCACTACTTGCCTTGAGCAAGTGGCTATTCAAAGGACATAGATCTCATTTAATAGACTTAATGGTATCCTCGTGCTCTAAAAATGTTGTTGAAGCTCCAAAGGTTGTTACTTATAACCAAAATTGTAGCTTGGGCTTGAAAAGAATTTGTCTTATTAACTTTTACATTGATATCTAACATGAATGTGCATGATAGGAAATGTCTCATCTGCTATAAATGTGTCCAATTTTACAGTAAATCGTTGGAGTATGGTTATATAAGAAATGTTTTTCATTAGCAATGGATATTGAAGAGAATCATGCCATGCATTAGCTGAAAGTCTCTGTTTTGCTTATTTTGCACCGGGAAAAATGTATTATGAGGATATAGGTGTCATTCTTGGATCCCAAGGACAGACAGTGTCACTGGGCTAAGAACCAGGAACTGAAACCCATCCAGAGGCAATGCCACTAAGTTCTCCCTGCCTCTCCTAACCTCTCTTTCCTCTGGATCCCGTGGTCATTCCTGCTCCTATCAGCCTGGCCAGGGTTGCATGATGAGAACATGGCTACAGAGGGTATTTGGAGGAAAGTTTTCAGAGCAGGGGATGGCCATCAGGAAGATCTCCTTTTGAAAAGAGATCTATTAGAAATAACATATTCTGTGTCATAAAATCAACTACCCAATGATGCATTTCAGTGTTATAGACTGCATGTATACTGGCAAGTTTTCCAAACAATATCCACCCTAAAGTTAGGTTTCAACGATCTAACATAGCTCTCTTGATAAAAAAACAAAGTGGAGAATTAATTGCAGAAGAAAAAGGCCCTGCCTCAGCCTTTCTTTGTATCACGGCATCCTCTCCATCTCATGCTCCCGTCATATTTTCACTGCTACAAGCAGCCAGGACCCTTGTCCCCTCCCAGTCCATTCTCACTCAAGGTCCATGGTGATCATGTAAAAAGATTTGCCAGATCTTGTCACTCCCCTGCTTTAAAGCCATCAATGGCTTTCCACTACGCTGAAAATAAACCACTCAGTGTAGTTAATAGAGCCCTGCAGTACCTGCGCCCACGCCCACCCTCCGCCTCTCTGTGCTTGTGTCCCCGTATTCTCACTTCACTTGTGTTTAAGCCACACTGTTTTTTTTTCTTTTTTCAGTTTCTCAGACTCTCCAGGCTCCTTTCCTCCTCAGGGCCTTTGCACATGCTCTTTCCTCTCCCTGGAATCTCCTCCTGTCCACCCCCACAGCCCCCATTCTTCACTTGGACATCTTTTCACTTATTATTTCAGGTTTTAGCTAAAATGCTATCTTTCAGGGAGGTCTCCTCTGACACTCTAAACCAGTGGTTGGCAAACTTTTTCTGTAAAGGGCCAGATTGTAAATATTTTCAGCTTTGTGGGCCATAACGTCTCCGCCACACCTGTTCGCCTCTGCTCCTGTAGCTTAAAAGCAGCCACACAAAACAGAGATGAGCATGGCTGTGTTCCAATAAAACTTTATTTATAAAAACAGGCCACAGGCAAGGGCCGAAGTTTGCTCTGCTCTAATCTAGAGAGGGTATCACATGTGGCTGTGAATTCTCTCATTGCACCTTGCTATTTTTCTTTATAGTACTTATCACAATTTGTAATTACCGCAATTACCCATTTTGGAGGCAGAGACTCTATTTTGCTTATCATTATACACACGCCTGGCATTGTGCTTGGTACATAGTACATTCAATAAATATTTAAATGTATCTTAAGTGCCCTAAATTAATAATTTTATATACTTAAGGAGGAACTTAAAGAAATATGACACACGTATGTGTGTGTGTGTGTGTGTGTGTGTGTGTGAGAGAGAGAGAGAGAGAGAGAGAGAGAGTCGGTGAAAGTATTAGGAACATGAAGCTGTTTCCTTTCCTTTCTAGAATGTGTCCTCATACCTAGCGTATACAATGCACTCTTTATGGGTTTTACCTGAATACATTATATATTCTTTTTCTGCTAAATACTCTCACTGCTTTGGAGTTGATATTCATTCCACAGTTACTTACTGAACGTTTACTATTTATAAGACCCTATATGAAAGCAAAGTGGTACTGGATCCTTCAAGAAGACAGCAGTAATACTGTCTTCTTGTTTTGCATTTTTGGGTTCAGGGCCGAGCTGTATCGGGCCTCAGGAAAGTTTGAGCTACTTGATCGTATTCTGCCAAAACTGAGAGCTACTAATCACCGCGTGCTGCTTTTCTGCCAGATGACGTCTCTCATGACCATCATGGAGGATTACTTTGCTTTTCGGAACTTCCTTTACCTGCGCCTTGACGGTAAGTGCAGAAGGTACTAGGCTCAGAGGCCTGCAAATGAAGGGGTGGTGGACACTTGGATCCAATCTCAGCCAAAAAGGAGGGTTAAAATTGAAGAACTGACTAGCAGGCTGGGGCACAGGTTTTCTAGATAGAAGTTTTTACATCCTCGAGCTTCAAATAAGCTGACATCATTCGCACAGCTGTATATCCCACGTACAAACCAACTCAAATGAATTTAGAGTCACCTATGAGCAACCAAAATGTTAAAATTCTTCTAGATCTCAGGATTGATTGTTACCTATGCACCAGATAGAATATGTTGACCAGCCTTTAACTTTCTGATAAGGAATATTTTAGGGGAATAAAGGCTATGTCACTTTTTCTTCACTAACAATTTAATCGTTCATTTAAGACTATATTTAATTATCATATTTAATTATCAATTAATTATCATTGCCTTTCTCTGTTTCTAAATAGAAAATTATTTAGGACATGCCTAAAACATTATATTGTCAAGAGATTTGATTTCATTGTTTCCTGGATTTTGCAAACTATATAAAATATTTGCCTGATTTTAAGAGTGAAATTTAAACACTATGTCTTAAAAATTAGTAAGAAAATATGAATGGAAGAAAATGTGATTTTAGGGATACCCCCTAAATTTATGATTTGGATAATGTATTAGAGATTGAGGATATCAAAGTTTTTCTACTATGGCAGCAGATATCAAAGGGTGGAAAGTAGGAAAAGGAGCTAATTTATAGCCAGGATGCTGTTTTAATCCCTGGGTACAACAGTGTAGACCACTACTAATACCAGTTTTTATCTAATGCAGTATTAATATTATTGCTAAGTGGGATATTTAAAGTTTATGTTCCATTAAAAGACTTTGTTTTATTTTCAGTCCAACATGTTGTCTCTCTTATGCCCTTGATATAATTGGATATATAGCAAAGCTTGCTGTACATTCTCTTACTTGAGTTTTTAGGTGAATTCACTTTATGGTCTGCCTCTTAGGGTATTATTAAGTTTTAAATTAATTATACCCTCTGACAAATTTGATGATTTAAAATCATTCTACCTCTCCTTTCCAAAGTCACTGAAAGCCAATGAATGGCTAAGTAAATGTTCATTTTAAATTCATAGATACAGCCATATTATCCCCAGTCTGTCTCTTTTGGCAAATCTCCTCTTTTGTCTCTTCTCCTTTGATTGGATCCCTCCCTCCCTGGGAGGGGAAAGTTCAGCAGGCTTCTTTCAAAAGATAAACCCTGCTTTACCTGCTGCTCAGGTGAGGGGCATCTCTGCTTTATTTTCCCCTGGATTTACAGCCCCCACAGGTGTCCTACATATAACCATTGTTTGTTACTTTGTGGCACTTCCTTTTGAAGCTCAGCTCTCCCAGGACTGCTGCATTGAAATGTTTGAATCTATAAAACTGGTAAGAAGTGATTTCCTTGAAACAAATCACTCTAATGTTTTCTTGCCAGCCTGAGAGATCCTCTTTAATAGTCTATTGGTTGCTCTTCTTATTGTTATTAATAATAATAGTCATAACAGCTATCATAATAGTCATAATAGCTAACATTTATGGAGCACCTACTCCATGTGGAATGCTAGGCAAGGCATTTCCTGAGCATTATTAACTTAATTTTCTCAACAAATAAGATACTGTTATCCCTGTCTCCCAACGTGCTTTTATGATCCCCAGTTAACAGATGAGAAAACAAAGGTAAATGGTGAAACCAGGTTCTAACTTGGATCTCTCTGATTCCAAATTAGCTCAGTTTTAGCAGATCCAGCGAGATATACCCCATCTCTGGAAATACAGCCTGCTTTTCTAGCTATGGCATTTTATGAATGATTTTGAACTTAGTTAAAATTTTTTAAATTGATTCATTGAAAATGACCAGGCACTAGAGATACAAGAGGAATCAACCACTCACTGTTCCTACTCTCAGAGCTCTTACCATTAGGTTGAAGGAGACAAGCAAGTTCCATAAAATGCTACAGATGGAACTGAGAAGAAGGCTGTCCGGCTTTCTTTGCATAAGAAACAGCAGCCATTCATTTTGGGGGTGGACAGAATTGATGGACCAACAATCAATGTACACATCGATAAATTAGCACACACACTTCCAACTGCACCACCCTCCCTCCACCTCCATCACTCAAGTGTTAAAATGACTTCACATTTTCATTGCTGAATTTGATGTCTCAGATTTTGACTTCAGGAAAAAAAAAGTCACTTGATGAAAGCTAAGCATATTTTTTTCTGCAGAGATTATGGTTACATGAATAGATTTAACTAATATTCCATTATAGTTTTTATCTTCACTGGAAATGATTTTTGAGTGAGAGCAAGTGGTGAAGTTTTATCCCAGAAGACAAAATTTTCCAAAAGCAGCAGAAACGAAGTTAAAGTTAGTAATCGTGAAAGACTGGCGGTGTGTTCCTTCTGGCAAATTCTGTAATTTTCAACACAATTGCCCCGCTATTAATTGTATTCCTACACTTGGTTATGTTCTACATCAAAGTCTAGAAGTCCATGAAACTGATGCTAGCACTGAGCACATTAAATCCTCTGCCACCTGCAAGGAACATTTGCCTTTGGACAAACTCTTACATGGTAGTTTAAATCTCCCTGAGCAATATTAAAAAGATAGCTAATGATCGGCAAAGATCTTGACTTGGGAATCTTTGACTAATGGAATTGGTAATTCAGCAGATCTGAACCTTCTAATAAGAAATGCCATAGCCTTGCATGAAAAGTGATTTCATCTTGTTTGTTTTTATGATTTTTCAAGTTCCCAGCTATTTATACAGTTTATATACACTCCAGATATATGGTCAGTCTGTTTGCTTGAAGTATCTGGCATAGGACCTGAAAACTCTTTTGACCAAGTAATTTTGATATTTCTTTTGTTTTTCAATGCTTTATTTTATACTTAGGGTTATTTCATCCCAGTAGGCATATCCCATAATTAGTTTAGTTCTTAATACATGTGATCATTAACTGATTATTTTTCAGTTAATCAACACTGTTGAACTTCTACCCGCGGAGTACATAGATGCGCAGTTTTTGTACCCTGCTATCAGAAAACAGATGCCATTATCTCTGGGAGCCCCTTCTTTCCCCATTTTAGAAATATTTTTTGGTTTCTGTGGCTTTTCATTTGGTTTAAGGCAGAGGATAAATATGTGAACCATTCATCCATGTGACTAATTTTTAAAAAATTATTGCAGCTAGAAAGACGATATATAGAGAAGGTTTCATGGCAAAACAGAACGTGTCTCCATTAGCATCATGAACAAATAGTTCACGTTGATCTCAGAAAGCCAATTCTGAAAATAAAAAGAAAAAAAAGGAATTCCACAGTTTGAAACTTCACTCCACAGAGCACATTGAGTGTCCCTGCCCCCAAATCCAAATTCAGACAATACATTGTGGCAGGATTTGACGGGTTTGCTAAACTCAAAATCTAACTTAGACAGTAAATTGAATCTAAAGAACGTTGCTTCATCAAATGAGGAGAGCCCCACAAACCCCTTGTTCCTAGTCCCCATTTGTTATATGCAGGGAACTGATTTTTCCCGCTCATCAGGAGGGTATTGTTATTTTTATTAAATGTGAAAAACAGATTCCTCCCATATTTGAGAACCTGATCCTCATTGTAACTTGATTCCATTAGCTATAGTTACGTAAATGCTTTAATCCTCTGGAGTAAATTGCTCATATATTTTCATCCGTAAAAAACAGAACATGTAGAAATAATATTTGTATAGCAGCCAGTCAGGGACTGTCATGTAACATGCATGTACATTTCTCAACAGCCTAAAGCCTTTTTCAAAACTCGGCACCTATGCTTTTCTGCTGAAATATGTTCAGGTGGAATAGTGGTGGGTTTTTTTTTTTTTTTGCCCCTTCCATAATGCATTTCATAAAATGGCCAGAAAAATACATTACAGCTACATAGTAAGTGACCGAAGGGCTCATTTGGAATGCGACTGTGCCCCAGAAGGGAGCACCGAACTCTGCAGTTGGGTATCCTGTGCTAATTCACTATTTTGGAGCCTCCTCAGACTCTGGGTGAGCCACCCCAGGTGTATAACATGCTGTTATGTGTGATTGGTTTTAATTTAGCATCCTTTAAACTCAACAGAGCAGAACGTGAAGGTGAGAAACAGACTAGGAGACTCTTTATATTTTTTTTGGATTATTGTGGCTTTAAGTCTTGCTAACAAGGATAAAAATATTCCATTCACATTTTATGGTTTTCCCAGCCAGGCCATACCCAGTAGCAATCCAAATGGTAAAGTTGTAGAAATCAGCTTTTTCTTTTGTTTCCACTCTCTTGGCATAAATTAGTCCTCACTGTAATGCCTATTGCCAAACTTGCTTTAAGCCATTATAAGAATCATGTTAGGTATATGTGTGTGCTTTAAAAATTATTTGGTATGTTAACGTACAGAAATAAATCCATATAATGTTTTCATTAAATTTTAAGTTAGAGTAAGAATATTGTAAAATTTGTAAAGTTGCAAAGGTGCCCAGTCAGAAATGTTTAAATGCTTTCTCTTTTTCTTTTTAATTGCAAATGTTCAAAGTTCTTTTCAAAAGTACAAAACCCTGGGGATTATCTCACCAGTGCTAAGAGGAGTCTGGGTGTATTTTTCAAGGCAGCAGGCCTTTTTGTCTAGTTCTGTGCCATTTTCAGACAGGAGTTAATTGGCAAATTTATTTTTCTGATCCCCTCAGGTACCACCAAGTCTGAAGATCGTGCTGCTTTGCTGAAGAAATTCAATGAACCTGGGTCCCAGTATTTCATTTTCTTGCTGAGCACAAGGGCTGGAGGCCTGGGCTTAAATCTTCAGGCAGCTGACACGGTGGTCATCTTCGACAGCGACTGGAATCCCCATCAGGTCTGCATGCCCGACTTGGGTGCCCGGGCCTCCCTCTGGACAGGAGCTAAGAGATTATCAGTGTCATCATTCACATTTACTGGACAGAGCAGATTTCTAAATGAGTGGGCCATTTCTCCTTTGGAGTCAATTCTTAGGGCTCTTATCCCCCCCCAGAGCACAGATGTGATACCCTGCATATATACCTTTAAAGAGGTCAAGTTTGGGGTAGAAAAACTCAGTTTCGGATTAGTTTTAATTGCATCTCCTGGGATTGCCATTGAGCAAAGTATATTTGGTGAAGGATAGATCAAAAATGTTCTGAAATAATAAGAACAGCAACTAACATGTATGGGATCCTTACTCTGTCAGCCTCTCCAGGTGCATTGTTTCGTTTAGTTTTCACAGCCACCCTGCGAGGTAGTTAATACTACTATTTACATCTTTACCATCAAGGAAACTGAGTCCTAGGTACTTCCCCAAGACCAAACAATTCATACGTGATAGTTAACCTTTTATTTTGCATGTTTCGTTTAAAATCATCATCAAAAATGATTCCAGCATTTATTATTGTAAGTTCTTTTATTGTTAAGTTTAGAGGTATCCTTTTAAAGGAATACTTCGGTTGATTTAAAAAACAATCCAAATCGGTCTCTTACGGCACTGGTTTCCTAAATTACTCTGGGAGGTAACGCACCTGCCTGTAGGATATTGAGTAGAATGATACTGGCCAGCATTTGATTCATACCAGAACAAACATTGAATTCAACATAGTAAAAAGGAGAACTGCAGCGCTCACATATGAATATGCCTTCTGTATCAACTTAACCTAGACTCCTCACTGAGCCGTGGTTTCCTCAACAGTACCACTAACTATCTCACTGGGTTGTTGTGAAGATTGAGTGGAAAAGGCTTATAGCAGTCATTTCCGGCAGGAAGTACAGTTCAGGGCTACATTAGCATTCTAAGAGAGTGGCTAGGCACGGTGGTGCATGCCTGTAATCCTAGCACTCTGGGAGGCTGAGGCAGGAGGATCTCTTGAGCTCAGAAGTTTGAGAGCAGCCTAAGCAAGAGTGAGACTTGCCTCTACTAAAAATAGAAAAAATTAACAGAAAAAATTAGCCAGGTGTGGTGGAGTGTGCCTGTAGTCCGAGCTACTCGGGAAGCTGGGGCAGGAAGGTCACTTGAGCCCAGGAATTTGAGGTTGCTGTGAGCTAAGCTCATGCCATGACACTCCAGCCTGGGCAACAGAGTGAGACTCTGTCTCCAAAAAAAAAAAAAAAGAATGCTAAGAGAGCTTTTAAAAAATATACATGCCTGCTTCCCATTCCCTACCACCCCACCCCCAGTTCTTATTCAGTGGGTTGGGTGTTTCCTTTTGAGAGCTCCCAGGAGATTCTGACATAGGTTCTCTCCTGCTGTTAAGGAGCACTGATTTAAAGAATAAACAGGTGGTTCCAAACCTTTGGGTGACCACTAGCACTGGACCACTGCATATGCTCACCAGTCATTTTCTGTAGGTGAGTAAGTTAAAGAAGAGTTACTGTTGAAATTTTCTGACCTTGAAAAGGGTTGGGAGCCACCAACAGAGTGTATAAGTTCCAAGTCTTCAGAAAATTAATTAATTAAAGATGAGATCTCACTCTGTCACTCGGGCTGGAGTGCAATGGCACAATCGATCATAGCTCACGGTAACCTTGAACTCCTGGGCTCAAGCAATCCTCCCACCTCAGCATCCCAAGTAGCTGGGACTACAGGTGCACACCACCATGCCCGGTTAATTTTTAAATTTTTTGTAGAGATGGGGTCATACTATGTTGCCCAGGCTGGTCTCGAACTTACGGTCTCAAGCGATGATCCTCCAGCCTTGGCCTTCCACAGTACTGGGATTATAGGCGTGAGCCATTGCACCCAACCCAGAAAATATTTATACTTTTTTATAAATATATCAAAATGTTGCATCCTAAAGTTTGGGTAGAATTCATATTCATGTGAGAGATCTGTGGCTTTTCTTTTTACCATTTTGAATTAAGGACTTTTTCCACAAATACTTACTGAGTGTTATATAGCAGGCACTGAGCTAGGCTGGGTATCTAGTGGGGAGGAGTACGTGATTCCTCTTCTCCCAGGGGTCTCAATGCGGTTGGACATTTGGATTACTTGCTGGTGCCTAAGTCTTCATTGAACTAAAACATTGACAACAAAACCCAGGACCCCAAATTTCCACTGGTCTATGTTACGGTAAGTTCCTCAAACTGGCCGGTCTACCTCTGCAAGTACTTCTCTCTGCCACAGGTGGCTTCACTTCCGCCAGATCCCATACACTGGGCTGACCAGATTTTTCGTCTGTCGCTTAAACAGGACCATTAGTTCGGGCCATCTTTTTTTCATTTTTAGAAATCAGTGATCTTAGAGTGATAAAGATGAGTACTGAGTTTTCATTTAAAAGGTACAGGAGGCCGGGTGCGGTGGCTCACGCCTGTCATCCTAGCACTCTGGGAGGCCGAGGAGGGTGGATCACTCAAGGTCAGGAGTTCGAGACCAGCCTGAGCAAGAGCGAGACCCCGTCTCTACTAAAAAATAGAAAGAAATTATCTGGACAACTAAAAATATATATATACAGAAAAAATTAGCCGGGCATGGTGGCACATGCCTGTAGTCCCAGCTACTCGGCAGGCTGAGGCAGAAGGATTGCTTGAGCCCAGAAGTTTGAGGTTGCTGTGAACTAGGCTGATGCCACAGCACTCACTCTAGCCCGGGCAACAAAGCGAGACTCTGTCTCAAAAAAAATAAATAAATAAAAATAAAAGGTACAGGAACTAACTTTTATTAAACAACTATACCAGGTATTATTAGGCACTTTGCACACGTTAGTTTAGGCAATCCTCAAGATACTGTACACATAAGGAAACCAGTCAATATTAGCTCGCGTATGAGCGCACAGCCAGGACTGTGCAAACCCGTGTCTGTCTGCGACTGGGTTTGAATCCTGGCTGTGCGCTCTTTCCCCCCGCACCCCTGCATATCTGTCGCATGGCCCCAAGACTAACTGCAACAAGTTCCCAAGGATTCGAGAACTTCTTACCCTGTTTGCATATTGTCCGTGTGCTCTGCTTCCTCACCTATCGTATTGTGCTGCCACTTGCATTTTAGCATTTTTGTGGCTTTATCAATATCTTCTAGGACAGGGGTCAGCCAACTATGACTCACAGGCCAAGTCTGGCCTGCCACCTGTTTTTGTATGACCTGTCAGTGAAGAATGGTTTTCACATTTTTAGGTATAAATAGAAAATAGGGGGAAAAGTTATTAGCCTTTGGCAAGAACAGTTGCTCAGTTTTTGCTCCTGGGCCAGACAGCCTAGAATGTTGAGTGTTGGGCCCGTTACAGAGACAGTTTGCTGCGTCTGTTCCAGGAGATGATGAAAAGGTTGATGGCACAGAGCTAGTCACCTTGACTGCAGCATAGCAGTTCTGGTGAAGAGGGGATGAGAGAGATGACCAAACTAAGGGCTTGAAAAGGAAATTTAGGGTCCCCCCCCTTTTGCATTTTAATTATCCACCTCACATTCTCCTCTTTAGAAAATAATCTAGTTTGCATGGGCCCCAGCTGTGCTCCATGGCTCAGCACTGTGACATTTTATATTCACTTATTCAAATATCTTCTAAGGACAAACTTTTGCCTAATTAGTTGTATAATTTTAAAGGTCCCTGCAGCAAAAACAAATCTGGGCAGACTTGCCTGCTGCCTCCTTCTGCTACACGGATGACCAGGAAACTTGTCGGGGCGAGAGGACGGGTTTTACAGCTGCTGAGCACCAGCTCCGCGCAAACTACGGTGCTAGGGAGGCGGGATCCAGGCAACAGACCTTTGCTCTGAAAATCTACACAGTGTACTGGGGGGCACGTGCAAACCACTAATTAGCACTGGCCCAGATACCATCGCCTGGGCCACAGTGAATAAAAGTGGCATGCCAGGAAGTTTTTACTGGATAGCTGTAAAATTAGGTAACTCCGCTTCATAGGTTTATGAAGGTTTTTATTTAAACATTTCATTAAAGCCTTTTTTTTCTTATTATAAGAGTAAAACATCTAAAGTGGAAAAAAGCAAAAGGAAGAAAATTAATACTTGTAATCTTATTACCTGGAGATATAAACATTGTTGGGATATTGGCGTTTGTCCTCCCTGCCTTTTAGACAATCTCATTTTTAACTACCTGTCAGTGAAGAAAGGTTTTCACATTTTTAGGTATAAATTTAAAGTAGGGGGAAAAATTATTAGCCTTTGGCAATAACAGTTGCTCAATTTTCTCTGCTAGGCCAGACAGCCTAGAATATTGACTACTGGGCCCGTTACAGAGACAGCTGGCTGCTCATTTTTAACATGTTGTTTTCACTTACTGTGGCTTTATGTCATTAAATCTTCTACATTATAATTGTTATGATACTATGTTGGTACATACAGTGGAATACTATAATTTCTTTAACCAATCTAAAAGCCTCTGAAAGTTATCCAAATGAGTGTTTTGTTGAATGTTGATTTCTTTTATTGAAAAAACCATTATAAATATTAATAAGTAACACTGAGAAAGTACATCTTTATTTCTAAATATCTTTGTGCATATCCATGATTATTTCTTTGGGATAAATTTTCAGAACTGAAATTTCTGAATCAGAGACATACCCAATTTTAACACTTTTTAGTGACAAATTTCTATCCTGAAAAGTTTGCCAGTTTACTACTCCACTGTCAATCCTTTTGATTTTCCAAACTAAAAACTGAATCTTTGATAGGGATAGGACCCAGGAAATTGGCTAGCTATGCAATCACTATGTATATTATGTATGTACAATTCAACGATGTTTTAAAAATCATCTTTAACACATCATACCAAAGGGAAGGTGTTTCTTGCAACTTAAGGTTAGCTGTAGGTAATAATCTAAGTCATAATTCTGACCTTAGTCTTGTTTTTCGTTTTAGTTAGGGACTAATTCTGATGGCAAACCTAAGACGAGAAAACATTTTGAGATCTTGATTTCAAAACCTGAGATGTATATAGGTTGGCTTGGTTAATTTAAACTTATGTTTCCTCAGCTAAAAATGGCCTTGAATTTTTTCTAAAGAAGGTAGCTTGCATGTTTTTAAAATGTAAGCAGAATCTTACCTTGGTGAAGGCAAAATGCATAACCCTCCCGTATTTCTCTCTTGGGTAGGGGCTGGTTTGGGCGGCCACGCCGGGCATCTCAGTCCTCAAAGCATGTTGTTCCCCCGAACAGGATCTGCAGGCCCAAGACCGAGCTCACCGCATCGGGCAGCAGAACGAGGTCCGGGTGCTGAGGCTGTGCACTGTGAACAGTGTGGAGGAAAAGATCCTCGCGGCTGCAAAATACAAGCTGAACGTGGATCAGAAAGTGATCCAGGCGGGCATGTTTGACCAAAAGTCTTCAAGCCACGAGCGGAGGGCATTCCTGCAGGCCATATTGGAGCACGAAGAGGAAAATGAGGTATTAACAGAAAGCCCCAAGTTTATGAAATCAAACAGTGACCTTTTGTCTCTAAAGGAGTAAGAATAACCCCTTTGTTCTTAAAGAACTTCCTGGGCTGGCGTTAATTAAAATGAATAAATTAGCAGCTGTTTTAGATCCCAAGCACAGAAAGCCTCTGAAATTTATCCAAAGGAGTGTCTTAAAAGGTACTGCCTGAGGGACCTCAAGGCTTGGCCTGCGGGTGCTCCCTTTTCCCGGGGAGGTACAGCCAGCTGCCTTATTGTGCTGTCAATGCTGCCTTCTGGGGGGCAGACGCGGAACTGCAGGGAGGACGCTTGCAGGGACGAGTTCAGCTGGATGAGACGAGACAAAGCTGGAAGGGGCCCTCCTCGCCTTTTCTTCCTCGCCTTGCCCAGAGCCCTCTGTGTCTGTTGCCTTTTGATCAGGGATCACAGCACTTCAACACCTCCAACACCTCCGTAGGACAAGCCCTCACAGCTGTCTTTAGCTCATTCAGCTGTACGTGCACTTGGAAAAGCATGATCTTAACCTCTACTACAAATGGTTCTTTGAGAGCCGCCCAGAGGCTGAGAAAAATACTGGTTCAGCAGTCTTTATTCGCCCAGATTGTAGAAGGAGTGCATTGATTATGTTTATTTTAGGGGAACTTTGGGTTGTCATTTGTATTTTTTTTAGATCGCCAGTTTTAGTAATTTCATACTAAATATTCATTCTGAAATGGATTTGAAATAGATTTTTAAAACACATTTATATAATCTAGCAAACTACAAAATACCAGTACCAGTTCTTATCATAAAACTGGCTGGGGATGAATGTATATTTTTTGTATACCCATACTTATAAATTGAAGAGTGAGTTTACCTTACATATTCATATGGAATGCTATTTTTATTACATGTATTAGATAGATTTTTATTTTTGCCTCAAATAGGATATGTGTTTTTGAAGTCTTCTATAAATTATGAACCAGATTCTTTTTAAGGTCTTATATACAGATACTCCTCAACTTATGATGGGGTTACATCCCGATAAACCCATTGTTAAGTCAAAAATATCAGGACATAGCGCCATCTTAAGTCGAGGAGTGTACTGAACGCATAACCCTCTCACACCATCGGAAAGTCGAAAAATCACAAGTGCAACCATCGTTAAGTCGAGGAGCGTCTGCACTTTTTTTTCCTGAAATGAATTTAAATGTGAAGTAAAGCTTGATATTTAAAGGAATCCTGAAATGAACCCTTTTGCAAACTGAAGAGCACTTCCGTATTATGCTTCCTAATTTGACGGTCTTACATATTTGATTAGTTATCCATTGAGTTTCATGAAATTGATGAAAACTGCCTATGCACACTCACACATCTACACACATTTGAAAAATTTTCATCTCAAATAATTCACCATTTCTGATTCTCGAAATTGAATATCTGATGCAGATATAGACTTAAATCATCAGGTGATTTTTTTGTTGTTGTTTACACACTTGGACATTTCAAACAAAAAACCCGATATGGTGAAGGACATTTACTGTCACAAAGCAGATGTGGACACAGCTGATTTTTAGCCTGTAGTCTCCTCAACATTTTTGCTCATTTGTTTTATGTAGGCCATGTGACGTTAGTACCTGACCTGGTTTAGAAGGGGTGCAAGGTGGCCTGCCCTCCTAGGCTGTAAAGAGATCTCTCCAAAGCCAGAGGAGAGCGCCTCTAGGTGGGGCCTAGAGTGGAATCACCTGCCAAATGCTGCTAGCTGTGAGCATCCTTGCTGAGGCTCCACGTCCCTCCTGGGCCACCAGTGGGTCACACAAACATTGTCATTTTCTGGGTGGCCTGTCTTGGGGGACGCTGAGAGATTGCAATCAAGGGCTCCAGTCTTGAATATCCAAGGCAGCATAGGCCACCGTCACCTTGGTTGACACGCCATCAAGTGCTGGGGCACAAAGAAGCCAGCAAGATTTATCATGCACTTCCCAGCCATTTGGTTCTCCATGAAGGTCTGGTCACCGTGGGCAGGCTTCTTGGGATAATCTTTTCATCTTTGGCCTGGAGATGTCGAAGACCTCCATTGTATAGGTGATGAGAGGGTAACATACGTTCTAGGAAGAGGAAGGGCAGAACAGGACATCTGTTCACCAAAGTATGCGTTAATCACATGGTTTGTACCATGATGTCTAAGCCCACTTCCAACTAGTCTGTGTCCTTGTCAGATGAAATGTAATATTTAGACAAATTGACTTTAATCAATCTGGAAGTAAACTAGAATAGAAGGTTTTTCAGAAGTAATTATTATCTTGAATCATAGATTTTCTACTTTATTGGATTACATTCATTTCTGACACTTATTAAGTTCCTACAGCATGAAAGACATTATCTTGGGAACTGACACAGTCATCTCATTTAAGCTGCTAGTAAGTACACTCATACTCTTTTTCTAAAACAAGTTGCATCATTTTGAACATATGATTTGTGAAATTGGATGTTTGAAGTTCTGTGTTTTCCTCTTTCTTCCCTCGGCTGATACACTGAAATTCCCCATTTGATTTTTAACAAGCCCACTCAGCATATGATAAAAATAATTTTGAAAGATAAGTCCTGTAGTATATGCCCCACTTTTAGAATCATTTTTTAAAAGTGTAGAAGTCATAGTATAACATTTCTGAACAACTTGAACTGATTATTTCTGAGGAATTAGCAGAGAGATAATGTGCCTTCATTTAACATAATATAAAATTAAAATTTTAGCCCTTATGTAATTGCTTTCTCTATTTTATTTAAATTATTTTCTGTTATTGATACCTTTTGTCCCAGCTACAGCTCTAACCATTAGCAATAATAATACCCACAGGAATACATTGATTAACCATATCTTAAAGGCTATGTATTTGGCACATATATATGGTTTTTATTGTCTTACTCTGTGCCTAGTCACAGGGTTTCACATTCTCATGTTTTTTGTAAGGCTTTTTACCTTATTTGGGTTAAGGTAAATGAAATTGAAAGAATGAATTTCATTTTCTCATGTGGTTTTCCTTATTTAAATCTTGCATCCTTCTGTGAAGTAGATGTCACACCCTTTTGACAGATGAAGTCATTGAGGTGGGGAGATATTAAGTAACCTATTTTAAAAGTAACAGAATCAAGATACACACCCAGGAGAACCAGTATTTCTTTTAATGAACCACGTTTCCTTCCTGAACAGATTTTGCTCTGGGAAGATCATTTGAAAAGCTTGCAAAATAACCCAGCAACCCTTCCCCATTTTTTTTTCTGGCTTGAGAAATGGGACCCCTCTGGTCTGGAGGACCGAGTAGCCTTACTTGTCTGTACCATGCCCCAGCTGTCTGGCCTCTCCCCTAAAGCCTGTTGAATCACTGTTTTTAACCCCAGGAAGAAGATGAAGTACCGGACGATGAGACTCTGAACCAAATGATTGCTCGACGAGAAGAAGAATTTGATCTTTTTATGGTAATACAGAAAATATCATGAAAACAAATCCCTTCTTCCTCTGCCCCTCTTTCTGTTAACCGAGATGCTTGGAGCCTGTGTGCCCTGGCAGAACTTGCTTTGGGAAGCCCGTGCCTTTCCTCCAGTTTAGAGGCTGCAAACTGGCTGGATTTAGCCTGCAGACATATTTTGTTTGGCCCACGCAGAGATTTTTTTTTAAATATCCCATTCGTTGCCAACATAAAAAGAATCCTGATTTCTGGCTTCTCTTGAAAAATGAGATCGGGCAATACCAGGCCCACATCAGTGTGTGGAAACAGTTGGCCAGAGCTGAGTGGCAGCTGCACCCACTGGACAGGCCATGTGGTCCACAGCTTACCACAGACCCCCTCTATTCCCAGATTGTTTCTAATCCCAGGCCAGCGTCATTGAGGAAACCTGCCTGGTTCCTGTAGGCGTTTGAGTTTAAACTATGCCCTAGCCATCTCCATACTGGATCAAAGCAAATATGCTCCCTGTGGGGACAGGTGGGTAACAACAGCTAAAATAACACAGGCGTGCTTCTTTTAATTGTTGAAGAGAGCCTGCTTGAGCAAATAGGATCCTTCAAGGTGTGTGTAAAGGTATCACCTTCATTTAAAGATCAAAACGGGTTGGATTTCTCTGGTACAAACTAGGTGTAAAAGAACCTTGGCATTTGAGGATTTGACATCCTTGGTTTCAGCCTTGAGGTTCTGTAACACGCCTCCTCTAATTTTACTGAGACCCGAATTTGATTTATGTACGATGCCAACTGCAAGCCCCTTGACTAGTGAAGGAGGCACTCCCGGAAGTGTGATATTCGCTGCATTCTTAAGGCATTTGCTACAGCTATCTTGTTTACCTCTGTATCTCCAATGACCAGAACAATCCCTGGCACTTAGTAGTTGCTCAATAAATATTTACTGAATGAACAGTGATATTTGCAAACTTGCAGGCTTTGTGACGATGTCAGAATGGATCAGGATGTGTAAAGTTAAGACGTTCCCACCAGTACCATCAATCACTTTGATCTTTATCAAAGACATTTCGCCTGATGGTGGAAGGAGTGAATAAACAAAAACCATAACTTTGGTGGTCAAATGCTGCAGAGCCCTATAATTGGAGGTCCCAAATTTGAACGCCTTCTGGTCTCAGATAAGTAACTGAATGAGGCAAGTGGACAGGGGTAGGTGTACTGGAGATGCTTTGTCTAAGGGGGGCAGACAGAGCTGCAAGGTAGAAATGTGAGACCCATGTAGCCAGAAGTTACGAATTTTCAAGAGAAGCTGGAAATCTAGGTTTTTATATGCAGTCTCTAGATTTCAAAATGTTTGCAACTAAATTCATCTTTAAAAAATTATTATATAACACTGCAGGCCAAACAAAACACTACTGTGGGCCAAATATGACCCACAGAGTTTGCAATCTCTGCCTTTTCAGCCTAGACAGTCTTTGCAAGTGGAGCTCCAGCTGTGTGGAGGCTTATGTTATTTTTGGTTTTTCATGTGTGATTTTTTTTTGTCTAGGGAGTACTGATTGTGTATAATGATTCTCAATAAAAGACATTTAATTCCTTCTCAGGAAAATTCAGGTGGCCATAGGAGTAACTCCTAAACTCCTAACCTGGGTTATGTTCCACCCCTTCTAGCTCACTCCCCCAAAGGAACCACCCTACCCAGGCAAAGTCATTTTGTAGAGAAATGGCAGTAAGAAATATGTAACAGCATGGTCAACATAGGGCATTCATAAAAATCTAAATTTCTTAACTCCTACTGTTGGTCACCACTTTTGTAGATTACAGAATTCTCTATTAGGGAGGTTAGGTATACACGTCGGAAATAGACATCTTCTCGCTCCTTGAGGAACTTATTAAAATGTAGATTGCTGGAGAACACACAGGCAAGAGACCCTCAGCTTTCCTGGCTGATGATCGCTGATTGGCAATAACCCAGCACTGCCGTAGCCTCAGCTACTCTCAAGACCCTGGAGAGGAGAAGCTGCCTGCCATGATCCAAATTAGAGGCCCAGAGATGCAGAATTCCATCAGCATCCCTGAAATAAGGGGAGAAGAGTACTTATCCTCCCTAACTTTTGGCCTGGGTATTTGCAGAAATTGAAAGCCTCAGAAAAAATTTGAATGTGTGGCCAGAGCACAGCCTTCTCTTAACTTGAGAATATTTTACTACCCAAAGAACAGGCTCCTAACAATGAGGCTGATGAGGGAACACTTTTTTCATAGGCACTTTGATTTTGTGAATTTTCTGCTTGTTTCTTAAAGGTTGGTATCTGTTTGGGGGATTATACAGATTTTCAGTGTGGTTTGCTTTTTAAAAAATCTTCAAATCCACTGTCTGCCTTCGGCCAATTCACTGTTCATTAGCACCTCCACCAGGGGGCAGGAAATAAAATGTGAACCCTTGCCAGCTATTCCTATTAAAAAGTTTAGTGAGAAACAAGAACAGAATGTGAGCTAGGATAAATCTTTGGATTTTAAATATTTAAACTCTTTATCTATTATTAATATTATAAGAGAATTAGTTCTCTCTGTAAAATGAATATAAACTTACTGTTTGATTTTATATCATAGACACTGTGGTAAACAACACAGGATAAATAGAGAGTTTCTTTAAAATAAAACCTTTATTTTACACATTTGTCTGGCTTTCTCCTTCTAAAAATGTGACTTCAGAAAAAGTTATCTTTCATACCGATTACTTATGAATTTTACCTAAAAAGATCTTTGACAGCTCAAGATATATTTCTGAAACATTTTACTAACATACACACATTAAGTTTTTAGATGCTATGTTCTCTAGAAAGGCAAGAAGTTGAAAAATTATTCTAAAATTTTAAAAAATTATTTTAAAAATAATTTTACTTGTAAGTATAAAGTTTATAATCAGGTCTCAAGACAAACGTGTTTACGTATAATAGTATCTAATAGTAAGTTAGACTTTTTCTTGAAATGGTGATTTAAGATTCTGTATTGGTATTCTGCAGATAGAAATCTCTAGTGAGAGATGAATTCATTAAGACTTTAAGCTTAACTTATTTAATTGCATCTACCTTTCCTAAAAGAGAAAGCAAGTGTATAATATGCTTTTATATCAGAAAAGATTTATTTTCACAATTGTGGATAAATGCACGGCTGTTTTACAGGCTTTGGGATAGGAAACAGTAGTAGCATAACCAAAAACTGAAGTGGCAATATTTTGTCATTCAGTGTAGGACATTAACAAAAAAATGTTTTTTCTTATTAGCTATCTAATAACTATTAGGAGGTTGCCTCATGAAGCCTCTCTTTAGATCCTCTTATAAACAAGGCATCCTCTGTGTGCTAATTATGAGAGTTTGGTGGATCCCATTTCCGATACCAAAGCATTAGAAGGCAGGATGGAAGCAGAGTGTCGTGAGCTAACTATAGCACATGACAGAGCAGGATGGCCACATTTATCTACCAATGGGACTTTGCCATGCCCCAAGCCTACCCGATTCTGGGAACATAATGATTTCCAAAAGTGTTGAAGAAGCATAGTGTAAGGGGCTCTGAGCTCTGAGTTTTAAATCGGTTCTAGAGGTCATATTTGGGTCTGAGTAGTAGATATTTCATTTACAGTTTATCAGTCTTAGCTTTTAAGAAAAAATTATATCGAACTGTTTCAGTACGGTAGAACCGAAGGAAGAGGGAGAAGGTAAATAATGTAATGATTAATGGTCTATTTGATTGTGGAAATAATACATCTAGCTAGTTATATTATATAATTAATGTGTATAGAAATTCAGTGGCAGTTTTATTTACTCTTTTTTAATCTATAAGAGTGTTTAGTTATTGATTAAAGCCAAATATGTGGCACTTAGTTACTTACAAGTGAACTGAATTTTTAAAAAGAGAGCAGGACGTGGGCACTTTGAAGGCTATGGAAGGGAGCCATGGCACTTACAACCTGATCCGTTGAGGTGAGATTACCTCTGAGCTCTGTCTCTCTGAGGTGTAATATTTTCATAAAAGCTCAACTTTTAAAAGGTAGAGAATTGAGGAGCATTCCTCTCACAGCGCCCACGATGGATTGAAAATTTAGTACATCTGTGGCTGACTTACTAATCAAGCCATTTATCTTCTTTCCACATGTCCAACCACAGGTGGCTATTCTGTCGCTTGGGTCACTGTGGTTTTTTTATTTAATTATCTCATTAAAAGCATGAGCCCTATTGAATAAAAGTTCATTTTCTTAATGAGCATTTTCTTGTATATGCTCAAAGAATATATTTCTTCCAGAGAAGCAACAAATTATATAGCCAAAGCTCATATTTTTGAAATGCATTCCCAATTTTCCCACTGTTACTTAAGGGGAAGCTTTGCACACACACAAATTAAGAAAAAGAATTCTTAAAGAGTATTTTTTTTTTTAAATGTACAAATAAATTTCAAAAGGTGGATGCAGAGGAAGGGAAGGCATTTGGCTTTATGGAATCTCTCCCCAGACACTGTACTTTCGGGATGAGCTAGAATAACTCAACCAGGATGAGGGAGGCTGAAAGGGACCCTGTGGCCGTAGGGGACAACTTGGGAAAGTTGCAGATACTGCAAACGCTATTCCACACAGGAACCCCTTTCCCCTTGGTGACACTGTTGTCAATCTCTCCAGCGTATGGACATGGACCGGCGGAGGGAAGATGCCCGGAATCCAAAGCGCAAGCCCCGCTTGATGGAAGAAGATGAGCTGCCGTCCTGGATTATTAAGGATGACGCGGAAGTAGAAAGACTGACCTGTGAAGAAGAGGAGGAGAAGATATTTGGGAGGGGGTCTCGCCAGCGCCGGGATGTGGACTACAGCGATGCCCTCACAGAAAAGCAGTGGCTAAGGGTAAGTGTGGCTTTTCTGACATGCCCGTGTTGGGTAGAGTGTTTTTGTTGGCTTGGAGAAACCTAGAGCTGGAATTCTCTGAGGGGGATGCGTTGCCCATCAAAGGGAAGGTGCTGTTGAACACAGCAGGTAAAGTCATCCTGCTGTTGCAGGGAAGGCATTCTGCATTGCAAGGCAGGACTTAGAAAAAATATCGTGAAGAATTTTTTGCTAGAGCAGCTTGGCCATTGGAAGCACAGGATTGTGAGAGCTGTGAGACCCACTAATGTTTTATGACCAATTGCCTGGTCATGCCTCACTCTCTCCAACTGACAGTCAAAATGTGGAAGGGCACCTTAGAAATCTTCCTAATTGTTGCCTCTGATTTTATGATCTTAATTGGAGCTTTACTTTTGCAAGGCCTGCGGAGATAGCCCAGAGACAGCAGAGTTTCCTAACTGCATTGTTATTTCGTAGACCCACAGCACATTTAGAGCTGGAAGGTGCCTTTGTACTCTCTTGGTGTGACAAGGAAGTTGAGACCCAGAGAGGTTATATGACTATGCAGGACACACAGCTAGCTAGAAAGAACAGAATCAGTCGGTGCTGATACATTTGCGTGCTTGATTTCGGCTTGATCTGATCTGTCCATTGCAAACACAGGCTGGAGCATGGGACTCGGGTCACTGATGTTTGGAAATGTTATTCCAGAGTTTGTTTGTGTTCTTTTTCCCTGTGGAGAAATGGTGATTTCTCATTTTGACTGGGGACTGAAATCTCAGAATGTTCCTCGGAGAGCACAGAAATATCAAAATGCTCACAGGAGTCATGTGGTGTGATTGTGGAGGCCCGTGTGAATCTTTCCTTTGAGGGTTTAGCTCTACTTTCCATTACTGGGAGCGGACTTAGTACCTAGATAGGCAGAGCAACCTAGGACATGCATTCCAGACAAGGCCAATAAACGCATGCTGGAAATAGTAAGTGCGGTTGGGTAAAAACCAAACAAAATAGAAGCTGTTGTATAGGAATTGTTCATTTTATCAAAAGGGAATACAGTTCCCAAGCTTCGTGAAACATGCATTTTAGGACCCAGGCCATACATAGGTAGGTGGGTAGAAAGGCAGTGGGAAGTATTTTGAGATTGACTATCAAAGGCAGACAGGTCTTGGCACCACTTGAGATGTGATTTACTCAGGATGTTGTGTGATGAGAGGGATGTGACTTGAATTTTGAAAAGATTGAAGTCTGTGTGACTCTGAAAAGAGAGAGACTAACAAAGCATCACTCATATTTATGGTTGAGCAATGGCGTATAAAATGTAACTTGTGTGTGATGGTTTTACTGTCATTTCCAGTCAAATATTGCATTTGAGTGGCCTCAGAATATAATTTTATGAATTTTCTTTATTTCACTATTGAGGTTTTAGTTGTATAATTAAGATTCATTCTATAATGGGGTTTTGTTTGTTTGTTTAATAGTCATTTCTGAGCTCAGGAAACTTCTATTCCCTTTCTCTTTTATTTAAACAATAAATCAAATACCTGGAATATTATTACAGCAGATGAGACAACAATAATCTAGGCCAGGGTTTTAAATTCAATCTTTGATATGTATAATCTCTAAACATTACAAGCAAAATAACTCTTTATTGGGCAAGAATGTAGCCAAACTTCTGTTTTTTTATAGTCATTGGGAATTGCTGTTAAGAAAAATAACATTATGAATCTTAGGAAGTTTTCAGGTTTGATGCCTACTTTTTTTCCTCTTTTTCTTTCAATTTATATTGCTGAGAATTAACACAGTACCCAGCACATGGTAGAGACTCAATAAATGTTTGTGAAAATGAAAGTATGACCTTATAAGAGGAAAGTGGAAAGCTACTAACTTACCAGTAATGTTAGGATAGCACTTCTCTTGTTAGTGCATCTAGTAGACTTCTTTTACCTATAACGTAAACGTCTAAAAACAGAAAACTAGTTTGTTTTACAAAACTACATTGTGGATTTTTATAATTTTAACCCTTAAGTGCCTCACAACATACTAAGTCATCCAAGAAGGATAAAGCTATTCTCAATACAGCTTCATTGTAATATATCATTTTGTAATCTAATCTTTTGGAAACCGTATATCTATATTTGGTATGAACTGGCAACTTGCTGTTAACTAAGAAACGTACTGAACGCAGAATGCCCCATGGCCTAAGCATTCAAAATAGATGCTTACTGTCGTATGTTTTTTTGTTCACCACCAGCAATCCTATTTAATATCAGCCTATTAAGCTTTTTGATAATAAATGGATATTAAGGGATTCTCATGGGCCTGGATGTGAAGAGATGTTCTCTACTGACTTATGATTTAACATGTTGCGTGAACCCAGCCAACATAGCCTTGAAAGGGAGTTTGGCAAGGACTGTTGTGTAAGAAATGCTGTAACAGGGCTAAAATAATTCTTCTTTTTCCTGGCAATGTTGTACAAAGCCTGTTTGGCAGAGGCATCGGAGATACATCGAATCCCAGAGTTGGAAGGCAGCTGAATGGAGCAACTACTGCCCGTCCCTTACTTAAATCACATTCTCTGCAGTCCCTGTGCCAAGCGGCTGGCCAACCCTAAAAGGAAACACACTGCATTTTTGTCTGCATGGTCCCTCTAGTTCACAGTTGGCTCTGATTTTTGGTTCTTCCTCCCTTTGAATGGAATCCTCTTTCCCTGTAGCTGCTCCTTATGTCCGTAATTGGATGAACAGAACAATATATATTTTTTTCTGTCTTTAGCATCACAGCCTCATGGATAATATGTTTGTGTACTCACATTCATTCTGGAATGAACTTTCCTACCCTCTTCTTTATCTTGAAATTTCTTCATCCTTCAAGGCCAAATTCAATTGCCACCTCCTCTGCGGTGCCTTCACAGGTAAATGCTACCTGCACTTTTTGCACTGTGTTCTCTCAGTTCTTTGCATTTCCTTCTGTCACCGTTTCCCAGTATTCTTGGTAGTTGCCAACCTGCCTGCTTTCCTGACTAGGCAGTAAGCTGGATCTGTGTCTTCTTAGAATTTCGGATTTCAGGGTGCAGCAATAAGTGTCCATTGATTGCCAAATTGAAACAGCACTGGATTGATGTATAAGAGTATAGATAAAGAGAATGTTCACTGCTGCAACAGATGGATCTCACATGCATTTTCCATAGACCTATCCAAAAAAATAAATACAAGTTGATTTCTCACTCACAGAAAAGTCGATAGTGGGTGTTTCTGATTGGTGAGAGCAGCTGTGCTCCATGGGGTCATTCAGGGATCCAGGCTGCCAGAGCCTCTGCCAGCTTGGTCATCTCCATCCTCATGAGCTGGAAGTGGGGAAAACAGCATGGAGTAGTGGGCGTGGAATTCTAACAGGTCCTGCCTAAATGGTTACACATCATTTCTGCTCACATTCCATTGGCTAGACTTGGTTATGTGGCCACTCCAGCTGTAGGGGAGACTGGGAAATGTGGTCTGGTTGTGAGCCCAGGGAAACAAGGTTTTGATGAATACCTAGCAGTCTCTGCCTCAGCACACTGAGGTTAAATTTAAAGCCACTTAAATTATGGCCACTTTCTTTGCAAATGGTGTTAGAGTTTCATCACAAACAGGTTTTATTTTGTAATCATAGTATGCTAAAAATTCCTACAGTGTCCTTTAGAGAATCTGTTTAGTTGGAAGAATTCAACATTTTTTTTCTGTATTCATAATGTTGTTTTTAATGAGAAGGATCACAATTTCAATCACAGCTCAGTTAAAAAAAAAAAAAAAGGTACTTTAAGTTGCCTTGAAATCCTTGTTTCCATTGAGGAAACTTAAATGACTTTGGTGTTAGCTGATCTCAAGTTAACTTCATCTTTTGGAGATAGTCAGTTCAACATTCACTTACCCCTCTGGGCTGCTTCTTTCTTCTCTTGGGGGCTCCCACCCCATTTCCTTCCCAAGATGGCATCTGGATAAAGATGGAAGCTGGTGTTTCGGCATGCACTGGGAACGGGCGTCCTGGTTCTCCTGCTTCCCTGTGGGTCTCCGCTGGTCTCAGCACAAGGCTGCTGGCCTGCTCCTGTCCTGAGAAGTCTTGATGTGCAACTGGTCCCATCTCATTGTCTTGGAGACCTTGATGACAGGTGCCGTTGCAGTCTGGGGTCCTAGCCATACGCTCTAGTTGGCAGTTTTTCTGCATTCAGCTGCCCCGTAAGGCTCCTGGCCTCTTTGGTCTCACAGTGCTCTCAGGTCTTTTGTATTCTGTCTGGGAGCCTGCAGACTCTTGGCTGCTTTCCCCACGCTGTGCTAGAACATGAAGGATATTCTCCCTCAACAGTTGCTAAGTCACCACCAGGGGGTTGTCAAACTTGAAGCTTCTAGAATCTGATGGTTGGGTGGGTGGGTCCTGCAGCTTTTTAAAACAAGCCATTCAAAATGTCTTAAATTTAAAAATATTATAAAAATATGTGACCACATGAACACAGTGAGGGCCCCTCCCAGAGCATGGGAAGGAGCTCGTGAGTGAGAGACCTGCAGCCAAACTTCATTAGCTTCCCAGTAAGTGCACCTCTGAGCATTGTTAGTTCCTCACTCTCTTGTTCCTCACTTCACTCCCCTCAAACGCCCCAGGTTTGGACACCGAAGGGGCAACATTCTATTTCAACCCCAACTGCAATTCGATTCTAGCACTACCTACCCAGAGTTAACATATACCCCGCAGGTTAGAGGCACAGTCCTTAATGAGACTGCCCTTACTTCAGACGCCAGCCACACTCTGGGGTCCCTAGGTCCCCTACACTTCTGACTTACTGGCTATAAATTCAGGGATTCCCATGAACCCTTTGGGTTCAATAATTTGCTAGAATGACTCACAGAACTTGGAAAGGTACTGCTGGCAGTTGCACAGTTTCATTATAAAGTACAAAAACATCAAGAGGACTAGCCAAGTGAAGAGAGACAGAGGACAAGGTCTGGGCGGGAACCCAGAGCTCCCCTGCCTTCTCCTCATGGAATCGGGGTGCATTCTCTCCCAGCACCACTGAGCTTCCATGTCGAGAGTCTTTACTGGGGCTTCGTAATGTATGCATGATTAAATAAATCATTGATCACGTGATGGAAATCAGTCTCCAGCCTCTCTGTTCTCCTTGGAGGTCAGGCCGGCTCACAGCCCCAACCCTCTAGTAAAGTGGTTGGTCCTTCTGAAGCCCCATCTGAAACCATCTAGGGGCCCATCACAAGTCACCTCAGGAAATGCCAAGCCTTGTAGAAACTCCATGCCAGGAACCCAGGACGAAGACCACACGGATTCTTTATTATATAACAGGTAGCAGTATCTTCAGGCTCCACCTCTTCCCTCCCTTCCTCCTTGCTCCCTCTCCCTCCATGGAAGAAGACTCCTGTCCTTGCCTTCCTGTCAGGCAACAACTTCCCATGCACTGTGTGTCCCAAGTCTCAGGCTCTGCACCGTGGCTTCCAGTGCCATTCTCAGGGTCCCCATCCACCAGGTGTGGCTCTGGATTGCGAAGAGCCTCTGGAACCAAGGAACTCTTCTATCAGTGGTGCTTCATTTCGACTGCTGTGGTGGTGGGCTCACAATCCTATTTGGAGAGTCAAAAGTTTTATTTGTCTTTCTTGACTTTGCATATCAGCTTTATCCTAATTCTCCTCAAGGCAATGGGTTGCTCTAGAGGAGATGACCCTTCTAGAAAGTGTACAAGAGAGTATTAATATGGTTAAAAACATTCTGATACTATTTTGTAGCTTTCCCATGGTGTACCCAAGGTGATAACAGAGCTGTATTACATATGTGTGTGTTTGCACATGCACAAGAATTGGCTCATTTTGATAATTTCTTGGAAAAATATCTTTGCTTCTTTATGTGTGAGAGCAGGCATTCCATCTACCTAAATTGGCAGAGACTTCTGACGAGCCCAGTGGGCCAGGGTTTTTTGGTTGAACTTCAGCCATGCACACATCGGCTGTGATGCTAACATCATAATGCCGCCGTCATTATGGAGGCAGAGGCTGTGCAAGGTTGGGGTGACTGCAGAGCTGAAAAGTGGGCTGGAGGGTGATTTCTAGAATGCCTTGTTTTACTCTTCTTCCTGTTCTTTCAGTCTCCCTGCCAGCTTCAGAATCCTTCCCTTCCTTAAAACATTTAGTGATATCCCTGAATTTGTTTAATTGCTGCGTGAGTGATTTTTGCCCCACAGCACTTGAAGATAATTGGAATGCAGTCTAGATTACGTGCTCTGGATAATATGCAATTGCCAGGCAGTGGAGAGAATGGACGTGGGAGAGTATGCCTTTGTCCTACAATGGATCTGATGTCTTCAGACCATAATTTTGAAAAATCTCTCTTATTTGCTGGTATCTCTTGTTACCTTTCCATGGCATCATCTGTCTGCAGTGGGGTCCTTACGTATAAGCATGTGGATGCTTCTTTTGGTACGCTGACTGCATAAACTCCTGGCATTGAAAGAAGACACCTCTTTGTTTTGTAATACCCTCTGCAGTCGGGCCTCAATAAATGCTGCGTAAATGATGGAGCTGAGACTCACTTCCTGGCATCTTTAAATCTGGTCATAGATACCACACATTTTAGAAGCCACAGAGTCAAAAGAAGCCTTTCTGAAACACAAAACACCCTCTTTTGCCTTGACCGGTCTGTCAGCAGATGAGAGCTTGAGTCTTCCATGATTTGTGTGCCTGAATAGGGTCCCCATAATCATGCCTGCTGACCACTGAAAGGATTTTGGGGTCTTCCTCTTCCCAAAGTTTGTAGTGGAGAAAACCAAATAAGACACTCTTAAAATATATAACGGGGAGGGGGGTAATGAATAAAGTAAAATGTGACACCTCTGTATGAAATTTACTCTGGTGTCTTAAAAAGCCACATCACACCAGGGTGAAGATATAGGATAAGCTCCCTTAGTTGGCCTGTCATTGCAGACAGCCAAATTGCTGACGCCACACAGGAAAAGGCAAACAAATCCATGGAGAATTAGTGACAAAGAACTTGGAAAAGTGTGAAGAAACGTTAAAAAAAAAAAAATGGGTGTTTCATGTACTCACCATCAAATTGGTATTAACCGATCAACACTTAAGTGCACATATAAGAATAACATTTATTGGATGTCGGGCAGGGAGGAGGGGGGAGGAGGGGACGGGTATATGCATACACAAAGAGTGCGATGCGCACCATCCGGGGGATGGACACACTTGAAGCTCAGACTTGGGGGGGGGGAGGGGGAGCAAGGGCAACATACGTAACGTAAACATCTGTACCCCCATAATATGCTGAAATAAAAAAAATTGGTGTTTCAAACAAAATATTTGAAATACACAATGAGAAATAAAACATTTCCTCCACGTATGAAGAGGTAGACTGTAGATTTTTCTCTCTAGAAATCTTTGGAACAAGATAATGTCTGCTCTGTTTGGGCTGGATTAAGCCTGATCCGGCCTGAAATCAGAGACAGGGGCTGGAATCTCTCTGCTGTGTTTCTGCTGAAAGTGTTAGTGATTCTGGGAGATATACTTTTCTCCTAAAATATTTTATCCTGGCAAGAGTTTTTCTTTTTTTGGATCCTTTATCTAAAGCATAATATGCATAATACTTTTAATGTCTTGCTGCTTTTGTTTTGTTGCTTTAAATAATCTTTCCTTGCTTTTTGCTATAAGATGACTTGAAAAAATTGCCCTTGTTTTCTTTTAGCAAATGGCATTTGAGCTTTTAAAATTGGGTCATCAGATTTATGGGGGCAAAATTTTCTAGCAAGCTGCATTTCCGTTTTTATACACAAGGGAGTGCTAAGGCCCTAGAAAATAGATTTGGGTTTTGCCAAATCCAGGTTCTTCAATACTTTAGGTTGGAAGTACTGAACTAATTAATGGCAAAAAGAGTTGTGAATTGTTTGGTATACGAATTTTAATAATTTTCTACACTTTTTGTTTTTTTCGTAAATCCATTGACTGGATTGCTTTTATAGCAATTGGACTTTAAGATGGTCCCTTTTGTCAGAATTTAGTAGAATAAATTCAGTAGAAGAAATAGTCCTCAGAGGGCCAACTAAAATAAATGCTAAAGATTGAGAAGTGAGAGGGACTTGTTTTGATTGATTTTCAAAACACTGATGCCTGGAATTTCTGGTCTTGAGTTTTATCTTTTGAAGTCGGGATTCAGGTCTGAAATCAAAGTGAGTCATCGAAAGTAACCGTGGGAACCTGGATCTGGCTTACAGACACTAAGAAGCCCCGATAAGTTCCCATTATCATGAGATAGAGCAACCTACTGCAGAGAAATAAATGGTTTTAGGAATATATCTGGCTTTTTTGGAATCAAGATTTGGTTTTGGTTTTGTGCTTTTTTTTTTACTTTTTTAAAAATCAGTAAGGCTACACGAAGAAAATCTTCATCCAAGGGGTGAGGGTGGGAGGGTACATTTTAGGAAGGGAGAGAGGAGGCCGGGTTACTTCATCACAGGAAAAGAACTGACTTTTGATGGCTCTCCCTCTGGGGAGTTTAGGATAATGGTTAAGAGCATAAGCCTTAGAATCTGATGAACCAAAGGTTCAAATTCCAGCTCCACCTAATTAGCTCTGTGACCTTGGGGACCCTGTGTAACCTCTCATAGCTTTGTTGTCCTCTTAGGGGAAATCACAGAACCTGCTTGATGGGCTGTTCTGAGGTTTAAATGTGTGTAATATGGAACCTGGCATATAAGAAGGATTCAAAACATATATATTACCTATTAAGGAAAAGTAGTAAATTAGTTCAGAGAAAACCCAATGGGTAATAGGAAAAGAAGGAAAAAAAATCTCTTGTGTGTCTTGAAGAAAAGGTTTGAAGTGACAGGCGAAAGGTACAATGGGGACCAAAGAGGCTCCAAGCCTTCTCTACTCACTGGTGAAATTAGAAGAGGATGCTGTATTTACTCGCTGCATGTGTTACGGGACCCGGCCACAGGTTTACTCAGACAAGCCCACCACCCTGTACTCACCCAGCCGTGAGCGAGCTTTACTCAGGTTTCCTCCTTAACACTGCTTGCCTGCAGGAGGAAGATTGGGGCCGGCAATTAGGAACCTGGAATGTGGGTCCTTGTACTGCCACCTGCTAAGTATGTGATGTTGGCCGGGTCTTCTGACTGTCCTGGGTTGTTACAGACTGAACGTTTGTGTTCCCCCCAAATTCAGATGTTGAAATCCAACCCCTGATGCAATAGTATTAGGAGGTAGGGCCTTCGGAGGGTTATTGAGTCATGAGAGTAGAGCCCTCATGAATGGGATTAGTGCTCTTTCTGCTGTTTGAGGACACAATAAGAAGTCAGCAATCTGTAAGCTGGAAGAGGCCCTCACCGGAACCCAAACATGCTGCACCCTCTTCTTGGACTTCTAGCCTCTGGAACTAAGAAAAATAAATTTGTTGTTTAGAAGCTGTATTAGTGTTCTCCAGAGAAACGGAACCAATAGGATACAGGAGAGGTACATAACAGGAGATTTATTATGGGAATCAACTCACGCAATTATGGAGGCCGAGTCCCGTGAGATGCCATCTGCAAGCTGGAGACCCGAGAAAGCCAGTGCTGTCATTTAGTCCAAGTCTGAAGTGCTGAGAACCAGGGTGGAGGCCACCACTGCTATTACTCCCAGATTCCAAATGCCTAAGAACCAGAAGCTCCAGTGTCTGAGGGCAGGAGAACGGGCATGTCACCTCTCAAGATGAGCAGGAATTCACCTTTCCTCTACCTTTTTGTTTTTTTCCAAACCTCAGAGGATTGGGTGATTCCCACCCACATCAGTGAGGGCAGATCTTCTTTCCTCCATCTACCAATGCAGACGCTAATCTCTTCCAGAAACATCCTCACAGACGGACAAAAATAATGCTTTTTTTCTGGGCATCCCTTGGCCCCGTCAATTTGACACACAAAATTAACGGTCACGTTGGCCATCCAGTCTGCCTTTGTTAGAGTGGCCCAGCTGACTAGGACGTGGGCTGAGTTGCATTATCTTTAATTTGCAGGGTCCCTTCCATGTATGTAAAGATAACCTCTAAAATCACAGGAAGCTGCTTTTGCTTTATTTTTTACTCTTGTTTTAATGGTGATCATCCCCTGCTCTCTTGCCAGTGAGTACATTCACAGAGGCTGTTTCAAAGTAAATTCAATTCATTTATTGGACATCGATTAGGTTGAGCCCCATACTGTGCTTGGCCTAGGGAAAGCGATGTTAACTTTCTCTTCCTCACAGTCGTGGCTGGCCTGCCTTGTTAGTGCAATTAAAAGCCAGATATGAAGAGAGTACTAGAGGTAATGTCGCACAGTTAGCTGCCTTGAAGCGCTTGTTGGGAGCAGGTCTCCGAGTATACACAGGTGTGAATTAATAGATTCAAATAGGCCATTAAAATAGGCTGTTACTTGTATGGTTTTTGACTGTTCAGGAAATCAGAGTTTAAACAGCACATATTCTGCTTAACTCTGGAGTTTTTTTTGTCCACTCCAGGGATGTTATTTACAATTTTTCCTTACCCCATCCTCAGACTCCCAGAGGAGGAAAGGGCTGCTGCCTCCTTGGCCAAACAGCGTGGCCTCCGGACACAAAAGGCAGCTGCGTTCGTGGCCCTGGCTGCAGCTGGGAGAGGCAAGCCTTTCTAACAGCAATACCTGTGCTTGTGCGGCGTCTCTCAACCCAGCTTGGCCCCAAGTGAAGGAGAAATTGAGCACATCACAGTCGTTTACCTTTGACAAAAGAAAAAGAGATTGAAGGATTTAGGTGCCAAAATAATAAGGGTCTAGAATGTGTAACATTTGCAGATTTCTGGCATTTTGGAGGCTAGGTTTCCTCCGTTCACAGCAGCAGTTCAGGTGGCTACCTAGCAAAGTCAGTGGGAATTTTCCAAAACAAGAAACAGCTCTGATCACCACTCCTGCATGAAGCCCTGCAGTGGCCTCCAATCATCAGTGTAATTACATCCAAACACTTTGATATGGTCTATAAGGCTGTGGTCACCAGGCCCCTGCCTGGCACTGGACTCTCCTCTCCTCCCCTGGGTGTCTGGGCAGCTGCTCCACTGGACCATCTTTCTGGTCCTTTGTACTTCTGGAAGCCTCTTTCCCAAACCTTTGCGTGGCTGTCTCCTGCTCATCCTAATGATCCCTTTCCAGAGAGACCCTTCCTGGCCACCCTTGCTGAAATACCCAGCCCCTGCCAGTAACTGTCACATAACCTACATTAATGTTCTTTGCTGTCATTGCCCCTACCTAAAAGTCATCTCATTGTCTCTTTCCACTAGTATTAAGCTCCAAGAAGGCCAGGGCCTTGCCTGTCTTCTCCACTGCTGTATCCCAGTACCTGGAGCTGCTCACTGAACTCATCATAAGCACTCAGTACAGATGTGTGAATAAGTGAATGCACTGGGCAGAAATGAGGGCTAGGAGAGGAGACTCAGTTCCAGTCCATATTCTTTTGGCAAAGTCAGGAGAATCATGTGGTTTTTTTTTTGACTAATATAGGTCAAGGTAGAAATTGTTGTGATTCTTTCCTATTACATTCCAGTGATCTGTGTCTTCATGTAAAGATTCCTTACTTAAGAGAATTCTAAAGGCACACAGTTTTGACATAAAAGTGCTTAAGCTTTTCAAGAATTTGAGGGCTTCCTTCTAATTTAAGAACATATTAATGAAGATTATTTAAATACGCATTAAAAATTACAATCATTGCTTCAACCCAGCTATTTCTCTGAAATTCCCATCAATTTTATAACTGCTGTCTTCTAGCTTGAACCCTCTTATTTCTTTTTCAGCAAAAACTAGATGAACAGCACATCTAATCAAACTTAAAAGACAAAAAGAAAGTTCTAAATTAATTGGGTTTTTGTTTTTTAATTTTGTTACGGGAAAGTTCCCCAAATGAGTATGCTGATTTAAAGTGTAATGCCCTATATCTTTTAGAGGACTTCCTTTCTTATTTTCTACTAAAGAACAAATTGTCAGAATCATGAAAAAGGGTGGTTGGGGCCAGGACCCTTTGCTGTAGGCAAAGCTTGATTCTCCTCCTGCCACTCCTGCTGAAACAATATTTAAGCCACTGCTCGTCGCCCATTGTAGAAAGCAAATTCCTGAGGCATAATGCTATTTTTTAGAAGCTCTTTCTCTGAGACCTTGTAGAATATTTTTCCAAAAATTATTTTAGATGATATTTTCAAAAGTTGAGCTTTAACAAGACTACCAGTGGTTCTGTTCTTCTCTTCCACAATTTGCCTCGGATAACTTAGAGGAAGGTAGGTGGGTGTAGACATCAGGATATCAGGGTTCTGCATCCAGATCTGCCCAAGTTTTGCTATGTGACATCTTGGATAAGCCATTTCACCCCTTGGTCTTCCTTGTCTGTACACTGGAGTCATGATGTGGGGAACAACGAGGGTGGGGAAGAGAGCACAGCCCACCTCTCCTGCCCTGTCGTTCTTCAACTTTGCCTTTGGTCACCCTAGAAAGAATGATGTGGGTTTGCTCTGGTCTGGCTCCAACTCTGAGTCTCGATTCTCAGAAACTAAAATTCGGAGGGGTGTTGGTGAGAGATTTTTTCCTCCCCAATTTTAGAGTTTCTTTTGAAAATTCAGGCTTGACAAAGGGTTCTCACGCATATATGTAGCTCAGTACCTGATCCAGCCTGTAGAGCTTTCGGGGACTCACCTGGTTGTTTACGGCGTTGCAGCAAGTCCTGTGTGCCTATCGGACGTGATGGGCAGGACGCCAACGTGGCGGGGCTCTAAAGGAAGCACCCCTGCTACAGGGGCTGCTTTCCTTACCCAAGGTGTAATAGTCGGGGGCTTCAGCGATTTTGCACAGACCAAGCCCAAGAATTTCTAGCACTCTGTCATCAAGAAGCTACCCACCCTGGTCGCTTTTTTAATCCCTTGCACACTACGTAGCAGAATATATAACAGCTGCCAAATGGATCCATTTTGTTCATCAAAACATCAAGTTTTCCCCAAATTATCAAACCCAAATTCATTTGCATTCATTTTAATTTTTTAAAAAAAATCCGCTAAAGTCACAGCTTATTATTGGAAAGCATAGGGAAGACTATTGAGAAGTCCAACAGACTACGGTGTCAACATTCCAGGGGGAAATCACGGACATGAACATTTGTTCTGCAAGAGAATTAATAAACCCAGTGTAGGAGCTCACTGATGTATGTTTTTATTTGCCGCCATTTATCTGGTTACATGAATCTGATAATTGACTGTTTTATTAGTTCTATCTTTCTGCATTTTTATAAGCATTACCCCAAACACCTGGACCTTTGGGTTGTTTTTTTTTTTATGTAAAGTTTATCTGGAGGCATTTCCTTGTCATAAAAGCATAATGAAAAATACAGAAGAATGAAGAAAGAAAATAGAATCACCTATAATTTTATTGACCTTCATGTATCCAGGTTGGAGAAGGAGTCCAGTAAAATCACAGATAGAGCTTATTTTGGCGCCATTACATTCAGAATTATTTTTAACCTGTTGTGAGGCTCAGCCCTTTGTAGTAGCTTCAGTAAATCCCAACCCATGGCCCCTGTCAAGCACTGGCCTGTTGTCAGTGGGATTTGCATGTCTTTCCATTCAGTCTTGAGAACACCCTGTTTTGCTGGGCACTTGGTGCCAGAGGACTTTTTTTTTTTTTTTTTTTTAGGGCCATTAAGGGATACACAGGGGCGTGCCTGCCCACACTGCAGTAGCAATGTTTGCTTCCTTTCTCTAAACAGGACTTTGGTGTTTCATAGACGGGAAAAAGAGTTTTCCCTTCTCTTTTAAAGATAACTTCTTGCCTTTTGTGTTATATAGTTGGTGCTTTCTTACTGCCATCGAGTTGGCAAGCATCATGCCATTTCCCTCCCCAGGACTGAATTCCTAATCCAAATTCATTCCCAGAGAGTTTTCAGGACTTTTCTTGAGCCAAATCAGGCCCTTTCTCTGGGAAGGTGCCTACCCACTCCCTTTTCTGTATCAGAAAGTGCTAGACGGATGCCATAAACACACAGCACCTTTTAATCCCCTTAACAACTTTCAGTGGGTATTATCTCTCCCATTTTGCAGATGAGGAACCAGCCTCACAGGTAGGCAGGATGGTTTGTATTTAGCATTTAGTTCATGATAGGTGTGTTTGTTTAGTGAATGTCGAATGTTGAATTTTGCGTTTTGTATTTTGAAAATGTACGTCTGCGCAAGTCTGAGGGGCTGTGGGAGTTTGGTATAAGACAAGTAGATCACATCCCAGTTTACAGCTCCTTTGCCCAACGAGCCAACCTCCTCCTGGCTCGTGAGCTCTGGCCACTTCTTGAAAAGGTGCAGGAGAGCAAGTCAGATCAGCAACAGGTGGTCTCGATGGCTGTAGGAGGGCTGTGCGGAAGCACTGAAGACAGCCTCCTGGAGGGCACGGGACGCCTCCCTAGGAGGCTGCAAACCTGGTCGCTCCTGGAGGGGAGCGCCTGCATGGACTTCCTTCTGCCGGGCAGCAAGCAGGACTCCGAGGCTTGTCGGGACTACAGGTCAGTCTCCCCACCCTGTGGTTGGCTGCCTCTCGGGAAGCCAGGGCCTCTACCATTCCTCGGCTTTACCTCCTTCAGTCGAATTGCGGACACTGCTCTGCCCTTGAGCTGACCGGTGTTGAACTTCATGGCTCCTCAGACCAGGGATAATATTGGGAGGGTCCTTTTTGCCTTGTGAAAAAATAAGTTAAAACAAGCTTAGTTTAAAGATCCTAATTGGCAAGTGTTACAGCTCTTTTAGAATTTGTCTAGCAGGTTTTCTGTCCTCACTGGAAGACCCCAAATAAAAATAATAAAAAGGAAAAAAAGTCTTAATTGGCTTTTGCTATTCTAGGATAAAATAGAATGAGTGTTCTGATGAGCCAAGCAGAGGAGGTTGGTTTTATGAACAGAAAAGGGCAGAGGATGGCAGAAACATAGAGAAAAGCAGATTGGTTTTTTCAAAGTTACTTTTCCTGTAAAAGTTAAAGCAGAGGGCACTTTCTTATCGTGCTGGCTAAAACTGGCCTGTTGGGGGATTTGGCTATTTCTTTTTCGCTGGCTCTCTCTCTCCCCTGATTTCTCAGAAGGTCAGATAAACAACTTAGTTTGTGGGTGTGGAACTTCAGCACGAGTAACTACATTTTGGTTTGGTCTGTTAGGCCTAGAGCAGGAGTTCAGTCCAAACCAGTGTCCTCTGCCCCATAAATTTTATTTAATAGGCTGTAGAGTCGAACATCTTTGTTAAGCCATTTAACTCTCAAAGCTAAAGCAAGAGAGAAGATTGTGTAGTTACTGGTTAAAATAAAGACAGTTTAAAGAGATGGGCTGAAGCAAGGCAAACTAAAAACAAACATCTTCATTTTGCCCCATTATTCATATCTGCCCAGGCTTATTTTAATTCACTAATTGTATGGCCCTCCCTTGAATAGTAATCATTTAAGCCAGGTGTTAAAATGTGCTTCCTCAGTAAGCCCTGTCATTTTGAGAAAGCAGTGGGCTAAACAATAAAGACTTAATTTTATTTCTGCAAGATTTTTGGGTCCCTTTGGTGAGTAAGTCATCAGTTTCAGTGCCTTTGGAAACTATTTTGATTAAAATGACTTAAAAAAAAATTCTGAAGCAGATTTCAAGCTGATAATGGAGATTCAGACATTAAAACAAGTGAACTTACACAAAGCAGACTTAAACAAACTGAATTAAAATACCTGTAATGTATTGTGATAGTACGGGGGAAGGGGAGACCAGGTAGGATATTATAAAAGATGATTATTTTAGCCCTTTTAAAAAAGATGAGCCTACTTTGGATAGGAAAGAGGGAGCAGGAGCATCATTCGGGCTACGGGAAGGACATGGAGGCTTGGAAATCAGTGACGGAAGCATACTGTGTGTTGAGAGCAGAGTTTTTATAGGAATAGAAGTAGGGAGGAAAGAACAAGAGTGGGGCCAGACCCTAGAGGTTATGTGTGACCAAGGAATCGGGCTTCATTCTATTTCGTAGAAAGAATTCAAAGCCTGACCGTATTTGAAATGGGAGGATGAATGATGTGTCCCTCCTTAAGCAGGGAGAAGATAAGTATTTGAATTTGAAAGGCTGGAGAGGGCAGGAAGACCCACAAGGGATGCCATTTGACCCTATGAGAGAACAGACTAGAGGGAAAAGATTGTTTATGAACTATTTTAAAGGTAAACTATGTGGTGATTAATAAGACTGCAGGGAAACGAGAAGGGAAACTGATGATTTTAAAAATTTCCAGCCTGGATGATTGGGGGGGAAATGATGCTACCTTTAGACAGGGATCCCGGAGGAGAAATCTTTGCTCAGTTGGAGGAAAAGTGATAAACTTGATTTGGTAGGATAGTCGAAATCCCAATTGGTAACTCCAAGAAGTACAGGCTAGAGAGAATATTTGAAGCCATACGCATTGAGGTTGTAGGGGCCAAGGGAAAAGTCCCTTAGCCCTCTGAAAGTCGACTCACAAAGGCACATTGATAGGACAAGGTGTACAAAATTTTATTTTAACAGGCATAGCACAGGGGGATCACAGGAGAATGACGACCCAATAGCCCAGTGCGGCATAGAAGCTTATATACCTTTGTCATAGGGGCGGGGGAAGATGGGCAATGTGGACAATTCTTTTGAGGGGTGGTAAATCATAAGGGGAATGAATGGACAGAAATTAACTTGTAAGCGATATTTTGGGGAGTTTGGGCCTGAGAAGCAGGTATTATCTTGTGAAGAAGTCCTTTCAGGTGTGTTTACATTCCTCAGTCTTTTCTGAGATAAATGAGATTTCAGGGAGGGGAGGAAGGCAATTGTGTTTCTTTTGGAAAGAAGCTTTCTTGGCCAGATAAAGAAATTCCAGAGCTAGTCTCTCCCTGCACTTGGTGGGAGGTGCAGGTATAATACAAGGTTAAAGGGATTTTGATTCTGAGACAACTTCTAAGACCTCTCAGCTTGTCAAAGGGACAGTCTTTGGGGCGTTGCTTTCTGAGCCTCAACAAGGTCATATTTGAAGCCATGGGGGCAAATTGGATTTCCATAGAAGATTTTATACCCACAATGAGAGACTGGATTCCTCTCAGGTGCCTCCCATCGGTAGTTAGTGCTCCTCAGAAAGCACTGGCTTGTTGAGGATTGTGGGTCTGTGTCCAGGCTGCTCAGCAGGAGTCTACAAGGGAGCCCCCCACCCCCCTGCCGTCTAGGAGTGGTGAGATTAACGCCTTCCTGAATTGTGCCTTGCATCCCTCTGGAGGGGCTCCTGTGAAGTTCTCTAGCAGTAAGTCCTCACAGGGTCATTAAGAGATTCAGCTGTTGCTGATGAGGACATGGGACTTAGTGATGTCTGTTGTACACTAGCAAGTAAAACTCAACAGAAATCAAGCAGGTGGAGGTGGAATTAGTGAATTCATACCTAACAGGTGCAATGTACTCTTGTCTGAGTGATGGGCACACGTATAACTTTGTCTCAAACAGTACAAAAGCATTCCATGTAACTAAAACATTTGTACCCCTGTAATGTTAAAAAAAAAAAGTTGGGCAGGTGGCCACATTTGACTGCCTATTTACAGTCCATGAGAATGAAAAAAGACTAAAGGAAAAGTTGGGGAATCTATATTTAAGGAGAGAAAAATGTGGTTAGGAAAGGTAAGGAAACACAAGTCTATAGCAGCATCATAGGAAGGAGAGATTTTTAAGTAAGGAGTGATGGAGGAAAAAGTAAATAAAACAGGGTTTAGATGAGACTAAGATGTGGGAATTGGGAAGCTTTTGGCAACTTTTTGAAAATGTTAATGACCTGGGTGCTAAGGAATTTTATGGTGTGGCCAGGATATAGAATCATCAGTAAATGTGACTCTAAAAGCTTGATAGTAAAGGAGAGGTGAGAAATGAGTGATACAGGGAAGATACAGTGAGTTGGATGCTAGAGTTTATCATTTAGTACTCAAAGATTAACATAGAACTATCTAGAACAAATATACTAATACTTGGATTCATTATTAGTGTTCAGTAAATAGGTATACACCAACAAGCAGTTTTCCCAGGGAACCCTATCTAAAAATTGAATTTGTATTCAACTGTATTTACAGTACCTCACTTTCTCTACCCTATGAGTGTGCTGTGTCCTATAAGGGAATTGAAAAAAGTAAGGCATGGTCTCTGGGTGGGGTGGGGAATGATCTGGCACATCTAGGGGGCAGAGTGGAATGGAAGTTGGTCACCAAAGCATGGGTGCAGTGTGCACAGGTCCAGGGCATTGGGAAAGACATTCCAGGTGAGAAGTGAGAGTAATCACGAAGATGGGGATAAATACAGCATGCTATGGGGAGGCATTGGATTTGTGTTCCTGTCACTTATAGAATGTTCACATAAGTGGTGTCTTAGTCTGGGCTGCTATACCAAAATACATAGACTGGGTGGCTTATAAACAAATTTATTTCCCATGGTTCTAGAGGCTGGGAAGTCCAAGATCAAGGCATCAGCAGATTCCATGTCTGGTAATTCTACTTCCTGGCTCCTAGATGATGCCTTCTTGCTGAGTCCTCACATGGTAGGAGAGGCAAGGGAGCTCTCTGGGGCCTCTTTTATAAGGGCAGTAATCCCATTCATGACCTAATCACCTCCCGAAGGCCCCACCTCCTATACCATCACCTTGGGGATTAGGCTTTCAGCATAGGAGTTCTGGGGAACACAACCATTCAGACTATAGCAGTGGGAAATACAGTAAATCAGATTGGGAAAGATCAGATCAGATCATGGAGATGATCTCTAGCTTCCAAACAGGCAGGCTTGGAATTAATATGGTGAGGATAATTTAGGAACGTGCATGGGGCAATAACCTGGTGACCAATGGAACTATAGCCTGTAACTATTTAGAAAAAATACAGAATCAAGCTATTAAGTCTTATTAGGGAAGAAAAGGACTGGGTGGGAAAAAGAGCAAACAAGGTAATACGATCTTCCTTGTAACCCCAATTCCAAACAGAAACAACAGCAGATGGCTTCTTAACTGAAATAAGTGGTACATCGGTCACTGAAAATATCTATTAAAGTGAGAAAATGATATGTAGTCACTTATATGTAGATGAAATTTTTAATTAGAAATGTAATATATGTCTGTGTGCCACATTTTTTGATGTAAAGCTGAGGTCGCCTCTTTGAGTCTGCTGACTAGAATATTGTGTAGTCTTTCTCACATAAATGACACCCATAACTTCGGATTTCTAGCTTTTGTGTTTTTAGAATGAGTGGGAATCTTGATACTAACAAAGCATGCTGAGTACAGACTCTTCCCCAGTTTATATCAGTCTAGCCCCCACCAAATTCAACAGCATTTTTGTTGTCGTTGCTGTTTTTAAAGAAACTCACCTTTTCAGAGTCTTTTGTTGTACTTTTTGTAGAAATAAGATCCCAATTTTTTTTCACAATTACATTTCATCCATATGTGTAATTCATATCTAATTGAATTATGTAGCTCCAGTAACAAGTGTAACCAGCGTCAACATGTTTGGGAACTCAACTAACTGTTAGTATTCGAGCCAAGTGGGAAGAGCAGAGTGGCCCAGGCAAAGACAGTATGCTGTGGGCAGAGTCTTATAAGCTGAGGTCAGTTGAGCGAGCCTGTTAACCTCCTTCAGATTTAGTGACTGTCAGGTGAGCACTCTCTAAAATTTTCTCTAGATACTCCATTTCTGGTATGCGTTTTAGGGGATGTTTTCTATACATGTTGCTACTGCCCTGAGAGCCAGTCCCTATGTTTGTCTGCTGTGTGCAAACCATTGACCACGCTTCAGCTAGCCCTGTCTCCTGGTATCTCGTTCTCTGCCACCCCACTCTGCCTGTGTGGATTTCAACCAGGGATTCCCAGCAAAACTGTCAGTCCTGGCTTAAAATACCAAAAATCTGTGGAAGCCATGTAAGCCAGAATACAGTTAAGTGTGTTTGCTAGTCAAACCTGGTCATATTTATCTCTGTTCTTGTTTTTTCGTGCTTTAAAGTTAGAGCTTCACTTCGAAGTTTACTGCATAGCAAATTGTGTTTGCAACATATGTATAACTCTTAACTAACCAGGACTCAAATTTTGTTTTGAATTTTAGTTTTATTAAATCAAGTGGGATAGTCATACTTGACAAATAACCTTATACATACTTAGCAATGTACAGACTAGATCTGAAATGATTATATATTTCCAAGTTGGCTTCTCAACCTTAACTGGAGCCAGACACTCCTGCACTGACATTCTCCTCTCGTAATATGTGTGTATGTATATGTGCATCTGCATGCATCTGTACATGCATGCATGTGAGTGCATATGCATGTATCTATGTATAGCCTAACCAAATGCATGTGTGTGCATGTACAAGGAATTACAGCCTTCCTGGGACCAGCTAATCTCTTTCTCCTTCACACCGTATACTCTTTTTTGTACCTCTGCTTATTCGTGGTTTCTACTCATAACATCTGTGGCCTGCATGATACCTCATGACCTTTATTCAGCTTCAACTCCCACACCATCTGGGCATATTCTTTCACACTTGCAGTTAAATTCCTAAGAGAAGTGAACTGCCTGGTTCAGCCAATCACTCTCACTCGTGCTTATACAGAGACCCTTATGCCAGGCCCTACACAAGCCTAGAGATAGGCCACTCTGAGAACAGGCGACCATTCCCATGTCCATCAAGTGGGACCAGGACAGGGAGAAGCTGCCTGACATAGAACATGGCCGCCCAAGAAGCAGGTGCTGTGGGTGGGGCAATTTCCCTTTGAGGATGGCATGAAAGAGAGAGGCTGCCATCACTTATTCAAAGGGACGTATCGTATGGGCATCCTTGTTTTGCACCATTCCAATATGTACAAATTTCTATCCCCAAATATAATTAAACACAAGGTCCCCAACAACAAATTTCAGTTATACTATGTATTACTTAGCTGGGGCTGTCATAATAAAATATCACAGACTGGTAGCTTAAACAACAGAAAGTTATCATCTTGTAGTCTGGAGGCTAGAAGTCTGAGATCAAGGTGTCAGCATGTTTGGTTTCTTCTGAGCCTTCTCCCTTGGCTTGCAGATGGCTGCCTCTTTGCTGGGTCTACACATGGTGTTTCCTCTGTGTGCATCTTAATCTCCTTTTCTTAGAGGGACAGCAGTCATATAGGCTTAGGGCTCACCCATATGACTTCATTTTACCCTACTTCTTTAAAGGCCCTATTTCCAAGTATAGTTACATTCTAAGGTATTGGGGGTTAGGACCTCAACACATGAATTTTGGAGGGATGCATTTCAGCCACCATAGCATAGCAATTGTGAGTCGTTGCACATGAAGTACAGACTTTGCTGCTAACTCTTCAGCTCACTAATCATTGTGTTTGTAACAGATGCACATTATGATCAATGACCAATCATATCACTTCTTTCAAAGTCTGTTGGTGATTAGTCAGAGAGCATCTGTTCGTCAGTGCACAGACAGCAAAGCATGTAGCTATGTTGCCTCCTTGTCTCCCAGTGATAAACTCAGATAACATTTTACAAAAATAGCACATCAGGAGAGGGAATTGGCTACCAAAAATGAAAGTGCTGCAAGGCAACAAGAAGCAAACGCAGGACGTGAAATTAGTTGTTATTAGATTTGGAAATGGCAACAGCAAGGTGAAGATGGCATGAGACCTAGGCATGCAGGAAGCTACACACAAAACCATATTTTAAAAAGTCTGATGAATGTATATGAAAAGCAAGGTAAAGTCATCTCAACGTAGTTTAAATTGCACTAGAAGAGAAAGCCACTTATGGTTGAAATTGAGTATTTACATCTACTTTAGATGGAAGACCATAATAATAATTTTAAAATTCTTGATCAGTTTGACTAGTATTCAGGGCAAAGTGTTCAAGTTAGTTGCTGAATTAAAAGAAAATGGTAATTACATGGAGACTGTAGAAGAACTTTTTACTGCCAATAAATGCTGATTTCATTGTTCCTGAAGTCGGCATGAGTTGATTAATGTTATACTGTCTGGTGACAGTTACTAGTGCAGATAAGGGTGCTTCTGTGAAGTGTGCACCCAGAATCCAAGGATTAAGGCAGGTTTGTGATGATCATGGAATAGTTAATGCTGATGAGATAGACCTTTTGGAAGACAAACGTGTCAAGAACTTATGTCAAGAAAGATGTGGAATCACAAAGTGGTGGTAACAGAGATTCTAGATATTCAGCCAGGGAACCTAGTGAAGGTGAACTTACTGACATAAGTGAGAAATGTGGCTGTGAAGAAAAAGATGAAGATGTCCCAGAGGAAGTGGCACTGGCAAAAAAAACCCCAAAAAACCCCCCAAAACCCTTCACATTAAAGGAACTCAGATATTTCACAACATTGAAAGGGCAAAATGTTGGATGCTGATCCAGATTTAGGAGTATGGCAATTAGCCACATGGCGTAGAAAAGATGTTCCCTCCATAAGTTATTTGACAGGAAGGCAAGCTCTGTCCAATATACTTCTGATAAATTTTTTATGAAGAAATAAAGCACAATATTTCTAATATTTTAAATTACTGTACTAAGTAAATGTTCATTTTACTAGTTTTTCATTTTTCTATCATGTATAACTGACAAGTGTTTTCAATGTTTTGACATAAATTTTTAAAGGTCATGGAACAATCATAATTTTCCTATTGATCATCAAAATGGCTTTGTACAGTTTCAACTCGCATAGTTATTTTTATGGTCCCACACTCCCACGCAAAGTAAGGACTGTGTGCATGCGTGTGTGTGTGTGTGTGTGTGTGTGTGTGTGTGTGTGTGTGTGATCTTTGCTGAGTCTACCTAAGATGTATTGTGTTATGTTTTTACTTGCATTATTCACCTAAGCCGGGCAAGTATAACTTTTCCCGATAGTTCAGAATTTTCATTAAAAACAACAGTTAATGTTTTGTGCTATAAAGTAAAATAGCCTGAAAGTTAAGGGTGTGGTTTATGCAGCCGAATTTTGAGAGTTCAGACACTGAGTCTGCTCCTTAATTTTGTATGATCTGAAGCAAGATGCTATGTCTGTCTGTCTGCCTCACTTTCCTCATCTGTAAAATGAAGAGAATAATTGTACCTACCGCATAGGGTGGTCGTGAAGATTAAATGAGTAAAATGTAGGTAAAGCTCTGAGTGCCTGACAACATCATATACAATGTGTTAGCCATTGTTGCTGTTGCTGGTGACCGTAGTGGTGACCACACTGCTGGTGGTAGCAGCAGAAGCAATAGGAGGAGTAGAAGTATTAATGATGCTGTGTATTAATATCTGAAGATTTATTGAGATTGGGGCTATTTCTTTCCTATATCAGATAGCCTCAGGCTACTATGCTTTCAGTTTCTTGTGTTGCTTTATTTGTGTGTTCTCCTCCCTCCTTATTGGGCTATTAATGGGCATTCTCTGCATCTGCCTCCAGCAGAACAAGTGTTGCCTTCTCATCTCCCTCTCCTTGATTTGACACTCTTAACCACAATGGGCACCTAGAGCGGAGAGTCTGTGTCGTTGTAGTAGCATGTAACCCTGGATCAGGCCCAGTTCCTTCTGGAACTGTCACAGGGGAGCCCAGAGGAGAACAATTTCTTTGGCTCAAGCCTCACATTCATGAAGGTGCCTCCAGTTTGCCATTTGACATTAGCTCGAAATCAAGTGATGTTCTTAATCATTGTATTTTACTTATCTGTCTTAAAAGCATTAAATTATTCTTTGTAAGTGTTGAAATTATACTACCCTCTTTTGGCATTTCTTCATTTTTTTAAATCTCCTGAGAACCTTGAAGTACAGAAGGGCCCAGGCCCCTCTGAGGCAGCCTGCTGAAGAGAAAAGCAGGTGGAATCCTGGCTGTGTTATGAGTTGATGGTAACTCGATAAATGGGCTCAGGACGAGAAAGCAGATATAAGAAAATATTCATTTTCCTCTTCCCAACCTCAAATTGCTTTTATTCAAAATAGTGTACAAATTTACCTTGTCTCAGAGGTGTAAGCCGTGGTTCCCTGTGTCCTCCTCCAAGTTTCCTTATGTAGTTTCCTTATGCCATAGGGGGAAAGAGAGCACCTTGGCTCATTTTTTTTTGGCAAAATTAATCTGAGGTTATTGAACAAGAAACTGAAAAATGCACTGTACCAGAAAATTCAGTTAAGCTGAGGCTCAGTGGCTTCCTCTTGATGGCCAGCATTGTATATTTCAGGCCCAACTCAGGAAGAGCTGGGCGCACAGTTGGCATCCAGGTTGCCTGACAGTTGAGTGAAATAAATGAGGGTCAACTGAATTAATGTCATCAGTTTATTGCACCACAGTGGGGAAAAAAACTGTGTGCTAAAAGGTCATTAGCCTTCAGATCAACTCATCTCTTAATAGTTGAGGCATTCGTTAACAAAATTATAAAGTTTGTGAATAGTTATGTCCTATATACAGGTATTTTCTTACGTCATGGATATTTCCTTAACAACATTTGAATGAATAAATAGGGATTTTTGAAAAGGCTTCTAGCCATTGCCCAGGGCAGGACTGAACGTGCTACCTGTGGAAATGCTAAGAGGTTTTAGTTGTGAAGGAAAGCTAGTGAGATTTTGCTAGTATTGTGTGCTCTGTGTTGAGGTGGTAGGAACAGGTTTGAACCTGCAGTTGTTGGGGTTTTCTCCTTAATATTTAGAGAATTTGATTTTTTCCCCCCAGGGACTTTTCTTCCTGTGTTAAAATACACATAATGCAAAATTTACTATTTTAATCATTTTGAATGTACATTTCAGTAACATTAAATATGTTCACATTTGTTATGCAGTCATCACGACCATCCGTCTCCAGAACTTTTCCATCATCCCCACACTGGAACTCAGTGTTCATTCAACACTAACTCCTCTCCCCTTCCGCCACCCCTGGGTCCTTGGTAACTAACCACTGCCCTCCTTTCTCACGTTAGTGGAATCATACAATATCTGTCCTTTTGTGCCTGGTTTACTTCACTTCAGGAAATTCGATTTTATGCATACTTTTCTAACAGGTTGCTGCTTTTGGGGACAGTAATAATCAAAAACTTACCATTGTCCAAAGCCCTAAGTCTGAAATTCTGTCTAAAAGTGCTACAGTATTTATTAAACTAAGTGACTAAAATGACGTAGTATAATATCTTTGAGGAAGAGTTCCACTTTCAATTTTGTTGTTGTTTAATATATCTATTGTAAGAAAATTTTTCACACGTGAAATTTTAAATTTTCTTAAAAATTCCACTTTTGTTATTGCTGTTGCACTTCTTGTTTGGGGATCATTACCTGTGAGGTCTCAGTAGGGATTGAGGGAGATTTAGCCTCCCTGATTAGTGGAATCAAGTTTGGTGATGTGTGAGTTGTCCCCAGAAAGCATTAGTATAATGTCATTGTCTTCTCCTGCATTCTTTAATGCTTAGCCCCACCCCCAACCGGGCAGCACCCCAGGGTCCTCTTCTGGAATCCCCTAGAGTTCCTAAGGGAGAAAGAGCATGTGTCAGGGGATAGACACATGATACTTAAACGTCAGAGTTAGTACTGGAATACTGAATTTCCCATTTCACTTCCAAGAAATTCCCCATGCATTGTTGTCTAGAATTGTCTTTAGAATTGCTTCTTCCAGTGTTTCTTAAGATGGTTTGTTCCACTCCGAGGGCTGTGCCACACTGCCTGGTGGACTTGGAGATGCGGAGGTGGAAACAATGCACGGGGTTGGCTCTGGGCTTTTTGTTTGCGTGTCCCTGTTTACCTATTCATAATCATGGATCCCGTCTGCTGCGTGGTATCGTGAGGCACGCATAACAGCACCTCCTTACTCCACCGGGTTGAGAAGGAAGAGCATGACGCCGACTTTCTGGACCTTCCATCAGGCAGTAAGAGGTGTAGTTGGTGTGTGTCAGGATGTCAGAGGGCCGAGGCTGGACCCACGTGTGGCCGCTTCCGGGGTCTGCCATGTGCTTTGCAAGCTGCAAAGTGTTTCCTTTAAAACAGCTAATCCTGTGTGACAGTCTCCTGCATTTTGTTGTCAGAAGCTACACGCTGCTTTCCTAAGAACTAATTGAAAAAGGGAGCCAGTCTGCATCCCATTCCTGCACACCCTGAGTCATGAAAACATATTCTTTTTCTTTTAAGCAAAATTGAAAGAAAGAAAAGAAAGAGAAAGAGAGAGAAAGAAAAAGGTTGCCATCCAGTGGAGGAAGGAGTAATTCCCAGCTTCATTCAGGAAAAACGCAGGCTGAAATATGCTTAACTATTTTAACTTGACTGGGGATTTTTACCACCTTATGGGCTTTTTTTCCCTGACATCCGGAGCCAAATGGGTGCAGTGTGCCTTTAAGAAAAGAGGTGCCTCACCAAACTTCGCTGTAGTTGTATCTCACCATTTCGGTAGGGAAGGAAAGTGTTAATTTCTTATTTGTACACTTTTTTTCCCCCGACTTCCTTCCTATTCACTTCATTAAATCTAGAGGCAGTTCAGCATGGGAGCCGTCTGTATGTTGAATTAGGGCTCGCACTCTTGCGCAACACGTCACCAGTCGGAAACTGGGGGTTTGCTTCTGTGATTTATTTCATTATTGTGCTGGTAAAAGGTTTGGAAGGGAATTCTTTTTTGGGGTAGTACTTTAGGATTGTATAGCAAGTTTTTGTGTTTTTTTTTTTTTGTGCGCCCCCCTCCCCCCCAGTGCTGAGTTGAGTCAGTTGAGCCAGTTTAATAAATAATTTTTTTAAAACAAAAGAACAGTTTAAAATCTCCATGAATGATTTTACTTACATGCAGGAGTAATCTTACTCTACTCTTTATGTACGAAAAGCATTGGGAAGTATTTAGTGAATTGATTTACATTAGAAAAAGACCCTTAGAAATCACAGAACATAAAGCACTGCATATGGATGTGTTTGGGGGTCTTTGGGGAGGAGGGAAGATGTTTTGTAGCTCTCTGCATTCCTGCATAAAACCTTAATTTAAGGGGAATAATGGTCAGTACTTTGTGTGTTTCCTTGTAATTCCAGAACCTAAATTTAATAAGAATCTGCACGTATTAGCAATTGTAATAAATATTGTTTCACTAGTTCTGTTTGCAATCTAATTTGTTTTTGCTTCTTAGCTACTCACAGATTTAGAGATTTAAAAGTCCAAATATCACCAGCTTATGCTTTGTTCCCTGTTTTCAAAATTAAGGGGGGTGAGTGTAGAAATACCCTTTTCACAACTTCCCCCCTCTTCATTTATCCCACTGAAAAGAAAAACAATGAAAAATTTTACAGCATGAAACTGAAAGTGAAGTGTCACAGTTGTTAGAGATTTTCTTTAAAGAGAAGACTAACATATTGTATTAAAATATTTGAAACTGAGAACATGCACATTGCTTTTACTTACATGCAGTTAATGAAAAAAAAATTGTCTTCTATTTAAAAAATCATTTTAGACTGCTCCAAAACCATGCAGCTTTTAAAAAATAAAATAAAGCACTAAAATGAGGTGTAAAATACCAAAAGAAGCATACCTTGTTTTAATTTTTAAAAATTAATGTGAATGTTCATTTGTTTTCTTATTGGCTTAATTGTTAAAATGCGAGCAAGAATCAGAAACCACCTGAGCTAAAAATCTCTAATTCTGCTGCCTGGAATAATAAAGGGAGAAAAAATATGATAAGTAGTTGTCAATATTAAAACAGGCTGAAGGAGGAAGGCTTCGGGCCTTGTAGTAGGTAGAATGAAACAGCAGATTTGAGTATCCACAATCCTTTCAGTATTAAATTTTCAGTAAAATAAAATTACTTGTATATGAAAACATAGCCTTTCCCCAGCTCTCTTTTTTTTCCTGATCAGCTGATGAAGAGACTAGCAGCTCGCTGCTTTGCTGGCTTGTTAATTTTATCCCCACTAACTGTGATTTCCGATAGCCGGCCTGCTGATAGTGGTAAGGTAAATATCCTTTTTCGTTGCCGTCTTGAAGATTCAGTAGAACTACATCCCAGGCATGTGTAGGTGTGTAACACATCAAAAGCCGGTGTTCTCCGTATTTCTGTGTGCAACTGGGTGCTTGAGAAGAGCAATACCATTAACTGTTGACAGCCTTGCATGCTGTATTTATTATTAGCATGTTCAGCCTCCAAGATATGCGGGACAATTTCCTTTTCTTAATCTTCGCTTAGCTGCAGTGTGTTTAGCTGTATAGTGGGTGTCCTGCTTTTAGGCAAATGAATATTAATGAAATAATGTGGAGCTTTTTTTTTTTTCCTTTTTCCTTATAACTCATCAGATCTTGCCTCCTTCATAGTGGTTATCTGAACACTGTAGGATCGTGATGGAAATTGTCTTTTGATTATTAAGGCCTAGGCTCAGACTGTCCCTTAGGATTCTGTCTGTGTGCATGTTGCTTCTATGGATTTGCACATTGGAGGATGCATAGAAAACATTTCTTTTAATCTCACTGGCATTTTTAACACGCCAGGTTGTTCTGTGTTCTGTACCAGGTTTTCTTCACAAAAACCTTTCTTTTTCAGGAGGCATTGTACATAAGTGAAAGAAATTATGTCTGAGCTGTAATCACTCTTTATATTGATTGTTATACTCACATGATCATAAATATTAGCCATGTTTGGTGCTGTGGAGAAATGAAGGTAATTGCCTTATGATTAGAGCTCTTTCAGCTAGAGAAAGGATTGATTAGCATTTGCATACTGGAGGCAATATTGAGAGGCAGGAAGAACAAATAACAACATCAGTTATTTTGTGTGAGAAAGCAATCTCAAAATGTAAAGATTTTTTTTTAAGAATTTCTTTGCCATGTTCACATGTTATCTGGGTTTTGTGGTTTTATGGGGGTTTCTTTCCATTTTTTTTTCCCCCTTTATTTTTCTTCTTTTGAGTTTGAGATTTACAAGGGAGAAAAAAAAAGTTGAAACTTCTGGGTCTGTCACATGGATCTTTTAGCCCTTTATGAACAGGTTTCTTTTATACCTGGTTGTTTTTATAGCTATTTTATTATCTCTCTGCATTAGTGCTGCTGGCTCTGGTATAAAGCAAGCGTTTGCAGGTAATTGGAAAAAAGTGTTTATCGTTTGTGAGTGTGTGTGTTCTTTTATCGGATGATTTAAGTGCGTTTACCAAGGAATGTGGCTTTGTACTTTCCCGTTTCCTTGTTTACTAATTGCTATGTTAGAACAAAAATCTGGATGGAATTTTGTTCTATGTTGTGAATCATGAATAAATTGATGTAAAACCTCAAGAAAAGGTCAAAGCTTGTATGATTGTACGGACGTGTTCTAAGGGAAATATTTTTCTTCACCCATTCCTCATCTTTGTTTACCTTCCCCCTTTTACAATAATGAAACAGTTAGGGTCCTATTCTGATTTTGAGCTAAAATTTCTTTTGGATTCAGTTTTCAAACACTGGAACATATAGCTTTTTTAATATTTGTCACATTCTCCTTCACTATGAGTATTTCTGGCCTTCCACATTATTTTGCTCCCGAAACAGACTTGGGTTAAAGATGTATTTATCCATTATGGTAGCATTCCTTTTTTCTTCTTCCTCCACTGATTACTGTTAACTTTTTTTGTTTGTTTCATTTTATTCTCATTGTTCAAGCTATATATAAATATATGTGTGTATACACACACACACACACAGACACACCTTTTTTGTCTTGGTTATTTTCTTGTCTTGAATTTTTCTCCTTCCTTTCCGATAAACAGGCCATTGAAGACGGCAATTTGGAAGAAATGGAAGAGGAAGTACGGCTTAAAAAGCGAAAAAGACGAAGAAATGTGGAAAAGGACCCTGCAAAAGAAGATGTGGAAAAGGCTAAGAAGAGAAGAGGCCGCCCTCCAGCTGAGAAGCTGTCACCAAATCCCCCCAAACTGACAAAGCAGATGAACGCTATCATCGACACTGTGATAAACTACAAAGATAGGTGAGTGTTTTGTCCCTTCACCTTGGTCATCCTTCACCAAGACTGTGAGTGATTCTACCTAAAGAGCAAGATTTATTAAGTTGCGTGCATGGGTTTGGAGGTTCTTTCTACCTTGTGTTTTATGGTTTTCCCTGCAAAGGTATGAGTAACCTGTGCCACGTTCAAAATGGCCACTTTTGTATGATGCTTCAACAGGTATTGTTTAAGATAGTTGGAAATGAGTTTAGATTACAAAATTTTAAAAAGATTCTTAAGGACCTCTGAAGTACCATCGTTTATGTAAGAAGGGATTGGGATGACAGAAAGAAATTATTATTATTTTTTTTGGATTGAATTGTTAGAGAAAGCAGAGTCCTAGTATGTTTAAGGTAAATATTTCATGTTAAGGCTCTGTTTAAAAGCAAACAGATGCTTCATTGAAAATGCTGTTTCTTCTTTCATTCTAATGCTTGAATTTCTGAGCACTTGTCAGAGCCATCTCTTTCTTCCTAAGACTACTACATAGTGTGATTTTTTTCAGGAAATTTATCTTTTCTGTGGAACTTTTTGGATGTGAACTTTGAGAAACCTGTGCTGGACACTCTCCCCAGGACATTTTAAACAGTAATTATTTGAAAACCAAAGCAAAGACATTTTGCGGTGTCAGTCGGTCCTATATAGTAGATAAACTAGTTTGGCTACATTTTGGTTAGTTGATTTGGTTTCCACTTGATAATCATATAATGATATTTTCATTTGAAGATGGTGTCTCATTTCAGTTGAACAATTGATAGGAAACAAAACAGACATTTTAGTTCTCTAAATTGCATAGTGGTATTAATCAGTTTTTAGTTATTAAAAAATTTTTTTTCATTCCCCCAAGGGGGTGCATCATTCCTGGAGGTACTACGATACCAGCTCGATGGATGGAGTGGAAGGAGCAAGCTCCTATTCCATCTCCCTGCTCCAAAAATATATTTAATATATTGTCCTCCAATAGAGGATGTATCAGATACCGATAACATATAACTGATAACAACAGATACTGTACTCGATCTTAGCCAACAGACCGAGAAGCAGTTGTTTACCAGAAATATTTGACATTAACTAGTGTTGCTCTGTACACCTGGAAGCATTTAACATGAATAACTAAGTTGTGTTTTTAGTTTTTCACTGTGGCTTTTTGGTGCACGTATTATAACAGGAAGGAAAAATTTGTTATAAAGATAAAGTAGTATAAAAAGCAAGAAACTTTCCACCATGGGGTTTTGTTGTTAAAGCCTTTCTTATCTGTCAGGCATTTTCAGAAATGCTGAAAGAGGAGTAGGAGGAGATGTTTGTGAAAGGGTCACGATTTCTTGCCCCTTTGTACCCACTAGGTCTCTTAGATTCCATTTCTTACTATTTCCCTTCCTTCAAAGAACAAAACAAAACAAAAAAAGTGCATCCCCTTTATGGATTCTGGAGTGGCCACAAAGGGCAGCCCCATTATATTGGGTTTGGATCAGCTGTTCATTGACATGGGGGAATGGCCGCAATCCAGGAAAGAAAATGTTACCGCAAGTCCATTCCTTGCCCAGAGTGAACATGGAAACTTCCTTGTAAACCAAGAATCAGTAACACACTCTGTCAAGTTTCTGTTCACCCCCAGCTCCACTGGTAGATTTGCCCTGGATTTAGGGACAGTTTACAGCAAGCCAGCTTGGATGATGCCTTATTTTATCAGTCCCTGGTATAAAGAAAAATATTACCAAGTAGAGAGTATCACTCTGCATATACCTCGAACTTTCTTGCCTTTGTCTCAGGAGAATGTAACATCTGTTTCTCTGACCAGATGTGCCTTGACGTGCAACAGGCATTTTGTTCATTACTTGCTGAATATGTCTAGGACTGTTGTAACATTGAAAAGGGCCAAGAAAAATCCTTGGAGGTTTAAAAGCTAGGCCTTTTATTCCAAGATAATGGCTATATCTTCCTTTAGTGATGTAGAAGAGGTCACCAACAGGTGGACTACATATTACCAACAGATTGTTCTTTATTTGGTTTTATGTTGTTGGGAGTTTTTTTGTGGTGGGGAGGGGATGGCAGCCAATACATAAACATAGAGAGATTTCTTCTAAAAACTTCAGGGGTCCCTTCCCACCTCCTCGTCTTTTTGAAAACCTAAAAATGTGGCAGCACTCTGCCCAGCTGTCCTGAAGGTGCCCTCATTCGCACAACCTGCTGGCTCCACAGCCTTTTGAGCCTTCCTGGTGTACATGGCTGCAGGCTGACCGTTTTCCTAGAAACCATCCCAAAATACAGAGCGGTATGAGGTTATAGCCCTTAAACCTCAGCAAAGCATAGCACAGTGGTTTAGAGTACAAACTCTTGTCTTGATTTAACTGCCTGCGTTTGAATCCTGACTCTAGCATTCACTAGCTGTGGGACAATGGGGTAATTTACTTAACCTCCCTGAGCCTCAGTTTCCCCGTCCGAGAAATGGGATGATTACTGGACCTGCCTCTAGAGTCATTATGAGTCATCAATGAGTTAATAGAACTGAGGTTCTTTGAACAGTTGAATTATTAATAATTAGCCTTGCAGACTATTTGTAGCTAGTTGGGTGGGTGAATGGACCTCTGCACTCTGTACAGAAAGTGTCCTTGCTGGTCCTGGTTTCCATGGTTTTATTTCCAGAAACAGAAAATGCAGCTTCGTGGTGACTGATGGTTGAGGACTGAACGTGTCTTTAGCTGTACTATATAGGTAAAGGATATTTAAATATTTCAGAATGCAGATATTAAGCAGCTTTTTTCCACATTTTTCTGGTTTTATTTATTTAATTACTTTCTTTGCTTTTTCTTAAAAAGTACCCTTGTAAGGCCCATTCCGTTAGCTCCCACATTTAGGTACTTTCTGGGGAGTATGTGCTAAATCTCCTACCAGTGCATGTTTCATGTACATTTCATGTTGCTTATCCTCTGGAAAAAGCACTTACTCTATTTATATTTTGTATTTCTCTTTAACTTGGTACTCAAGTGGGAGGTGCTCAAATTAGAGGGCCTTAATTAGATACAGTGTCATATTTTTAGTTGGTTTTAGAAAATGCTACTGGAAGATGTACATCTCACTATGTTGAGATTTTTGCACCATTAAAGTCAGTTTCTAATATAGAAACTCAACCTACCTGTGAAAGAAATACCACCTGTGCTAATCTCCCTCCCATCACCTTGGTCCAATGTTAGGGCTCTGACAGTCGTGTAGATTAGCAGTGTGTTAAATAAGAACTGCCATCTATATTTAACTGATCTGTAAGAAGAATTAATTAGCTCTCATGAGACAGTTGTTTAAAAGTTCTTGCATGATTCTGGGACAGATGTGTCTTGATATTTTTCTAAAGAATTAAAATAATTTATGTATCTATTTATTGCTTTTGTATTTCATGCCAGGCCTCGTTTTTTAAAAGGAGGGTGCTTTTAAAAATGTGACCCAGAAGAGCCAGTAATTTTGTGTGATTCATAAATGTAAAACCCTTCTGCAGTAACTACTGTCAGAGGTAGTACTGGTCTGCTCCTACTGATAACCATCATTTTATTTCCCCAGATAGAATATTTTATATTAAGTAGTACTAGAAGGCTTTGTTTTGACTTGTTAAGCATGTTTTGTTTTCTGCTTATTTAGAAGGCTTTTAGAAATCATATTCTCAGTTTATGTAATGTTTAACCTAAGACTCTCTATTTCTTTGAAAAGCGATTCATCCTAATTTGCAGTTGTACCCTTGAAAATTGTCCCTGGGATGAAATGTAGAATAAGATGGTAAAGACTAGGGTTTAGTGGAATTATCCCAAATCTGGAGACATGGCTTGTTACTTGGATAAAGGAAAGAGAGATTCCTAGAGGCATTCTTAAAGTTGGAAGGGACTTTTAGGTCTGCATGGTCCAACTTGCCACAACTCGGATGTTCCCCTTCACCTGTGACAAATGGGTACCCAACCTCCAGCATCAGCTCACTGCTTCAGGAGGCAGTTTATGACTCGGAAGGACAGCCATAAACACGTGACTATTTCCTCCATTAAAATGGATTCAGCCCTCTGACTTCTGTTTGTTCTACTTGGACCTTCAGAGAATAAATCTGTACTCATTCTTAGAAATGTCCTTTCAAATATTTGTAAACAAGCATATCGACCTCAGGACATCCCTCTTCAGATTGAAATACCTAACTTTGCTCTCTGAGTGATGCCTAGACTTTGGCCGTACTGGTCTGCCTCCTCAGGAACATGCTACTCTCTTTGTGTCACATTTAAAACATGGCACTCAAGCCAAGCGTGGTAGTGTGCTCTTGTCATCCCAGCTACTTGAGAGCCTGGGGCAGGAGGATTGCTTGAGCCCAGGAGTTCAAGTCTTGCAGTGCTCTGTGATCACCTCTGTGAATAGCCATTGCACTCCAGCCTGGGCAACATGGTGAGACCCTGTCTCAAACAAAAGAAAACATGGTACCCAGAGCTCCAGAGATATTCTGACAGCTAATTGCAGGGTGGTTAGCTTCCTTATTCTGAACGCCAGGATTCTGTTAACATAACTCAAGAGCGTGTTTACTTTTTCCAGCAACCTTGACACAGAGTTAACGCATATTGAACATGTGACTTGTTGAAAAACTCTCACTCCCCACTCCAAAACACACACACAGCTCTGTTCTCAAATGAATGCTGTCAAGGTTAGCCTTCAACTAAGCATTGATGTTTTTGGACCTATACCTACTAATTGTATTCTTATTCTCATGCAGTTCCTTTGTAAGTTTTTTGTCCCGTCATTCTTGCCTGTTGCTGTAACTCTGAATTTTTATTTCTTTTTTAAAAATGATGTTGATTTTCTATGTTTTTGTCATCTGAAGATTTGATATAAGCTATTACAGAGAAACTTCTAAGGGACAAAGGACAGGTCTCTATGACATGCCCCTGAAAATCACTTCAGGTTGATACAACTATATTAACCAGTAATCCTAAAAGTCGATTAACCATCAGTTGAACTCACATGGCCATACTTTCATGTCACCCACATTTATCCTTTCTAGTGGTTTTCAAGAAAGGCTAAAACCAAGATACACTATAGCTGTAGCCTGTCCTGCATATCAACCTAGAAACCCCCGCCAAAAACCTGAAATGAGGTTAGTTTGCCATGGCTTTTTCTAAGAGACCTCCTGCTGGTACTTGATGTTATTTATCTCTTCTGAATAGCCCCGTGGCATCTGAATTATTTCTTCTAAATTTTTACCAAGGGTCGACATAAAGCATAACAGTCTCAGGTTTCGTTTCTCATTTTGAAATTGGGACATTTGCTTATTTCTCGTCTTATTCCATTTTTGCTGTCTGTGACTTCCTTAAGCGTTATTAGCACAAGCGATCTACACACTCTTTCAGGATGTAATTAGATTACAACTGGACACTTGAACTTATTTGAAGTGACTTGATATGCTCTTTTTATCAACTCTCCTATCAAGAGCTTTTGTTCAGCAGTTATGATGCCTTGCTTTTCAAACCCGAGCATTGTTGTCCTTCCTGAAGAATCTGGAAACAGAACACGAGTAGGATGTCATCACCTCCTCCCTCTCTACCAGTTGTTTGAAGATGCCTTCTTTGCAGGAGCACTGCACAGGAGGACTAGCCCTGCTGCAGGTAAAAGGTTTGGACATCAGGTCCAGCCTTGAAGATGGCTGCAGGGAGGCAGATGAAGGAAGCAGGAGATGCCCTCCTGGCCACCTCCATCCGTGGGCACAGCCCTGGCGCACAGTGGGGCGCTTCTCCCTTCCTGGCCCTCTTCAGTTTATGATCTCTTCCCCCAACAGGGAATATGTTCTTGCCCCTAATTTTAATAAGTTCTGGTGGTATCCCAGGAATTGTGTTAAGCCTCAGCTTGTTCTGAATTTAGTTCCCCTTACATTAGAGAAAATTATTCATTCATCCAGGAAATATCCCGGCATTGTCCTCTTATTCCCAGCAGTGCACTGCTGAGGCTGGCCATGGGGTGAAAACTCCAGGTACTCACCCTGTTTACCGTGCAGTGGAGGAGAGAGCTTTCTGCGGGATATTACTGAATGGGAAGCCGGCCTGGGGAATTCAGGAAAGCCGGAGTCATATGAGCCCCATTATATGAGGATATAATGATATTATCTGATGTTTAGAGTCACTTTTGGACATTACAATGACATTTACCTGGCAAAATAGAGCCAACATTTCGTTACATTATAGCACCTAAGGATTTGGGAAACTTCAAACCTAAGGACTAATTGCACTTGTTTGATTCCTATACACACCAAAAGTAATTTGTAGCATTTTCCTCATTTTAAGTAAGGCTGAACCAGTTTTTAAGGCTCACATATAATCAACCCATTCTCCAGAGGGCTGGGTTCTTATTTAAAAATGTTTCCAAGGGTATCTCTCCAAGTGCTTTACCTAAGGTGCATTTAGGTCTTTACTGTGTTGAAGGCTTTCCCGCACTGACGGTCATCCAATGGACTATTCATTCTGGTGTCCACACTGCCTTTCTAAGATAGATCTGTAGTGACATACATTTTTAAAACCAAATCCATGTCATTTTTTAGTGTTCTTTTTTGTTGTTTTATCTTTAGATCTTTTTGTTTGTACTTTTTTCCTGAGCCAGTCATATTGCTGACCTACACCACACTCCTTATCAGAATGATTTGAAATTATTCTGCCAGAATCTTTTTTGTTCAGAACCTCACATCTCTGTTGAATTGTAGATTCTGTTAGTCTCAGATCCTAGAACCATGCCTTTCTTCTCTGAATTATTTACAGTGCATTCTATAAAATGTCTGTGATGTCATCTGTAGTTCCTAGGTTCCTCTTCCTTCACCGTTAAACATTTAAGCTCTGAGATGACACGGTCTGTTCCAGCTTCTGTGTTCCCTTGGGCAACACCAGCATCATTGCAATGTCCTAAATGTGAAAGAGTACTTTTTTTTCCCAACCCTGTGCCTCATTTATGACATGCACTCAAACACAGAGTCCCCTTGACATGCCCAGTAGCATCCCGCGGGCACCCCTCCTGCTGCCTCTGCACACACTGTCTTCATGAGGCCCTTCCCGGCTGGGCCCAGCTTCCAGTCTGTTCCTCAGCCTGCCTTCTCTGAGGCACCTGTCTGGCCATATCATACTATTACCGAAGAACTTTCTGTAGCTTCCCATTGCCTACCTGACAACGATCAGACTCCTTAGCATAGGAGAATTCTCTTACACAGACTGCACCTAAGGACCTTCCCAACTTCCCAACTTCTTTTTCCAACGTGCCCCTCCCAGCTCTCCTTATATTTCAGACATTCCAAGTGCTTCTGTACGTCTGAAATACAGCATGTACACTGTCATCCCTCTACTGATTAATGCTGTCTTCTCTCTGTACCCCCTCTCTCCCCACCTCCCCATCCCCACTTTAAAGCAGAGTGGGGCAGTGGCTCTGAGGGGACATTTGTAAGTGGCTGGGAGTAGGATGTGTACGCCACAGGGTGCTGCCTACGCCTGGAGTAAGGTCTAGAGGGTTTGGAGGGTTTCCCAGGATCCATCAAACTTGACAGCTGCTTCCTTGCCACCACACAAAGGGACACCAATGTAGCAGCATCAAAAGTCCTCCACTGAAGAGGCTTCCCTGGAGGCCTGTAGAGGGCTGAAGGCCTCAGATGGTGGTTTATTTTTGTTTCCACTTGAAGACCATGGATTCAGTGATCTATTCAAAAAGAATAGAGTTCTGGGAAGCAGAGCTGACTACTTAGACGGCATGCAGAACCTGAACCGGCCGATGCTTGGACCACCCTCTTTGTGCAGGCTACCGTAACAAAGCACTTTATCCTATTTCATTTTCACAGCAGCTTTCTGAGGGTAAGTATTGTGCCCATTTTACAAATGAGAGGCTAGACTCCCATAGGCTAACGCTACCTTCTCAAGATCACACACACCCCTAGCAAGTGGCTGCCTGTCTTCCACTGTTGCCGGAATAATGAACGGGACGTGTGTGGAGGGAATGGAACCAGGGCAATAGGTATTTCTGTGTTTGGCAGAAGCAGGAAAAGTCCCAGAGAGGTTGGGAAATCCATTTTTTCCCCATTTTTGAACTCTTTTTTCAGAATGAGGTTCTAAACATAACCCCATGTGATCTTCCCAACAAGGGAGGTAGGTGAAGAGAATGAGGCTTGGAGAGCGAAATGAATTACCCCAGGTCACCCAGCCTAGGAAGAAGGTGGCGGGCTGGGACGAGAACCCAGGTCTTCTGACTGCAGTGTTCTTTCTACTCTACCGCAGGTGTAACGTGGAGAAGGTGCCCAGTAATTCTCAGTTGGAAATAGAAGGAAACAGGTCAGGATCTGTCTTACATTCCGGTGTCTCTAAATACAGGTATCCCTTGGTACATGCAATAGACCGATTCATAGCATCAGCCTTTGGTAGCAGATTTCTCCATGTACCTCCTTATCACTCCACTTGGCGTGGGGGATGGAGGTACAGATATTCTTAAACACCTGTCATGGCTTCTGAGGTTTTGTGTTTTAACCCGGGTGTGTCCTGCTCTGTACATGCACTTCTTACAAAGGTGTTGGGAGCTCCCTGAAAGCCTGCGCTACTGCAACACCACGCGTGAGGGTGGGTTTCTGCTGCTTCCTCCCTTCCAGAGCAGCTTCTCTTGTACGTTCTGCCATCCCTCTAACTCTGTGCTGTGTTGGTTTAGGAGCTTAATGCCCAGCACCTGTGGTGACTTGATCTGCAAGACATGAAGCATGCATGTTCACGCTGTGTCTGCATTCTGGAGTTGATCACAGCGTGTAGAGGGCAGTTGCTGAGTTGCTTCCTGTTTGTGCGATGGGTCAGGTTTCAGGGTGTGACTTCTCAGCCTACCTGTTGTGTGGGGTCCTGAGCATACTAAGCCGGTCTGTTTAACCTTTGTGTGCCTTTGTTTCTGTTGGGTGGAAAGCAGAAATGCTTTTCTCCTGGAGATATTGTGAGAATTAGATGATGTCGGTTGAGCTAAAGAGTTGGATGTACATAATATACCAGGGCTAGGAGTTGTTATAATAATATATCAAAAATAACATTTCTTTCCTGCTTTTAATGTGTACTTTTAAGAACTATTGACGCAATGCTTTACCATCCATATTCCAACTTTGTCAACCGACCCAAATAACATTCTTTATGGCATTTTTTTCCCCACCAGCATAGGATCCAAAGTAGGGAAAATGCATTGAGTCTGTGTCCTGTATTTCAGAATGAATACTGATCACCAGTTGTGACATTCTTCTTGATATAAGGAGATACGAAATGGGAGTGATTTATACCTACCCATTTCTGTGTGGAGATGAAAGTGTTAGGCAAGGTTGTTGATTTTTGATCTTTCTTATTACTGTTGAGTAAACGATAATTAATCCTGGAAACCAGGCCCACAAACCATAGTGTCTACTGAGAAACATCAAGAGTCATGTTCTGTTTTCACCATTATGAGAAAGAACTCAGTGTGGATTTGAATTTGGAGATTGAAATGACAAACACCTGATTTTGTAAGTTTGGGCAGTTTAAGCAGTGAACCCAGTTGGGCAGACACTTCTACCCCCATACTAGGAAGGAAGCCTCTGGTCTAAATAGCATGGTATGGGCTAAACACCCATACCAAGGCATGTGCTCGAGCTCCTCTTTCCCTGTCCCCTCTTCCATCAAAATGGGCATGTGACCATGAAAAGTAGATTAATAACTTTAAAGGATATTGCAACTCCCCAATGTCACACCTGGGCTTTTCAAGGGGAGACGATTTGACCATATGTAGTTAGGACCTAGAGAAATCCATTTTCGCTGAAGACACATTTAAGCTGTCATTTCCAGAGGCGTTGCAAGGGGCTTGGCATTTGCTTCCTCAGGGCTCTTTGGAGTCTGTCTCGTCCCTGCCTGGCTGTCACACATGCTTCCTTCTCCCATAAGCCTGAGCCAGCAACGTGGTGTTCAGAGGTTGTATTATGACAAATTAACCCTTCAGAACAGTTTGGTTCTTTTTTTTTAAGTCCTTTCTTCATGTGTTCAAAAGCACTGAGCATTTTCTGCGTGTCAGTCTCTGTGTAAGTATTGAAAATGGGGAAAAAATGAATAAAATGGAGTACTTTAAAGCACATTTGGAAAGAGCTGTCTGAACGAATAACGCAAGTACCTAGTGTGAATGAGGTGTACGGACTACGGGGTTGGCGGGGAGCTTCTAAGTGGCTGAGGGCAGAGTGGGAGTTTCCCAAGCAGACTGTGAGGGGAGGACAGTGGGCAGGGCAGAGGCGCTCGGTAGCCCAAGTGTGTGGGCAGCCATGGAGGTGTGGAAAGCAGACTCCCTCTGGAGAACACACACATCTCAGTATGACCAGGTCACTGGGGACAAGGAGGGAGACAGCCAGGTAAGGCTGGAGGAGGCAGCAGAGCTGATCCCAGAGGCCTCAAACACCAAGTTGAGGAATTTTAACATTCTCTTCTAGGACTGGGGTCTCAAGGTCAGTTTTTAATCACTGCAGTGACTGTTAAGAGCACTGTTTTGAGGAGACCGACAGAGGGCACACCTGAGCTCCGGGCGTGAGCGTGCAGTGCCCAGCGCGTGATGTGTGTCATGTCGGGGAGGGGAGGCGACACCAGCAGGGCAAAGTGGAGAGCCAAGAGGGGTTAGTGGGGACACACGCAGGTTCCTGTTTGAAAATGTCACTCTAATAGTGTGTGAAGGATGGATTGAAGGGGACATAAGTTAGGAGGATGTTTGTTGTTAGGTGTAGGAGGAGATGTCCTTAAAATAAGGAAGTGGTGGCAGGTAGGATGACAAGGGAATAAATACTCAGAGGTATGATTGACAAGACTTAGGGGCAGGCTGGATGTGCAAGGAGGAGGAGAACTCGGACAACTCTTGGATCTCTGCCCTGAGTGATCAGTGAGCGGCAGTGCCATTTACAGGAGTGCAGGTGGAAGGAAAGTCGGCGTGTGTGAAGGTACTGTATGTATGTGTGTGTTCACACGTGTGTGTCTATGCAGTTACCCAGGCCCTCATACCCAGCACAGCTAAGTTCTCTCCATGGCTATTAACAGCTCTGAACGTTGTGATTATGTTGTTAGTATTGACCGCCCTTTCAGGACCAGCCAACGAGCTCTTTTAGACAAAATTTATTTTTAGCATCCTTGGCACCAGACAGTCCGTATTTCTTTAAGCCATGGGGAGAGACTGTAACAACGGCTCTCAAGCCCAAGCACCTTCACATTTAGTGGCTCTAATTCGATTACAGAGAAATTGCCATGAAATAGCAGTGTGATCGAGTAGATCCACTTTTAAGGAATTTTAGTTGTAGGTGAAGAGCCTTTCTTTGCTCATTGTTTCCCACACTTTGGACAGTTTATCTTGTGGAGTAGCAGCCTGTGAGGCCGGCGCCTCCTGCGTTGTCTGGGATGGTGCTTCCAGGGTGCGGTCTTCCAACTTGAGTCCTGCAGCTCCTTCTTGTAGATTCCCAGTAGGGCTAGAGGCTCTGGGATGTCTTGCTGCAAAGCAAGCTGTTTAACCCACCATTTCCCAAACTCCTTTGAACAACGAACCCTCTTTTCAGGAAACACTGTTAATAATCCATTAAGCCAGTGTTCCATGGAGCACACTTTGGGAAATGCTGAATTAGAGCCCAATTATTACATTTAGTCCAGAGAGAATCTTGCTCCAGGAGGTGTGGATTCCAGGACTTCATTTTGCCCTCATTACAAATATTGATACTTTAAACGTTTACTGGAACAGGCTGCTGTGACTCCTGGTGACCTGACACTTATTTATGGTGCTCAGCCAGTTACACCCACATACAGCAGGTGGGCAACCCACAAAGAAAGTTAGTCCGTCTGCTTTCTGTGGCACAGAAGGCCTCCCCTCAGCTTCCAGCGTTAGCCTGGCCCTCGGTCCCCTTTCCCCAGGGTCTCTGCCTCCCGAGCTCCATGCCAGCCCCAGTGTAAATAACGCCTCTCTCTCGGAGGGGAGGGAGTCCCAGCTGGAAATAACAAAACGGGGTTTTCTTCCAGGCTGACAATTGTTTTCCAAACCACTGTATAAACATTTTAATCAAAAATGAATTGCCCTGCAAGGTAGCAGTTCTTTGGATATGTATGTCCTTGCTTATTCATGGAGAAAAAAAAATCTGTCTCATTCCTTTAGCATCATACCTAATATGTCTTCCTTAAGAATTTACCAAAAGGGCCATTGTAGGAAAAAGCAGTGCTCCGATGCCTGCCAAGACCCACTGTTTAACAAAGCAACGTGTGGGACTCGGGCACAGATGGAGAGGCATTTGATTTTGTTTGTCTGCAAGAGCTTTGTGCTTTTGAGTTTGGTCCACAGTTCAGCCAAAAGCTTTGAAGCATTTTTACCATTAAGAAGTGGGGACACAGGAAGGGTCAAAGGACCATGCATTGGAAGGGAAAGTAGGTCCTTACGTTTCGAAAGGCAGGCATTCTTTGAGTCATGAGCAGGTGAGGTGGCGAAAGTTGGTAAAATGGCCAAGGAAGCAGCAGGCTGTTCAGCTGTCAGACTGAGACGGGCAGTGAGAATTCCGTACCTTTATCTGCTGTTATGAAATGTCCAGTGAGAAAAAGGGGGTAGGAAACTAGTCCTGCGTCAATATTTCCAAAAGTCATACTTTTAGAATAGCTGGGAAGTCTTCAAAGATCTCTCTTCCAAATGGCTTGTCCAAAAAAAAAAATTCTATCTGAATCTCATATACTGTTGCCAGCACTTCTGATTTTTAGTAATAAATGCAGTGATAGGAATGTTGTACGGTAGATTCCGATGGTTGTAATATATTAAATAAAATTTTATGTAATTATTGCATTTATTTGGCCTTATGTGGTAGAGTTTAAAAAAAAAAAATGCCAACTGGTAAAATGTGCTTTTGATGGTGATACAAATAAAAGTTGGTCATATGACCCTGAGACATTTTCCTGAGAAAAATAAAATTAGATTTATGACTTATACTAGGTTGTCAAAGAAGGTAACCCAACTAAAGTGTTTGAGGCCTATTTATGGCTAACATGATTCTAAATTATTAATACATTCAATTGTAAATCTTCATGTTGTTGAGTAAGAGTACATTATTATTTATGTTTCAACATAGCTCCTTCTGGTCGTGTTAAAAAAACTCTGTTGAAGTCATATTACACTTACAAGTTGATAATCTTGTTTTGGATTTTGTTTTTGTTTTTTTTTTTTTTTTTTCATTTAATGACATAAGCAATTTTTCCAGTCTTTTAAAGCATATAATTTAAAAATATATAATTTTAGATTCTCTAGCATTCCATTACTTGCCCTTTCTCCAACTGCTAAACATTTTTGTCTACTTTGAATTATTTATTTTAAATAATTCTGTAATAAACATCTTTATCTATAAATCTTTAATCTGTGTTTCAGCCTAGAGTAGATTACCAAAAGTAAAATTGTGCACCGGAGTGTGATTGTATTTAAGACTCTGGATCAAGTCTTGGTGTTTTTCTTATTGAGCAGAGAGAGCCTGTTCTAGTTTCCTGACCTGGGGGTATTTACTTTGCACTAATCTGATGCAACCTTGTTTTTCCTGATAACTCAGGGACATTATATATCTACAGTTCTTCATGACTCTTAGGGTGATTTTAATAGCTACCAGTTCATTACCAAAAACAAGGCCACCCCCATCCCACTGTGTTTTGCTGTTGCTTCTTATATATTTCAAGAGTCTGGGAGATCAGATCTCCAAGCTTTTTAGAAAGTATCACCAGTAAATACTCATTAAGACTGAGATGAGAGATCTCTCGGTAGTGAATATGGAATTTAGGTCCTTGTGACACCTAGTTCATGACTGGCTCGGATTTCTGTGGGCTCCCTTGATAAGTGAGATACTACTTACTATGGGCTAAGGAAATTTTTGAATGATATGTATTAAACCTCACAGGAACCCGACCCTGAAACCTACTGCCCTGCAATGTTGACCCAATTTTTAAAGTTTTCTTCCCAAATGATTTCCTTTAGGACTGTGATAGCTTTCCTATAAAATCTTTCCAACCCCAGGTGGGTATTCTAAACCATGATATCATTTTCTTATCGAGGCAAGGTAGTCACATTTTTACCTTTATTAACTAGTGTAAACAAAACTATTTCAGCTTTGGTTAAGATCTCTTTTTCAGAAGTATCCAATAGGAATTCTTGTCAACAAATCAGCTTGTGCAGGTAAAAAGAAAAACATAAAAAACAAGACCCTCACCCAAAATCAATCTTGGTTTGGGCTTAGAAAAAAATCACCTGAAGATAGGCAGTATTTGAAAGGAATAGGCTTCTTAGCTAGCATATCAGTCTTCAACACGCCTCTAAGACTAACATGTAATCAAAGGTAAAGCTGACGTTTATGTAAAGTTTATAATGTATGCAGTCACCATTTTAGAGTCATGGTAGTATAGATGTGGCATTATTTCCTTTTGGTTTGTGGAAGCAACGAGGAAAAAAATTGGTTCCCCAATGAAGCATAACAAATCTCAGTTGTGTGTGTGTGTCTAAGTTATGCATGCAGGATTTGCAGACCACCATTTACACAGTGGTACGTAGGGCTTTTCCATCTCACATACTATGACATCATGGCCCTGTCCCTATGCCCATTCGCTTCTGTGGAGAGGAAAGGTGCCCACCATCACCTGTAAGCTCTAAGTCCAGTATATTCCTTCAAATTTGTATTTCAGGTTACACTCCTCCCCCACCCACCCTGTGTCTTATCAGAGTCCCCTTGGTCTGAGACAGATCATTGTGCAAAATCGATGTGAAATCACAGACCATCTGTGGACTCAGGGAGAGGGGTCTCACCTTTGTCCTGGGAAGCAGTGCACTTTGAGGTAACAGTTTATGCTTAGGCCTTCAATTGTATAAAATGACATAATGGAAAATACCTTCGTAGGATAAGCATTTCAACAGAAACAGAACACCTTCTGTAAACCATTGTACAATTAGTCCATTGTTTTCTACTTTAAAAAGAAAAAAACTTTCTAATGCAAAAAAAAAAAAAACACCACCACATTTGAAAAGGTATATTAAAAAAGCCTTTGCTTGGCTCAAGTTTGAAAAAGAAATGCCAAGAATTCAAAACTCTATCGAGCTGCTTCACTTCCTTTTTTTGTTTTCTTCTTTCTAAACCTGTAATTTAAAAAGAAACAAAGTACTGTAGCAGTGCATTCTCCTGTACCTCAGTGCGTTCTGTAGGTGACGTAAGAGCTGGATGCGGCTGACTCCCAATTTTTCCTGCAGTAGCTGCCCATCCCTGCCATTGCTCTGGTAGGGAAGGGGGAAGCATTTGACCTGTGTAAGATATTCTCACCCTGTGGGTAGGAGAGAAAACAACATGTAGAAGAATTAAGTGAGAGACTGAGAGTTAGTATAATATTTAGGAGAATTTCCTCCATTTTTATGGAGAATAGATTCTTAACCCTGGATGGATAATGAAGTATTTGAAGAGGTGGGGAAAAAGCACAGAGAACCTTCAGCCATGGAGTGAGAGATGGGTCGGGGCTAGAGACCTGGAATGGATCGTAGGAGGGGACTGGCCACCGTACGATGGGGGTACACGGAACAGAGGCTGTCCTGACTAGGAGGGGAGGTGGTCAGTGGTACAGATTGGGTTTGCAGAGAGTAAGGACATAGCTTGGAGGGCTTTGGAAGCCAGACTGAGATATTTGAGTGATGATGCAAGCAACACAGTCCCAAGAAGTCTTCCTTAGATAGCTTCTGGGTCCTCCTCTTGCCCTTGTCCCTTACCCTTAGGAAGGGGGAAAAAAGAAAGTGGAGTAAAGGTATTAAGTTCAGTGAGCTTTTATTTTTGAAACAGAATAAATTTTCTCATTTTACAGTTTCGGCCCCAAGTCTCAGAGCGTTCAGCTCTTTTGTTTATGAGCATAGACAACTCTGGACTTGTCTCTTTATTGGGTGTAAAATTCCTAGGGCCTGAGTTCAGAGATATCAGACCACGATTGTTTTAGCCATTTTGCCCCCTAGAGCTTTATTGCACTATTGGTCCAAACCGCTTATTTTCTCATTTTGCCAGTAGCACAGTTGGAATTAAGAGTATGTCCATCACAGAGGTACGAAGCAAAGATGTGCTGTAATCCGTCAATAGAAAAATGACACCATCTGTTGGCAATGTAGAAAATGACACCATGATGTTATTGAAGGAGGATCAGGTGTTAACTCCACAATTACAAAGAGATCTGACTTTTGGGTGGTTGCTAGGTTATAAAGAGCACTAATTATAAAGTCACTCGTAGCAACAGAAAAATTAATATCTATAAATTACTCCCCTTGCATTTCCTATGCTCCTTTTTAAACAGGTAAAATGTTTGAGTATATAAATCTCAGAATGGTAGAAAAACAATAGATCAGAAATTGTGGTATCAAAGGTGACAGAGTTGTTCCCATATACTGTGTGGCATAAGTTACAACAGTACAAATGCATTTCTCGACCTGGAAGGAGGGGTGGGGAGTAGGAGTGGTTGAGAGAACACCTTGGTTTTTACTACAATAATCTAAAAATCCCATTCCCTAGTAAACTGCAGTCGTCTTAAACCTCACGTTTGCCCCTGATTTTAGGATTCATGAGGCCTATACGTGCACTAAAAAATAAAACAAAAACAGTGACCCCGTGTAGAGGAAAAACTAGCCCATTCCTTTGACAGAGGATTTTCAGTTAATTTATGCAGGCCCCTTTGCACTTCAGCATTTTCCCCACTGGTTGCTAAGCAACCATTTGAGTTACTGCGCATGCCTTTTTTATGATAACTGTCATTATGATTACTTTTTAATTATACAACTGGGACTGTGGATTAAAACAGCATATTGTCACTTATGCTTTGCCACTGCCTTCTAGCATTCTCTCAAACTCCTAGATTCACCTTCTGAAATTTGCATGGCAGTGACTTACGATTTGATATCTCTGGCTTCACAAAGGAAGTAGAAACGGCATTGTAAGGGGAGCGAGGGTTTTTGTGAAAAATGACTGAACCATACATCACAAACTGTTATTGATCTGGGTGGGCCAAATCAGATATTAGGATCTCGAACCTAAATTATGAATGTCTTTGTCCCTTTAACCATGTCTGCTTCCAACATTAAGTGATGTTAAAAGCTTGTATTGCTTTTGTAGCCTGTGTTTCAAAATTACAAAATGCTAAGCATTTGTTGCTATTAAACCTGCTTTCAAATAAACTTACCGTGAATTTGGAGGAAGGTACAAGCACTAATCCCAGAAACACGAGGCATCCACACCTGCTAAATATATGCGTTCTTTTTTTGCCCAAATTGCTCCATATACCAAAAAGGCAGTTAGGCAAATAATAAAGGTGTGTGTGGCTCACGGTGTGTAAAATACTCTGCAAGGAATAAGACCAAGAAGATAGACACTAGGTACATACAAAAGCTTTCCGTTTGATAGAATGTTCTAACATTATTTTGAGTTACTTTGTAAACAAAAGTGAATTTGAAGACAAAGGAGTATTGAAATAAAGTCTGGGTTTTATTTTTTTTTAACCAATTCATTTATAAATGAAATTTTTGGCTGAAGAGGATTTCTTAAATATTTCTGTCAAAATGAAGAGATATATTGGGTCTGAAAGAGAAATCCACAGTGGACTTCCGTATCATCTATATGACAGAAGTGGAGACCAAATTGTATTTTAATGTGACTTTGAAGTTAGCACAAGGGGCATTAATTTCAGGTACAGTTGTGGGATTTTCCTTGACTTGAAGAGCAAGTCAATATGCATGGGATGTCATTTGCTTTGTTGACATTTTCTGAAATGAAACCTTTCCTCAATAGCTGTTTGATCTGGTTTGTTTTCCTTTGTTTCACCCACCCTACAGTTCAGGGCGACAGCTCAGTGAAGTCTTCATTCAGTTACCTTCAAGGAAAGAATTACCAGAATACTATGAATTAATTAGGAAACCAGTGGATTTCAAAAAAATAAAGGTAGATGTTTTGTTTACCCACTTTATTCTTCAAGTAAATAAAAGTGTAAATTCATTGAAATGGTTATAGTTGGGACTCTGCATGGCATCCCGCCAGGGCTTGCCCCAGAAAGGTTGGGGTGTCTGTATGCCTGTCCTTGTATTACTTAATCATTATGTTGAGAGCTCATATACTATATTGCATTTGACTGAAGACCTCTCAGACTCCCCCCAGTTGCTCTTCTTGTTTCGCATCATGTGCTCCTTCCCACCCCAGCTCCGCCCCCACAAGAAGGAATACTAGCGGGAGGGTGGTCTCAGTGAATGCTGTTCCCTGGGGTTCTGCAGTCCTGCATCCCTAGCAGGGCTGTGTTCCGTGACGACAAATGGAAAATCAGTCTTTATTAACTAATGAATGTTGCATTTTCCTCTTCCTTCTCTTTTTCTCTATCTTATCCAAAATTTCCATTAGGAAAGGATTCGTAATCATAAGTACCGGAGCCTAGGCGACCTGGAAAAAGATGTCATGCTTCTCTGTCACAACGCTCAAACATTCAACTTGGAAGGATCCCAGGTCTGTCTCCAGTGGTCCAAAAAGTTTTTAACTTTAAACGTGCTTTAGTTCTTTTAAGTAAAATATTTCATTTCTCTACCCTTTGAATCATTGCTACTACACTGGCAGAAGGGAAGTGAAAACATAAAAGCCTGTATTTCCATGCTATCTGTGCAAGTAAATTGAAGCTTTAGCAGTTTCAAATTACTTTTGTACCATAGCTATACTAGCTCCTACTCTTCCCTTGAAGGCTTGTCTTCTAATTAGAGGAGGAATTCAAGTAAATCATTTAAGGTGATGCTGAGAGTCTGGCAGTACCACTTTTGATTTTATAGAGATGGTGTATTTGATTATATTTACCTTCATTTTTCTGATTGTAACCTTACATCAGGAGTTGAAACTACTGTGATTTAAGACAAAACAAAATATATATAAAAAAAAAAAACAAAAACCCTACGTCTAATTGCTTTAAAAGAATCCTTTTTATTAGCCCAACTGCAATTCTCCTTACTCCTCTTCTCCATAATTAGCAAGTCTACGCATATATAAGTGAACTGAATTTATTAAAATAACAAGGGGGAGGACACTTTCACTTTAATTACACCTCAATTACTGTCACCTTTTGTAGGAACTCACTCTCTTTTAATCTGTATATCTGGCCTAACACTCTCCTACCCATGAGGAAGAGAACAAGCCAACAGGTCAGTGTGTCCCCTAGCCAGGGCAGTGTCAAAACACTGTTAAATTCCTTGAGCCTTTCTGATCTTACTCTTTTGCCTTCATGTCAGTTCGAGTCATCAAATTGGAGAACATAAGAATGTTCCTCGAACAGACTCTACATTTCCAGGTTATTAGTATTATCTTGACCAAAATAGGTCTTGAAAGCAAGCCTCTGTATTCCACACACTCCCCAAAGAAAGTTAAGATGAAAGCCAGGACATAGAGAATATGTAGAAGAGGAGTCTTTTGTGAATAACAACTTTAGTCTCTGGATAGATTTTTGGATTCTTGCTGTCGGTATGGCATCACTATGATATGCATCCCATCCCTTTGCAGCCCCACAACCTGTCTGTCCCCACTCCCACTGTCTCACAGCTGAAATGGGGAGATACATGGCCTCTTGAGTGGTTTCCCTTCCAGTCCATTTGGGATACTTGTTTGTCTTTCTCTAACCACCACCTTACCCCGTCCATTTACTGGCTGCCAGCTTTGAGGTTCCCCATGCACTGTCCAGAATGAATTTCATCTCTGTAGACTGCTTTCTGAAGTCTAACCTAAGTCTTGAGCTTCATTTCCTGCTACTCCTCAAACAGTCCATAGTCTAGCCAGACTGATAGCATAAACACCTGCCTCCTCGGATGCATTTAACTTTTTAACGATCACTGTAGATTCACATGCAGTTGTAAGATATAATAAGTACAGAGAGACCCTGTGTACCCTGTACATCTTCACAAGATAGTGACATCTTACATGCCACAGTATATCATAACGAGGAAACTGACATTGACACAATCCTGGAGGCATTGTTCATATTCTCATTTCCTATGAGTCCCCTCACCTTTCTCACCCCTGATGGAATCCCCCTCACCTTTAAGATCCAGTTCAACTCTGATGTCTCTGGCAAATGCTGCCCCCATGGCCACATCCCAGTGTTTTCTTTTTCTGCGGGCTTTTGTTCTCCTCTCATGCTCACTGCCTTTATTCATTTGTTGCTTACCACAGTTGCTCAGTCACCTTTTTGAGTGTGGGTCATCTTTACAATAAAGGAATTTGTTCTTAGAGAGCAAGGACCATTTTTTTTCCCTTAAGTATTTTCTTAATTGTGGTAAAAAGACATAAATTTTATCATTTTTAAGCATACAATTCCATAGTGTTAAGTATATTCACATTGTTGTACAACAGATCTGTAGAACTTTATCTTGCAAAACTGAAACTCTGTGCCTATTAGACAACAACTCTCATCTTCCTCCTCCTCCTAGCCCGTGGTAACCACCACTGTGCTACTTTCAGATTCTATGAATTTGCCTACTTTAGATAGCTCATGTAAGTGGAATCATACGGTATTTGTCTTTTTGTTACTGGCTTATGTACTTACAGACTTAGCATAATGTCCTCAAGTTTCATCCATGTTGTAGCATGTGACAGGATTTCCATCTTTTTTAAGGCCGAATAATATTCCATTAAATGTATATGCCACTTTTGCTATTCATTCATCCTTCCATGGACACTTGGGTTTTTTCCACCTATTGGCTATTGTGAATTATGCTATAAAAATGGGTTTGCAACTGTCTTTTGAAGACCCTACTTTTGATTCTTTTGGATATATACCCAGAAGTGGGATTGCTGAATCATATAGTAGTTTTATTTTCAACATTTTGGGGAAAAGTGCCACTTCTGAACTTTATCTCAGCACCTACCCAAGCTATACTTAGGTATGTACCTATACTGGGGAAAAAAAAATGTCGATTTGGTAAGTATTGGCTGGTACTGAGAAACTCAGTTTTAGGGTATAGCCCTCACTTTGCTAGGGGAATTGCATTTTAAAGGAGGTTGATTTACCATAATATTACTATTTGATAGAACAATAAGAATTGAATAAGAAATGTGGTTTTATAAATACTATTTTTGTTAAGATGAAGGATATCTTATTCTCCCCCAAGGACAAATGTGTGAGTACACACACACACACACTTTGAAATAATTTCAACTACATTTGGACTTTCTCCTATAACAATATGTATGTTTATATTTAGGTCTGGTTTTTTTCTATTGAGTTTTCATGTAGGCATAAAAGCCAGTGGTGACATTTCTACTAAAATTCATGTAAAATAAAGCTGGAGTGTTGCATAAGAGAAGAGCATGCTGCAGTGGTGAATCTTGGGCCCTCAGCTCACAGTTTTTAACAGATGCCATTTTGACCATTTAGATCTACGAAGACTCCATTGTCTTGCAGTCAGTGTTTAAGAGCGCTCGGCAGAAAATTGCCAAAGAGGAGGAGAGTGAGGATGAAAGCAATGAAGAGGAGGAAGAGGAAGATGAAGAGGAGTCAGAGTCTGAGGGTAAGCCCGCGCATCTGGTTCCTCCACGTCTTTGCCCATTCCCACCTGCATTGACGTTTCTACAGATGCTAATGGAAGAGACTTGAGAGTTGGCAGCTCTGCATTCTAGTCCTTAGTCCACTTTGTCCTTGCTGGGCAACCTTGGGCCACCTACTTAACCCTTCTTGTGCTCAGTTTTCTCATTTGTAAAATGAGGTAATAAAAATGACCTCCAACCATGTAAAACATGTAGCACAGGGCCAGGCTCATGGCAAATCCTCTCTTAATGTTACCTTTGAATGTTATATAATATACATTTTCTGTCAACACTACTGCTAATCCCACCTATCTATTCTTTGGCACAGTGGTCTGCAAACCTGGATTTTGCCCATGGTGTTTCTCACTCAATAGCCTGTGGTGGGACCTGGGAATAGGCATTTCTAACAAGTCCCTAGGGGATACTGCTGGGCCAACCACCACACTTCGACAATTGTTTTCTAAAGCAATGATTCAAATTGAGCTGGAACTGTGATCTACTTGGAGAATTTGGGTGTTTTTTGGTGTGCAAGGATACTGATTCCTGTCTTTTATTTAAAATGTTGATAGTTTGTTCATCATGGATTTTTTTTGGCATTGAGTTTTTAAAAATATTCCGTTAGAATATTTGATTACTGAGTTTCGGTGCCCCCTTAAATTTTACACCCAAGGCAGGTGTCTCCATTGTTTTTCCCTAGTCCCAGCCCTAGTTGATATAGCACTAATATTCGAAAGATTAAGGCTGCTTTCAGAAGTCTAAAATTTCTTCTTACCTAAATTATGTTTTCACCCTGTACCTCCTCTCAAAGTAATAAATGCCCATAGTTATGGTCTGCTATGTAACATGCTTTTAAAAAAGTATCAGGTTTGTTTCTAATTATACACTTAGTACAGATGACTTGGAAAATATTTTTTAAAAAGTAACAAAGTTTTCTGTAATTCCTTGTCCTGATATATATTTAACTTTCAGAAGTTGCCTTCTAATTTTCTCTATATAAATATTGTTTATAAAAATATATAGCACACTATTTTGTGCCATGATTTTCCTACTTATTATGAACATTTTCCCATAGCTATATTAACATTCATTAATGGATGTACCAAAATGTATTTGTCACACTCCTCAGTTAATCAAGCTTTGAGACAAAGTCTTACTCTGTCGCCCAGGCTGAAGTGCAGTGGCGTCATCATAACTCACTGCGATCTCAAACTCCTGGGCTCAAGCAATCCTCCTGCCTCAGCCTCCCAAGTAGCTGGGACTACAGGCATGTGCCACCACGCCAATTTTTTCTATTTTTGGCAGAGACAGGGTCTCCCTCTTGCTCAGGCTGGTCTCTAACTCCTAATTTCAAGGGATCCTCCCACCTCAGCCCCCCAGAGTACTAGGATTATAGGCATGAGTCTCTCTGCCCAGCCCAGGCTGTTCTATATAATCCTGTCCTGAACATTCTTATCCATAAATTACTGAAAACATTTAAAATAATATATTGCTACACAGAATGGAGTTCATACCTGTCAGCAATATATACAAATGTCTGTTTCCTGACACTTTTATCCACTCAGTATTATTCTTTTTCGTGATTCTACCTTTTGTTATTAAACTGTCTCAATTTCATCTACTAGTTCTAGCATTTGATGAGTACGTCTATATAATCTGTCTTAGCTATGTATTTTATTATCTTAGAGCGAGATTTCTAGCTTATTTTCACATAGCTGCCCTCTTATCCCATTTCGCTTTTCTGTAATTTCTATACTTGTATTCATTTTCTGTTGCTGCTATAACAAATTACCCCAAACTTAGTGGCTTTGATATACCACCAACTTACTGTCTCACAGTTGTGTGGGTCACAAGCTCAGCGTGGGTCTCTCTAGGTTAAAATCAAGGTGTTAACAGCCTGTGTTCCTTTCTGGAGGCTCAAGGGAGAAATCCTAAGCCTGGTGGTTAGCAGAGTTCAATTCTCTGTGTTTGTAGGACCGAAGTGCCCGTTTCCTTGCTGGCTGTCAGCTGAGGGCTGTTCCCGTCAGGACTCTTTGGCTTGTGTCCCCCCTTGCTCCATCATTAAAGCAAGCAGTGACAGGTGGAGTCCTCCTCATGTTGTGTCTCTTTGACCCTCTCTTCTGCTGCCCCCTTCCACTTTTAAGGACTCATGTGATTAGATTGGGCCCAGCTGGATAATCCAGAATAATTTCCCCATCTTTATGTCAGCTGATTAGAAATCTTAATCCCTTTTGCCATGTAAGGTGACATACTCACAGGTTCAGGATTAGGACATTTTGGGGGGAGCCCACCACACTTGGTAATTAGGACTTTTCCTGAGTGCATATGGTTATATCATAAAATCTTAGGAAGCTGTTTGTAGAGCCCACCTGATGGTCCAGTTTATCAGCCTGCTTGTCCACAGCAGCCTGACAGGGGGTGTGTCCCTCTAAAAGCCTAACTCACAGGCCTGACAACTGAGTGCCCCACACTCCAAGGCACATTTGGATTATGGTCTCGAGGATGCATTTTCTTGCCCTTACTGCCATTCTTCTGCCCTCTTACACCTTTCTGAACTTCCTTGTCAGGAAGAGCCACACCCGTATAGATGGAGATGTTTCACTTTGTCTTTCCAGGTGATCTAGAAGTGCCCAGTATGATTGCCTGCTGGCATCCTTTTTTTTTTTTTTTTTTTTGAGGCTCCCACATCTTTATGCATTTCCATCAGTAGGTAGGCCTTTCATATCCAGTCGTCTTCGTGTCCTGAGTTACGCCACCAAAAACAAAGGACTCCCCACCTCATAGCTCGTTAGGCAGCAGACATCTGGGTATAATGGATAGAAGCCTTGGCTAGGAATGCTAGTTTGTGTAGTAGGATTTGCCAGCTTTTGCCCCACCTGGCATGAGGAAGGGCACATGCTGCACTTCATAACAGCCCCACTCTCATCCCTTTTGTTAGCTTATATTTCTATGAACGAGTTCATTTTTGCAAATGTTTTGTGGATCCCTCCCCGTCCCAAAAGTCTGAAAAATTCTAATTCCTTCTAGAGCTATGATTCCTTTCCATGACAGTATCTATTTCTAGGAGCCTTGAGACTCACCAAACGTGATATCCTAGCAAAGCTGGTTTGAGCGAGATACCCACCTTCTCAGTGACTTCATCATCAAATACTAAAAATGGTATTCTGTGTGTGCCATCTTGGATAGATACCCTGGAGCAAATTTTCTGTGTTCCTTGGGATGTGCACCTTTATATGCCTCATTGCACTTAGAACTCTTCCAAGTGCTAGCCCTATGAAAGTAGAAGTGGCTGCAGTATTTCTCGAGGCTAATTTGGCGGAGCACTGTTAGAAATTTACCATATGGATATGTCCACCCTACCTCCCTCAAATTCTGCCAAGGTATGTTGACAAATAGGTTTATAGCAGCTTTGTTTATACTGGCAAAAAAGCAGGAAACTAACACCAGGGGACTGGTTAAATAAATTATAGCATACTATAAGATGGAAAATTTTCAGGTGTTAAAAAGAATTAGGCAGATATGTATGAGCTGATACATAAAAATGTCCCACATATGTGAATAAACAGCAAAGTGTGGAATATGGGCATGTATAAAGATCCCTTTGGAATAACTATAGAAAGAATTCAGGTGTGTGTGTGTACACACAGAGAGAAATGGATGTATTTGCAGGTATGGACATTTTTTTCCTGGAAATAATCACCAGAAAGAGAGCTGCAGGGAGAGAGACTTAGAAATGGGGGAAAGGAGGCTTATAAATTCATGTGTTTGAATGTTTTAGCTTTCTATTTTGTTCCTTTCTGTGTTGATAAAAATATTTTTCAACTATTTAAGTCAACTGGAGTTATCTACATAGTGAAATTATTGGCCTTCTTTTTACCCTTGTCTATAATTTCTAATATAAAAGTTCTATTACACAAATTCCCACACCCCTCCACAAAGTAGGAAAGACACCCCTCATTATCCCTGATCAGCCATGAGGAGGCAGAAAACGGACCCAGCCCAGCTGCACACAGACCTCTTGTTGCCTGTTCAGTGTGACGATATAATTTATCTTCCACGCAGAGATGCGCTTGCAAGTGAGACGGGGTGCTACCCAGACAGGCCTAGATCAGTACTGTTCCAGACACTCTGGGATGGTTGGTTTGCCGCCTGTAGGTCGGCGATTGTTTCACTACTTGTAAAAAGATTTCCCTGCAGTGCCTCATTGGTGTCTGTTTCGTGTATTTTGGTTGTAGCAAAATCTGTTAAGGTGAAAATCAAGCTCAATAAAAAAGATGAGAAAGGCCGGGACAAAGGCAAAGGCAAGAAAAGGCCAAATCGAGCAAAAGCCAAACCTGTAGTGAGCGATTTTGACAGCGACGAGGAGCAGGATGAACACGTAAGTGACGCCGGTGCAGACCAAAGGCAGAGAAGTCCCCCCGCTGCTCGTCTGCCCCTCACCCTACCATGCCCCCTCCGCCTTTTCACTTTATTATCCAGAGAGGGAAATGTCAAGATTTGGTGAGATTTCATTATGTAGAGATATGAACAGAGCTACATGATTTAGAACAAAGAATTTGGGGCTTTGTTTATTGCTTTTTTAATAGTCTTCGAAAATGACAAACTACTAAATCAAATTCCCTCTTTCCCCGTTTTTAATCTTCCCACATGCTTGCTTATAAATATGGTTCTCTCCACGGCCAGTTAATATTTTATATCCATCACACCCAGCGTGGTGCCTAGTATAGAGCAGTCGATTAAATGGAATAATGAAAAAAAGTGTTTTGGTGTCAGAGTTTCAGGTTTGAGTTGATTCTTAAGGGGTCATTTAAAAAAAAAAAACAACAACAAAAAAAAAAAACCTCAAATGACTTTTTAAGTACCTAGAGGTGTTATTTTTAATATTTGGAAAATTCAAGGAGCATTTATTGAGCTAGACCCTGAAATAGGCACCTTTCTGTATGGTAGCATATTTAATGCTTAATATCAGCATCGTTAGATGTCACTCTCGAGATATTACCTGTTATAGAGACCAGTACTTAGCTTATGTGTGTTTTGCTGCAGGTCATGTAGCAAGTAAACAGCAGAGGCTGAATTATAACTCAGGCTAGTGCACCATCCCTGACTGGGCAACGAGGTAGAACAGCGGGCAGAAACTTCTAATACCTTGCCTTTTGAAGCACCCTGCATTGTACCCCTTTCACTTTTTCCAGAGCAGCTTGGGTTTTCTGCTGCCCATACTTTATTCTTCCTGGAAAGATAATTTTTCATTTTAGTGTATAGGTTAGTTTGATTTGTCTTCAACTCAGTGCCATTTTGGCAAAGTTTCAGAATTATTACCCCATCCAGCCTTGACTCTTGAGAAAAGCATTTTCAAATACATTTAAAATACTATGATTTCTTTAGAAGACTTACCAGACATCAAATTCATGTTTTTTTTTTTTTCCTCCTATGCATTTCTTAAAACATAGGGCTCAAAGTAGAAATTATTAGCCATAAACTTTTCAAGCCAGAGTACAAACACTAGCATAGATGGTGGGTATTGCTTTGGGATTTTCAGTTAGGAACTCCCTTATTCAGCTTAGAAATACATTAATGAGGCATTGACAGCGTCTGTCTTCCCACAGAAAGATATTTGGAGGGTTAACTGTTTCCAAACTACTTTGCCTCTTGATGGTTTATCATACCTTCGGTTTGCTCGCATGCGATTTTATTTCATTTTGTCGTTTTACTTGTAGGAACAATCAGAAGCAAGTGGGACTGACGATGAGTGATCAATATGGACCTTTTTTCCTTGGTGGAACTGAATTCCTTCCTCCCCCGTTTCATTTCTGCCCAGTGAGTTCATTTGTCATATGGGCACTGGGTTGTTTCTATATCATCATCATCTATAAACTAGCTTTAGGATAGTGCCAGACAAACATATGATATCATGGTGTAAAAAAACACACACACAAATATTTGTAACATATTGTGACCAAATGGGCCTCAAAGATTAAAACAAACAAAAAAAAGCTTTTGATGGAAAATATGTGGGTGGATAGTATATTTCTATGGGTGGGTCTAATTTGGTAACGGTTTGCTTGTGCCTGGTTTTATCACCTGTTCAGATGAGAAGATTTTTGTCTTTTGTAGCACTGATAACCAGGAGAAGCCATTAAAAGCCACTGGTTATTTTATTTTTCATCAGGCAATTTTCAAGGTTTTTATTTGTTCAGTATTTTTTTTTTTTACACTGTGGTACATATAAGCAAATTTAATAGGTGATAAATGTACAGTAGTTAGATTTCACCTACATATACATTTTTCCATTTTATGCTCTATGATCTGGAAAAAATGCTTTTTGAATTGTATAAGATTTATGTCTACTGTAAACATTGCTTAATTTTTTCGCTCTTGATTTTAAAAAAGTTTTGTTGAAAACGCTATTGAATATTGCAATCTATATAGTGTATTGGATGGCTTCTTTTGTCAACCTGATCTCCTATGTTACCAATGTGTATCGTCTCCTCCCTAAAGTGTACTTAAATCTTTGCTTTCTTTGCACAATGTCTTTGGTTGCAAGTCATAAGCCTGAGGCAAATAAAATTCCAGTAATTTCGAAGAATGTGGTGTTGGTGCTTTCCTAATAAAGAGATAATTTAGCTCGATAAATGCTGCCTCATATTTTTGAGTTCCATGGGATCGAAACCCTTATGCCTGAAGTGGCAGGTTCCTGTAGAGGGCTGGGCATGCTCTTGCTACGGAACACTTGGTAGGGAAAAAGAGAGCCATTCTCCTGGAATGATCCCGGTGGGTCACAAGGAAGAAGAGTCTATTGGATCTATGACTTTAAACTATTAACAGCAGGAGAAATACTGCCGTGGATCAAGCCACATGAAGTCCCTACTCGGCCTTTTCTAGTAGCTTAAACTCTACTCATTAGCCTACTTATTAATCTATATATCTTTTGATTTTGAAAGATTTCAAAAAGATTCAATTGAAAGACTGGTTCAGTGAACACCCTTATACCCTCCCTACTAAGATTCAACGATAATTAATATTTTATCCCTCCCCTTAATTTGACCAAACCATTGGAAAACAACTTACAGTCATTATGACACTTCACCCCTAATACTTCAGTATATATCTCTTATCATTCCAAAAGGAGTGAGCAATAGTCCCCTAGTATCTAATATACAAGCCATAGTCACATTTTCCCAATTATCCTAAAATTATATTTCTTTGTTCTTTACCAGGATCTTATCAAGTTTAACACTTTACATTTGATCGTCATATTTGTCTCAAAAAACCAGCCCAAAGATTGGCACATTCTTTCTTAAAGAACTCATGGTGATAGGATCAAGTAGTTTTCCTTCATCACTAATTTTCTTAGAATGGTTTAAGGAGAACTCCAGGATCCTTATATAACATGAGGATTTGCCAATGCTGTATCCTAATTTGAATCTTGAAGGAAATTTGATCCGTACAGAGTACAACACTCCTGAGAAACTTCTTTGTCTTTCTAAATGTCAATTCTCCTGTCTGAATTGCCAGTTAATCTGAACATCAAAGGAGGAGTTCCCCTTCTTGGTTTGTTTCTAGGATTTGCTAACTGCAATAAGATAGAAAACCTCCACGAAAGAGTAAACCATATTAGCTTTTCTTGCTGAGATGATTTGGTACCAGTTCAAAGAAAACAATCTTCCTTCCCTGCTTCTACTTCTATATTTTCTGTGCTCTTTGCAATCTCATCTTGGCCTCAGAAGCATTGCTATTCAAAAGCCATCAAAACCATTGTCTTTATGGGTCAGGAGTTCTGTTGTGTGACCCTTCTGCTGCTGTCTTTGGTGTATTGTTCTCCTGGCTATAGTGGAAACGAGAGCCGGGGAAAATCTGCAGGTACCTTCGTGGTGTGCGGTGGCTGCAGAGTGAGCACACACCAGCAAGAGGCGGGCTGCCCTGAAGAAGGCATAATTCTTGTTCCCGTTTTACAAATAAGGATAACGCATAGAAGAGATTAAATAGCAATGGCCTGAGCACAAAAAGCTGGATTTAGAAGTTAAATTTGACTCCAGCACCCACATGCCTTGCATCTTCCCCGCCTGCCCCCAGTGAGTGAGGCTTGGAACTGATCTTGTTGATTAGCCTCAGTACCCCTTTGCTCAGCACTTGCTGACACAATTGGCTCACAGACAAGTCCTGACTCAGTCATCTGGTTCCCATGGCTAAGGATGGAGCTTTCCTCTGAGACCCATTTTTCTTGGCTGGGCCCTGCTACCATGGCTCTTCATTCACTGGCTTCCACAAAGGCCAGGACCTTGGCTTGTAGGCCCCAGCTACATTTGGATCCTAAAGGCTACTGAGACCCAGCTGACTTAGATATCACTACTGCCATGATCCACCCATCAGATGGGGGTCTGCCATGATGAGTATAGGTAGTGATCAAGTTCACGTTGTCCCACCCATTGATAGGACCAAGGGCTTGCTGAGAAGTGTTCTTTAGACCCCATGGTCTCCACAGGTGCTAGATAGGGCATGCTTAGTGTACAGCTATAGCTTCAAGCCAAGTCCTCCAGTTCCACATCCCAACAGAATGTCTTGACTGCCCCCTACCCCAGCCTGGCCTTTTAGCCAAGTCAGTCCCTCAGCTCTAGTTTCTGTCTCTTCTATGCAGTTGATGCGTATATCATGGCTGTGTCTGCCAGAGTTATGGCTGTGCTCAGATAACTAGCAATATTACCTTAAATGAGATTATTTTCATAGGTCTGACCCTTAGGATTGGGATGTTCTAAATATGAGCCTCTTGATAGTCATTAAAAATATCACATAGTCAGAATATACTGGAACCAGATGCATTGTAGCAGGAATATACGGCTTTTTTAAAGACCTAATTTTTATGAGAGATGATGATCATGACTCTGAATTGGGAATCAAGTATGTGGATTATTCTGGGCTTTGCCACAGACTTGAGTTTCAATTTCCTCTACAAAATGTGAAGAGTAAGCAAGTTGTCCTATAAATCTAAGCCTTATAGTTGAGATATACCTCTATGTTGTCAAAGGTTTTCTTTATGTTAGAAAACATGACTTGTAAATTACATTTTGTTAAAAAATCCAGAAAGATTCACAAAATCAAAAAATAGACCAGAGATAGCCTCTAAGGGCCCTTCAAGCATCGATCTCTATTATTTCATTCCTGGGGAACAAACGACATGAGGCCATATTGTGATCTTTTTTTTTTTTTTTGAGACAGAGTCTCACTGTGTTGTCCAGGCTAGAGTGCCGTGGTGTCATCTTAGCTCACAGCAACCTCAAACTCCTAGGCTCAAGCGATCCTCCTGCCTCAGCCTCCCGAGTAGCTGGGACTACAGGCATGTGCCACCATGCCCGGCTAATTTTTTCTATATATTTTTAGTTGTCTGATTAATTTCTTTCTATTTTTAGTAGAGACGGGGTCTCGCTCTTGCTCAGGCTGGTTTCGAACTCCTGAGCTCAAACAATCCACCCGCCTCGGCCTCCCAGAGAGCTAGGATTACAGGCGTGAGCCACCGCACCCGGCCATATTGTGGTCTTGATTTAGATCACTGGTACAGGCATATACACCCAATATCCAATTGTCATTCTAGTAAAAAGAAAGTCAACATAAAAGGGAATAACAGAAAAAGCTGTATATTTTTTCTCTCTCTGAAACCGCTTTTCTGCCATATATGTTACAAAGCAGCAATCTTCATTTGTGCTTGACTTAAACCTCATTCAGATTGATATGATATAATACTTGTGGGAAATATCTTTGGTTTGCTTAACAGAAAGGTAGAAACATACTCTCCTCTTATGAATAAATGTTTTTCCCACAAAAACTTTATATTGGCAATCCATCTTACTACACTGGTATCTTGGAGGAATGGGCAAGTCTAATTCTTTTTTTTAAATTTACTAAAGAAGAGCTGTGTCAAACTAGATAAAGTACAATTTCTGTCTATATATACTGTCATAACATGTGTGAATTTCTGTTTTGCTTGGGGAGGGTAATGAAAAATAATGGGCATAGGCTGAGAAACAATGACTGATGGGGCTAGAATTGCTAGACCTTGGCCCAGATGAGCTGTATTCATCCCTGGTGTTGTGTAGGGCACTGAACTTAATGGAAGGCAAGTGACATATTCCAAATGACTGAGCCCCTTTATGCAAGAAGGTGTTTGTGTTCTGCATCACCTTCAGTAAGGGTTTTCCAATGGGATTTTCCAACTTGAATAAAGCAAGGCAACTAAGTCTAGAGACTACAGGGAAGCCAGTTTCCTGTTTCTAAATACTGTTTTTTGTTATGTACAAGAAAGAGTCCTCCTCATCTGTGAACCCAAGAGCAGTTATGAAGCAAGGCTCACTGTGGGATTATAAACCTCAGAGAGAATGGACTCAGCCCCTCAAGCAAATATATGGGTTTTCTTTTTTAATTCTCTTGTAAAAATGTTAATTAAATTCCTCCTCTAGGATTATAAAATGGACATGTGTCCACCACAACCAGAGAACTAATACAAAGAAAATTAATTTAGAATCTGCCCCCCACCAGGCAATCAGCTTTAATAGCCTGATGTGGTTACTTCTGTACCTTTCTTCATGCCCACATAAACACATACAGGCATAGAGTCTATGAAAATGCCCACTCTGCAACTATTACAAATACAACCTGTTAATAAGATGAAGTTGAATTTATTGCTTACTGTGGTAAGAAAGACCACCACCTTGATGGAGTTTGGTAGTTTCTTTGAGGGAGAAGGTCGAGTTCAGATTTTATTGAAATTTAAAGTGTGTCTTTCAATGCAGGGATTTGATTAGGATTGGGTAAAGGTCATGACAGTAGTTTAGGATTGGTGGAACTATTAATAGAAGGGTGAGGATTTTGAACAGCGATCAAAGAATCCTACAGCATAGCTATCAGTTGATGCTTTCTACTGAAGGGTTGATGTCTCTCTCAGGAAGCCCCTATATTGAACGATTTGCCTGGGTAAGAGTATTCTGGAATACTAAAGTGGTAATGAAGACAATGGAATAGGAAAATCATTTTAATGTAGCCAGTAAGCTGTGTGAGAATAGATGGCTTTAGTTCTATGCTCTACTTTAGGATAGTTTAGGTTCTTTGTTTTTTAAAGCATGCCAGTATTCTCTGCAACTTACCTTGCTCACTCAACAATACACTGAATATTTTCCTCTGAGTCAACAGAGTTTGAACTCATTTTTTTTGCAGGACAGACAAAAACAAGTACATCAGAGAAAAGTTTAGCTTCTGACTCCTTTAGTTACAGCAAACAGTAAACACAGCCTAACCCCTAGCCATATAAACATAAAACCTCACACTAAGGCCTATTTATCTCAATTCTTTTTACCCTGCACATCATATGCAGCTTGCAACAACAACAAAAATTACAAAGCACACTAAAAGATAAAAAACACATTTTGAAGAGGCAGAGCAAGCATCATAACCAGACTCAGATATAGCACAATGGGATCCATGAGAAAGTTGAAAACCAACACAAAGAAACCAAAAAAAAAAAAACCCTCTCAGCTTTTATAAAGCAATAACACAAGGGCAAAGCAACTAAGTTATAATCAACATAATGTCTGGAAGAGTATCTCACATGTCAATATTAACATTAAATGTAAATAGCCTTTTAAAAGATATAGATTGGCAGAATGGATAAAAAACACAAATATGAATAAAAATGGATAAAATGGATTAAAAAAACCTGCTGTCTGCAAGAGACACACTTAACTCACAGAGATTCTCATAGATTCGAGGTAAAGGGGTGGAAAAAATATTACATGCAAATGGAAACAAAAAGTGAGCAGGAGTAGCTATTCTTATAACAGATAAAACAAACTTTAAATCAATAACAGTAAGAAAAGACAAAGAATGTCATTATATAATGATAAAGAGATTGATTCAACAAGAAGATATAACAATTCTAAATGTATATGCACCTAACCTTGGGGATCCCAGAATCATAAAACAAATACTACTAGAACTAAGAAAAGAAATAAACAGAAATACATTAATTGTATGAGATTTAAACCCTCCACTGACAGAACCAGACAGATCATCAAGGCAAAAAATAAAGAAACACTGGACTGAAATGGTACTCTAGAATGAATGAACCTAAAAGACACTTACAGAACATTCTACCGAAAAACTGAAAAATATACATTCTTCTCATCAGCACATGGAACATCTTTCAAAAAGGCCATATATTAATATTAGTCCACAAAACAAGTCTCGAAAATTTTTAAAAATTGAAATCATACCAAGTATTCTCTTAGACCACAGTAGAATAAAACTAGATATCAATTCCAAGAGTAAATCTCAAAACTATACAAATCAGTAGAAATAATCTTCTATTGAATAAATTAATCTTTGGGTCGATGAATTTATGATGAAAATTTTAAAATTTTTGAAGTGAATGATAATAATGACATAAGCTACCAAAATCTCTCAGACACATCAAATGCAGTGCTAAGCGGGAATTTTACAGTACTAAATACCTACATCAAAAAGATAGAAAGGACAGGAATTGACAATATCACACCTCAAGGAACTAGAAAAAAAAAGAACAAACCAAACCCAAATCTAGCAGAAGACAAGAAATACCAAAATCAGCACAGAATTAAGTGGAATTGAAACAAGTAAAAAATACAAAGGATCAATGAAACAGAGTTGGTTCTTTGAGAAGATAAAATTGATAGACAGTTAGCTATATTAACCAAGAAAAGAAGAAAGAAGATTCAAATAAATTTGATCAGAAATGAAAAAGGAGACATTATAACTGATACCACAGAAATACAAAAGATCCAAGACTAATATGAACACCTCTACACACAGAAACTAGAAAATCTAGAGGAAATGGATAAATTCCCAGAAACATACAACCTCCCAAACTTGAATCAGTAAAAAATAAAAATCCTGAACAGACTAATAACAAGTAGTGAGATTGAATCAGTAATACAAAATCTCCCAACTGAAAACAGCCCAGGACCAGATGGATTCACAGCTGAATTCTACCAGACCCACAAAGAAAAACTGGTACCAATCAACAGTTCTGGAAACTGTTTCAAAAGATCAAGAAGGAAAGATTCATCCCTAACTTATTCTGTGAAGCCAGTATCACCCTGATACCAAAGCCAGGAAAGGACGCAACGAAAAAAGAAAACTACACACCAATAACCTCATTGAACAAAGATGCAAAAATCCTCAACAATACATGAGCAAACCAAATCCAAAAGCACATCAAAAAGATAATTCGTCATGATCAAGTGGGTTTCATCCCAGGGATGCAAAGATGGTTCAACATTCACAAATCAATAAATGTGATTCACCACATAGATTTAAAAAAAAAATCATATGATCATCTCAACAGATGTAGAAAAAGCATATGACAAAATCCAACATCCCTTCATGATAAAAACTCTCAACAAACAAGACACAGAAGGAACATACCTCAAAATAATGAAGTTCATATATTACAAACCTACAGCCAACATCATATTGAATGGGGAAAAGTCAAAAGCCTTCTGCCTAACAACTGGAACAAGACAAGGATGCCCACTTTTACCACTTCTATTTGACATAATACTAGAAGTCCTAGCCAGATCCATCAGGCAAAAGAAAGAAATAAAGGGCACCCAAATTGGAAAAGAGGAAGTCAATCATCTCTGTTTGCTGATGATATAATCTAGAAAACCCTAAAGACACCTCCAAAAGACTCCTGGAATTGATAAATGAATTCAGTAGTCTCAAGTTACAAAATCAATGTACACAAATCAGTAGCATTTCTATACACTAATAACAACAAAGTTTGAGAATCAAATCAAGAACTCAATACCATTTACAATAGCTGCAAAAAAATTAAAATACCTAGGAATAAATATAACCAAGGCAGTGAAAGATTTCTACAAGTAGGACTACAAATCACTGATAAAATCACTCATAGATGATACACACAAAAGGAAAAGCAACCCATGCTCATGGATCAGAAGAATCAATATTGTTGAAATGTCCATGCCGCCCAAAGTAATCTACAGATTTGAGGCAATTCCTATCAGAATACCAATGTCATTTTTTCCAGAAGTAGAAAAAACAATCCTAAAATTCATATGGAACCAAAAAAGAACATGAATAGCCAAAGCAATCCTACACAAAAAGAACAAATCTGAGGCCGGGCGCGGTGGCTCACGCCTGTAATCCTAGCATTCTGGGAGGCCGAGGCGGGCGGATTGTTTGAGCTCAGGAGTTCGAGACCAGCCTGAGCAAGAGTGAGACCCCTTCTCTATTAAAAATAGAAAGAAATTAATCAGACAACTAAAACTATATAGAAAAAATTAGCCGGGCACGGTGGCGTGTTCCTGTAGTCCCAGCTACTCGGGAGGCTGAGACGGTAGGATTGCTTGAGTCCAGGAGTTTGAGGTTGCTGTGAGCTAGGCTAACGCCACGGCACTCACTCTAGCCAGGGCAACAAAGTGAGACTCTGTCT
>NW_012149764.1:607015-674645 GCF_000956105.1 Propithecus coquereli
CAGGCATGTGCCACCATGCCCGGCTAATTTTTTCTACATATATTTTTAGCTGTCCAATTAATTTCTTTCTATTTTTGGTAGAGACGGGGTTTCGCTCTTGCTCAAAAGAAACCATTTTATAAAAAAGACATCCGCATTCATATTTGTCACAGCACAATTCACAGTTGCAAAGATATGGAACTACCTTAAGTCCCCATCAACTGTTGAGTGGATAAAGAAAGTGTTATACACACACACACACACACCATGGAATACTACTCAGAATGAAATAATATGTCTTTTGCAGCAACTTGATGGAACTAAAATAATGTCTTCTACAGCAACTTGAAGTAATCCAGGAACAAAAAAGCAAACACTGCATGTTCTCACTTACAAGTGAGAGCTAAGCAATGGGTATGCTGGTCACATAGAGTGACGTAACGGACATGGGAGACTTAGAAGGTGGAGGCTGGGTGGGAGATACAATATGAAAAATTACCTATTGAGTGCAATGTACACTATTCAGGTGATGGGTACACTAAAAGCCTAGACTTCTCCACTATACAATTCATCATGTAACAAAACCGTGTAACAATTTGTACTCCCTTAATCTATTATTAATAAAACAAAATTGAAAAAAAGAAACAGGACACTTGGACGTACAAAAAATTGAGATAGTTTATATTTTTTATACAATCTAAAAAATAGTGTTTTACATGTGGCGCACATGTAAAACATGGACTAGCCACATTTCGAGTGTTCAATGGCCACATCTGGCTATCATATTGGATGATTTAAAGCTCAGATTGCTGAGCTTTATTTAACACCTACAGAGTTCCTTGGGTCTGGGGTGGGCCCGGAGAATTTGAATTTCTGAGAATCTCACAGGTGATGCTGATGGTGGTGTCTGGCCACACTCTCAGAATCGTGGCTCTGGATCACAGACTATAAACTGATCACCATAGGTTGGATCCGGCTGGCAGATCATTTTATTGGACCACAGTGTTTTAAATTTTTTAAAATGAATTACTCACATTTAAAAATAGGCAGATTTCTCATAAAAACCCAGGCTCTAAGATTCTGTTGGAAAATTTGTAAATGTGATAATATAGGGCTACATTTCTGCCTGGCATTGAGCAGTAGGAGCTAAATTGCAGGTGCCCTTTCTTGAAAGGTCAAGAAGGCCCACTTTGCTTATTAGCAATACTGAGGCTCCTGTTGTAATTGAGTTGCCAGTCCAAACCCTACACCTTCTGGGTTCTTTTCAGTACCTAAATGCATCAAGCTCTCTCTTGCCTCTGAAACTTTACAGGCGTGGTTCTCTCTCTCTGTTCCATTCTTACCAACACCACTACTCCAACCTGTCTAATTCTCACTTACTCCTCTGGCTTCAGCTGAGATGTCACTCTCTCCAGAAAGCCTTATCCGCTGTCCTCATGACTGAGGATTAAGTCCTTCTTCTACGTGCTTTCACAGGAGCCCTCTGCTTCTCACCTCAAAGCTCTCACACCTGACTAGAATCGGTCTCTAGCTCACCTGTCTTACCCATCATTCTGAGTCTTGCCCGTCATTAGGAGTTCCCTGAAGGAAGAAAAGCACTTCTTACTCACAGCTGTGTATCCACGTATCAGACTGGCACATGGCAGATGTATAATAAATATTTGTTGACCATATGAATGAATAAAGACATAAAACAGCTAGAAGCCAGAAGAGCTCTTTAAATAATATTGCCAAAACCTTTGACTTTCTCCTAGGTGGCTTCAACAGAATCTTAGTGTTATTTCTAATTCTAAAAGCAATTAACAACAAAAAAGCGAATTGTGAATTTTAATTAAATTTCTCTTAAAACTATGGTGCAAAAAAAGTATTAAACTCCTCAGTTATTTAAAACGTTCCACCAGTTTGAATTTGAGCTTCATTTCACCCCACTTGAATTTACTGAAAGCCAGAAATAAAGTGCAATATTATTACGTTATCAAGTTACAGACTCCTGCATATCATCTACACTGCACCATTATCTTACTGGCTTAAAATAAACAGAAAATTCTTTCCTCAGAATAAAAGAGTCAATATTACTTTAAAGACGCTTGGAATTTGGCACTAAAAGTTTAAAGGGGTAGGGAAGGAGGAAGAAAAGGAAGAAAGAGATTGAGATTCCATATCCACACTGACACAGCCAGTGTACTAGGCACTAAGGAAATTGCAAAGATGTAAAAGACAAATTCTGCTCTTAAGGAGCTCATTGTCTAGTGGAGATAATAAGACTTGGACCCAAGTAAATGTAATAAAAGATAGGAAGATGCAAGTGGCATGTGATAGGTAAAGAATGTCATATGGAATTCAGAGAGTAAAAGCTCTTCCAGCTTGGGCAGAGAGCTGAGAATCTTGCATGGTGTAGGTAGCATTTCCCCTGGTCTTGCAACAAAATTTAAAACGTGTATGTGCTCCAAGAAATTATATTTATTGTGAAGCACATTCAAAAATATATTTTCAAAGTGCAAAATATACGAGAAAGTAGATTAGTTTAAGAAAAAAGAATACCGTATAAAGACCCTAGAAAGCAAGGTTTTAGACTCAGCTTTGCCAGGAGCTAGCTTGTGACCTTCAGAAGTTTCTTACTCTTTCTGGGCCTGAGTTTTCTCATCTGCAAGCTGAGCTGATAATAAATCATGTCTAAAGTCCTTTCTGGTGCTATCATTCAATGAATGTCTACATTCTAATTTTTTATGCTGATTAGACTTTTGTGGTTAAACGCAATTAGTTTTGCTATGTGCCTCACAATAAATGCAGCCTTTGGAATCCTTCATTATGCACAGAGGTAGTCATGTCTTATTGCTTAGGAGACAAATGAATTGTCAACTTTATTCTGAACAAAATGATTAGAGATTATGTGTCTGGAGGAGAAGAGTAACTCTTATTCAAAAGTGAAATAATAACTTCAGAATGTCTTGAAAAGACTATTGAAATGTTCTTTGAAGTCAGATAATTAAAGAAAGAAGATAGCAGGACTAAGTCCCCAGATGCAACGGAAACAGGAAATGCATATGTCATTAAATAAATGGTATTTCATTAGTCCTGACTAGGTAAGGGGAGAAAAAGAGGAAAGAACATGCTGATATATTTTGTCCAGCTTACTGAATCCTGAGAAATGGCATTCAGTCTACTGAAAGAAAAGCCTTAGCTAGTGAGCATGATGAGAATTTGCATACTTCCTTGTTTACTTAACACCTATTCTGCACTAGTGAGGATATTTGCTTATAAGCTAAATGCCAACAAATGAAATAGTCCAGAATCAGGTAGGTGATAAAAACCCACTAGAAAACCCGTACACAACTTTATTTACCAGCAATATTTTGCTTAACGTGGCTATATACCAGGTATATTCAGTGACACTTATGGACAATGATGGAGTCACTCCCCACACTTCCATCAAATGACTCTTCAAGAAGCAAGCCTATGGATGTAACAAATCCCAAATTAATTTGTTATTTTTAAAAGTTAGTTGCTTCACTGCAATTTGAAAACACAGGAAAGATTCCCAAACAGTAGGATGCCTAAAGCAGTAATGACACAGTATCTTTCTTTTGGAGCCACAGTAAAAATACAATCTTCTCTCTGATCCATGGAATGAAAACAAATCAGAGGCAAGAGGACGTGTACAGCTCAGAGAACGCCCAGGGGCTGGGCTGCCTGCTCTTCTAAGCTCACGCACTGGTTTAGCTGCTTCACAGTGCGTTTGGCAGTTGAAGCAGCCACAACCAGCAGGGTCCAAGAGTAAGGAAAAATAGGACCAGGACACTTAGGGACTTAATTGGTCTGGGGCTGCTCTTAGATGAGTTTGTCCAGAAGGAAAGAAAAGAAAGCTAGAGTGGAAAACAGGAGGAGATAGAGGACCAAAGAGAGATCACTCAAGGTCACGATGGCTGAGATGGACTCAAATCATGGTCCTGCTTTCTTACAGAGTTCACTGGATAAAGATGGGCAGGGTTTTATTTTATTTGGGAGGGAGAGTGGCATGGCGAGATCCGGAGCTGCACAGATCTGGACTGAGTGCCACGGACTGTGTGAGTAAATGAGGTAATGTACAGCAAGTGCCTGGCGGGCAGGTGACCCTCAAAGAGGGTTAGTTTTCTTCTTTCACACCCTCACCCCAGTCTATCTGTGTAATGGCAAACCTTGCTGGTATTTTCCATTTTCACTACAAAGTTTAAGAATTATCTTTCTTGAAAATATGTAAAACACATGGAAAAGACAGTCTATGTTCACTAGATAGTGATGTATTTTTTAGGCTTTTTGCTACTTTTTGCTAAATGATGATAATACTTGCTAACTTTATTGTGACTTACTAGGTCCTAAGCACAGGCTCAAGTGTTGTTCTGGAAATAATCCTCAAACTGAGGCTACAAGGCAGAGTGTATTTTGATTCCTACTTAATACACGAGGACAGCAGGCATGGAGGGTTAAACAACTTGTCCAAGGTCACTCAGTAAGAGGCTGTGCCAGGATTCAAGCAGACAGTGTGGTGCCAGAGCCCCTCCTTGTTTTTAATCCCTCTGCAAGGCAACCTCCCCATGTGCACACGTCAGTCTTTATTACGTGCATGGCGCCTAGATCTAAGACGTTAATCAGGCTAGAATGAACAGAAACACAAAAACACCTAAGCTCATTCACTATCAACTTCAGAGACAAGATTTATCTTTGGGAAAGAGTATTTCAGAGTGATTGCAAATCCTTAATGATACAATAAATTGATTGACCTGTAGCTGTCAGCGTCTCCCTGTTTTCTGCCTATGCTTAAGTTTCCAAAACTCAGCCTCAAAAGAAGCCACAGCTTAAGAAATATTATCTTACATATTATCATTCATTCATTCCACAAAAGTTGATTTAGCTCTTGGTATGAAGAGAGTATAGTTGAGCTTCGAGCAATGCAAGGGTTAGGGATGCCAGCTTCCCCCTTTTGCAGTTGAAAATCTGTTTATAACTTTTGACTCTCCCAAAACTACTAATAGCTACTATTGACTGTAGCCTTCCTGATAACATAAACAGTTATTATACATATAGGTATAGGTTACATATATTGTATACTGTATTCTTAAAACATAGTGAGCTAAAGAAAATGTTATTTAGAAAATCATAAGGAAGAGAAAATACATTTACAGCACTGTATTATATTTATCAATACCTCAAGTTTATGTCATCTGTTTACAAAATGAATCATCTGTCTGAAATGGTGGGCAGCTGCGGCTGCAGACCTCAATGTATGGTACATATTGAGCAATTCAACTTTTTCTTGTGATGTCATGATTTTTCTCTGTTTCTTTAGAGGACTTCCAGCATCTCCAGTGGCACTTCATATTGGTTCCATAGTGTTTATGATATCACACTAAACACAATAAAAAATACCCAAGAATCGCAAGAGATCACTTAGTACTGTGATATGCAATTTACTGGAGAAACAAACTGCTTACGTGGAGATGATTAGCATCACGTTTTAAGCAGATATTTGCAACACCGGCGCTCACTGCCATAGCAACAAGGGGGGGGCTATGAAATTATTACAGTAGTACAATATGCACTCTGGTTAATTTTATGCAGTTATAATTGAATATTGCATTTTTATTTTTTTTACATTTCTCTAGACTGTAAATAGTACCATGTATAGTCTGTGTTAGTGTAAGTTTTGATAAATTTTAACTCAAAGTATGTTTTTTTCATGAATAGCCAAATTTCAACCAATCACAAACAGCCAGACTTCACCCAATCACAGGCAGCCAAATCACCACACCATGCCCAAATAAGGCAGAGGCCTCACGTTAGCCAATCAGATGATTTTTCTACTTTGCCTCCATGTTGTCCTATAAAACCTCGCTGCTCACCCTGCTGGGTGGAGCTCTCCGAACCTCTCGGAACTGCTTGTAGCTCTGACTTGGGTGGGGCAAAGGCAATATATGTAACCTAAATGTTTATACCCTTGTAATATGCTGAAATGAAAAATATAAATAAAATAAAATAGAAAAGGAAGCCATCAGCACGCAAGGATCAGTGAATGCTGAGGAGATGTGGGCAGGGCACTGAGGGCATCTGCCATATCCATCCATGTGCCTTTACTTAGGCTAGAGTGAGTCCGTCTTTGCAACCAAGCAGTCTCTTACTAGAACTGTTCCACTAGAAAAGCCTTTGGTAGCAGAGTTTAATTCATGGTATGTCTTTAAAGGAATAAATCTTCACTTCAAAAAATATATTTTTCATTCATTCTAACTGGCCTTCCCCCTCCTAAGCCCCCATTGTCTGAATTAGTGTCATTTTATTGCATAACCGAAAGTTGATTCTACATTGTAAAAATTTCAATAAAAAGTTACAGGAAGGGAACTGAAATTGGACTTAAATCTAATGCGCCTGACAGTTTCCTTCACTAGAAAAGTCCCCTTTCATTAATTATTTATAGGCTAGTGACAGTACTGTATCATGAATTAGGATAGCTATACAGGCCATCCGTCTCCCAAACTAAGAATTAATGACAAAGCAAGACCAGACGGAGGTGACTAGACATGCAACATGCAAAGTCTCTTAATGTTTGCTATTAAAAAAAATACCAAGAGGGATTGAAGTCAATGAGAAAAAAATAGTTTATTTTCCTGTTTTGAAAAATGGAACTAAAGAGGCCAAGGCTCAAGTGTTGATAATTTATAGTCCTGCCTCAGCATGACTCTTGGTACTACAATGCGAGCCGTCACTAAACACTGCTCTGTATTATTAAAGAAGCATGTTAACCTGACTCCTGAATCAAGGGATAGACTTTATATGTTATAGAATAATGATATAATTCAAGATCATGCGGGGGGAGGCTAGGAATTATCAGTGAGTAGGACAAAGTGTGGACTGTCCATTTCTTCTGACCCTGAGTTATTCTCTCTTCTATAGTTAGTAACAGGGTTTGAATCAATCTACCTTCAAGTGACCCTGGAAGAAATACCTTTCACATTCTTTTGTCAAGAGTCTTTTCACAAAATAATTGTCCAGTCTCTCCTTCAGTGTCAGACTGTAGAGTGCTACATTCTCTAGACAGTAAACATAGTAGACCTTGTTTGTGTTGCTCATCATTCTGTTCTGTCCTAGGAGACAGCCCAGTATTTGTTGACTGACTAAACAAATGACAAGTGCTAGCCTTCCAATCTAGGTGAATTTTAGTTGGAGCAAAGATAAATAATGCTAAAAAAAAGAACGTGGTTTCCATAGCATATTTTGGAAACCAATTATGTTACACTGTTTTAATTCACTTTTCTAAAGTCCTCAAGCATCTGAGGACTGAAAAGGACCTCAGGATTTAGTAGACTATTGTAGGTAAAGTGCTAGGCAGAAATTCAGGGGCTTGGGGTCCTAGAATAAACTCTGCCTCTAATTATATGGGTAATTTTAGATGCCTCACTTCTCTATTGCTAATTGAGCTCTATTAGCATTGATCCTTCCAGTTTTATTATGCCAATCCACCTCTCCTTACCATGCTAGGTTAGAAGAGTCAGACATTATGAATTGCAGCAATGATCAAGATAGGGAAAGTCCCAGTGCTCAAAAGTTTAGCTCCAACCTACTACTAAACTCCTGAGCTGAAGGAGGTTCCCTCTGATTCTTGCTTTATTCTGTGAAATGGCCTATAGTGAGGTCTCCAGACAGATGGGGACTGAAAACTCATTTCAATGGCCATTTCTATCTTCAAAGAGGATTCTTGGAGGGAGAGGCTTCTAGTGGCTTAGGCCTAACCTCGCTCCATTCAGCCTCGAGGCTTCTGATCACTGCTCCCTGGCTGGGAAAAGGGATGCTCTAGCTAAGTTTAAATAGCTTGAAGGCTGCAAGTGGGTGAGAAACAACAATTTTCAAACTTTGAGCAGGTTATCTCTTTTTCTGGAAGCTGAGTTTTGGGTTCACCTTTGGGATCCTGTGGGGACTTTGGGGGTAGGGGGAGCAAAGGGTAGGACAGGATCATGTTTCAGGCCTTTTGGTCTTAAAAAGCAAAAAAAAACTGTTATGGTACAGTTTTGAGACTGGGAAAAAGTAATGTTCTGTATGCATCACAGTGGAAAATTTTGTCTATGGGCAGAGCTATAGCTCAAATATCCTTCCTTTACTTTTTTTTTTTTAAATGGATTTTATCTTTTAGAGCAGTTTTAGATTCACAGCAAAATTGAAGGTACAGAGATTTCCTATCTACCTCCTTCACCCACACATACATTGCCTCCTTGTTATCAGTATCACCCACCAAAGTGGTATGTTTGTTACAATTGATGAACCTACACTGACACATCATTTTCACCCAAAGTCCACAGTTTAGTTCTTTCTTGGTGTTGTGTATAACGTATATGTTATACATGTACATGACATGTATCCACCATTATAGTATCATACAGAATAATTTCACTGCCCTAAAGTCCTCCATGCATTTCCTGTTAATCCCTTCCTCCCCAATAAGCCCAGGCAACCACTGATCTTTCTATTTTCCTCCAGAACATCATATAGGTGGAGTCCCACAGTGTATGTAGCCTTTTGAGACTGGCTTCTTTCATTTAGTAATATGCATTAAGTTTTCTTCATGTCTTTTTATGGCTTGATAGCTCATTTCTTTTTAGTACCAAATAACATTCCATTATCTGGATGTACCATTGTTTATTTATCATTCGCCTACTGAAGGTCATCTCGGTTGCTTAAGTTTTGGCAATTTTAAATGTAGCTGCTATAAACATCCATATGTAGGTTTTTGTGTGGTCATAAGTTTTCAACTCCTTTGGGTAAGATAACAAGGAGTGCAATTGTTGGATCATATGATTAGACTATGTTTAATTTTATAAGAAACTGCAAACTATCTTCCAAAATGCCTGTACCATTTCACATATCCACCAGCAATGAATGATAGTTCCCATTACTCCACATCCTTGCCAGCCTTTGGTGTTGTTAGTGTTCTGGATTTGGATTTTTGTCTTTTTAATAGGTGTGTAGAGGTATCTTAATGTTACTTTAATTTGCACTTCCCTGATGACACAGGATGTGGAGCATCTTTTCGTATGCTTATTTGCCATCTATTTTCTTCTTTAGTGAGGTATCTGTTAAAGCCTTTGGCCCATTTTTTAATCAGATTGTTTTCTCATTGTGAGCTTTAAGAATTCTTTCTGTGTTTTAGGTAACAGTTCTTTATCAGACATGTCTTTTGTAAATATTTTCTCCCGGTCAGTAGCTTGTCTTCTCATTCTCTTGACAGTGCCTTTCACAGAGCAGAAGCTTTTAATTTAATGAAGTCCAGTTTATTAATTTTTTTTCATAGGTTTTACCTTTGGTGTTGTATTTAAAAGTCATCTCTAAACCCAAGTTCATCTAGATTTTCCTATACCTTCTCAGAGTTTTGTAGTTTTGTGTTTTACATTTAGGCCTATGATCCACTTTGAGTTAATTTTTGTGAAGGGTATAAGGGTCTATATCTAGATTTATTTTTATGCATGTGGCTGTCCGATTGTTCTAGTACCATTTGTTGAAAAAACTATCTTTTCTCCATTGTACTGCTTTTGCTCCTTTATCAAAGATCAGTTGACTATATTATGTGGGTCCATTTCTGGGCTTTCTCATCTGTTCTATTGCTCTATTTGTCTATTCTTTCACCGTTACCACACTGTCTTGGTTACTGTAACTGTATAGTAAGTCTTGAAGTTGGGTAGTGTCAGTCTTTCAACTTTGTTCTTCTGCATTAACATTATATTGGCTATTCTGGGTCTTTTGCCTATCCACATAAATTTTAGAATTCCTTTGTTGATATCCACTAAATAATTTGCTTGGATTTTGATTGAGATCACATTAAGTGTATATATTAACTTGGGAAAAACTGACATCTTGACAATATTGAGTCTTCTTATCCATGAACGTTAAAGGTTGCTCCATTTATTTAATTCTTTAATTTCTTTCATCAGAGTTTTGTAGTTTTCTTGGGTAGATCTTGCACATATTTTCTTAGATTTACTGCTAAATATTTCACTTTAAGGAGTGCTGGTGAAAATGGTATTCTGTTTTAAATTTCAAATTCCACTTGTTTATTTTTGTTATATAGCGAAGTGATTGGCTTTTGTATATTAACCTCATATCCTGCAACTTTGCTATGATAACTTGTTAGTGTCTAGGATTTTTTTGTTGTTTATGCTTTTGGATTTTCTACATAATCATATCATCTGTAAACAAAGACAGTTTTGTTTCTTTCTTCTCAATCTGTATCTTATTTTCTTTTTTGATCTTATTATCTAGGATTTTCAGTACAATTCAAAAAGCAGCGGTGACAGGGGCCATCCTTGCCTTATTTCTAATCTTAGTGAGAAAGCTTTGAGTTTCTCACCATCATCAGTATGTTAGCTTTGGTTTTTTGGAGGTATACTTTATCAAGTTAAGGACATTTCCCTTTATTTCTAGTCTACTGAGAAGTTTTTTTTTTTTTAAATCATGAATGTGTTGAATTTTATTAAATGATTTTTCTGCATCTATTGATATAATCATGTGATTTTTCTTCTTCAGCCCTTGTGATGGATTGCATTAATTGATATTTGAATGTTGAACCAGCCTTACAAACCTGGAATAAATCTCACTAGGTCATGATGTATAATTCTTTTTATACATTATTGGAGTCAATTTGCTACTATTTTATCGATAACTTTAGTATCTGTGTTCATGAGAGATATTAGGTCTGTAGTTTTTTTTCCTTGTAATAGCTTTGCCTGGTTTCTATATTAGAGTAATACTGGTCTCATAAAATAAGTTAGGAAGTATTCCTTTTGCTTCTGTATTCTGAAAGAGATTGTAGAGAATTGGTATAATTTCTTTCTTAAATGTTTAGTAGAATTCACGAGTGCACACTGATGAATCTCATGCTTTCTCTTTTGGAAAGTTATTATTGATTCAATTTATTTAATGGGTATAGGACTTTTAAAATTGTTTATCTCTTCCTATGTGAGTTTTGGCATATTGTATCATTCAAAGAATTGGTCCATTTCATCTAGTTTATCACATTTGTGGGCATAAGCTTCTAGTATTCCTTTATTATCCTTTTAATGGCCATGGTATCTGTAGTTATGTCCCCTTTCATTTTTGATATTAGTAATTCTCTTTTTTTCCCTTAGTTATCTTGACTAAAGGCTTATTGATTTTATTGATATTTTCAAACTGCCAGTTTTTGGTTTTGTTGATTTTCTCTATTGATTTTCTATTTTCAATTTCATTGATTTCTACTGTAATTTTTATTTTTTATTTTCTTTTGCTTACTTTTTTTTTTTTATTTCAGCATATTATGGGGGTACAGATGTTTAGGTTACGTGTTGCCCTCTTGGTTCCCCCCCCCAAGTCCGTGTTTCAAATATGTCCATCCTTCGGGTAGTGCGCATTGCACTCCTTGTGTATACAAATACCCGTCCCCTCCTCCCTCCTCCCCCCTCCTCCCACCGCCCTCCCCCTTCCCCAGCATCCAATAGATGTTGTTCTGATATGTGCATTTATGTGTTGATTGGTTAATACCAATTTGATGGTGAGTACAAATGGATTCCGTTCTTCTGCTCTTGTGGTCTTTTGATTTAATTTGCTCTTCTTTTTCTAGTTGCCTAAGGTGAAAACTTATATGATTATTGATTTTATATCTTTCTTTTCTAATAAGTGCATTCATGCTATAAATTCCATCTAAAGACTTCTTTCATTGCACCTCACAAATTTTGATAAATTGTATTTTCATTTTCCTTTAGTTCAAAATGCTTCAAAATTTTCTTGAGATTTCTTTTTGATCCATGTGTTATCTACTCTCCAAATATTTGGGGATTTTTAAGCTATTTTTTTCTGTTACTGATTTCTGGTTTAATTCCATTGTGGTCTAAAAGAAGACATTGCATAATTTCTATTCTTTACAATTTGTTAAGTTGTATTTTATGGTTCAGAATATGATCTATCTTGGTTTCTATATGAGCTTGAAAAGAATGTGTATTCTGCTGATATTGGATGAAATGGTTAATAGATGTCAATTACAGCCAGTTGATTAATAGTGCTGTTGAGTTCACCTATGTCCTTACTGATTTTCTGTCTGCTGGATCTCTCCGTATCTGGTAGAGGGGTGTTGAAAGCTCCAGTTGTAATAATGGATTCATCTATTTCTCCTTGCAGTTCTATCAGTTTTTGCCTCATGTGTCTTGTTGCTCTGTTTTTGGGTGTATGCACATTGAGGACTGTTATGTATTCTTGGAAAATGAACCCCTTTATTGTTATGTAATGTCCATCTTTATCCCTGATAACTTCCCTTGCTCTGAATTCTACTCTGAAATACAGGTGCTTCTATTTTTTTGATTAGTGTTAGCATGATGTATCTTTCTCTGTGCATTTACCTTTAAATGTGTTTTTAAATTTAAAATGAATTTCTTGTAGACAACATATTTGGGTCTTGTTTTTTGATCCTTTACAATAATCTGTCTTTTAATTGGTGTATTTAGACCAATGCTATTTGAAGTTTTTGCTGATATAGTTGGATTATTATCTACCATACTTGTTACTGTTTCCTATTCATTGCCTTTCTTCTTTGTTCCTGTTTTTGTCCTACTCTTCTACCTTTTGTGATTTTAATTGAGCATTTTAAATAATTCTATTTTCTTTCCTTTTTAAAAAGGCATCAGTTACACTTCTTTTCATACTCTTTTTTGTAGTTGCCCTGGAGTTTGTAATATACATTTATAACTAATCCAAGTTCATATTGAAATAATACTACACCACTTCATGGGTAGTTTATAATTTTAAAAAATCCTAATTTCTATTTTCTGTCTCTTGTATTGTTGTTGTCATTCACTTCACTTATATGTACACATACACATATATATGCAGATAGATGCATATAATCATACACATATAAACATACATAATACATTTTATTATTTTGTACAAAGCATTATCTGTCATATCAATTTAGAATAAGAAAAATACATGTTTTTATTTTACTTTCAGTTATTCCTTCTCCAGTGCTTTTCTTTTCTTTATGTAGATCTGAGTTTCTACCCTTAACTATTTTCCTTCCCTCGTAAGAACTTCTCTTTAATGTTTCTTGCAAGGCAGGTCTACCGGCAACGAACTCCCTCAATTATTGTTTGTCTGAGAAAGACTTTATTTCACCATTTTTTGATATAAATTTATGGGGTATAAGTGTAATTTTATTACATGGATATATTGTAAAGTGGTGAAGTCAGGGCTTTTAGTGTATCCATCACCCAAATAGTGTACATTGTCTCCATTGCTTTTGAAGGATAATTTCATAGGGTACAGAATTTTAGGTTAGTGTTTTTTTTTTAATCTCAATACTTTTGGTACTTCACCCCACTCTTTTCTGGCTTGCATGATTTCTGGAAAAAGTTGGATATAATTCTTATCTTTGCTCTTTTATAGGAGCTCTGTCTCTTGTTTCTTCCATGATATTTTTTTTTCATTTGATTTTCTGCAATTTGAATATAATATGTCTAGGAGTAATTTTTTTTTTCAAACTTATCTGGTGTGGTATTCTCCGAGTTTCTGGATCTATGGTTTGATATCTTACATTAATTTGGGGGAATTTTCAGTCATTGTTTCGAATACATTTGGGCCTTTATATCCATGGGTTCTACATCTGTAGATTCCACCAACTGCAGGTCAAAAATATTTTGAAAAAAAAGAATAAAAAATAATGATACAATAAAAAAATACAGTATAACATCTGTTTATATAGCATTTACATTGTATTAGGTATTATATGTAGAGATAATTTAAAGTATACAGGAGGATGTGTGTAGGTTATATGAAAAACTGTATCAGGGACTTGGACATTTGTGGATTTTAGTATCTGTAGGGGGGCCTGGAACCAGCCCCCTATGGATACTGAAGGATCACTGTATTGATTCTGCTCCTTTCTGTCTTTCATCTCCTTCTGGTATTCCAGTTATGCATAAGTTACACCTCTTATAGTTGTCTCACATTCTTAGATATTATGTTCTGTTTTTTTCAGACTTTTTTTCTGTTTTTCAGTTTTGGAAGTTTCCATTAAGATATCCTCAAACTCAGTGATTCTTCAGCCATGTCCAGCCCATCAACTTTTAGGCTGGACTAACTTTTCCATTAGTGTTTTTAATCTCCAGCATTTCTTTTTGATTCAGAGTTTCCATCTCTCTGTTTACATTGCCCATCTATTCTTGCATACCGTCTACTTTATCCATTAGAGCCCTTCACATATTAAGTATAGTAATTTTAAATTCCCAATCTGATAATTCCAACATCTCTGCCATATCTGACTCTAATTATGATGCTTACTGTCTCTTCAAACTGTATTTTTTGCCTTTTAGTATGCCTTGTAATTTTTTCCCGATAGCAGGACATAATGTACTGTACAAAATAAATTGTGGTAAATAGGCCTTCAGTGATGTGGTGGTGAGGTGTAGGGGGAGGGGAAGTATTCTGCAGCATTGTATAGTCCAGTCCTATGATTAGGTCTCGATCTTTTAGCGAGCCTGTGCCTCTGGACCGTGAATGTCACCAGCGCTTCTCAGTCCACTTCCACCCCCTTAGGTGGGATGGGATGTCTATCGTGGACTAGGATTGGGTATTTATTTTTCCTAGGTTGGTTAGATTCTGAAAACCCCCAACAGTTTAGGCTCTGGTAAAATAGTTTCTCTTTTGGGCAGGCATTATTAAGAATAGCATGCCCTGGCATATTTTAAAGTAGTTATGTTTCTTCTCTGCTTACCAGAAGCAATAGGGATTTTTCTCTGATAGTCACTGTGAGAATTCAGTTAAGTTCCTGGAGGTAAAACTCAAAAAAGTGTGGGGTTCCCCCATGACTGAGTGCCCCTGGAGTTTTTAGCTCTCAGACTTACTTACACTGAGCCACTGACAATTTGTCAATGGCAGTCAGGTTTTTCTACCCCAGCACTGGTCTCCACTGAGGTTTTTGCTTGTGAGTTTCTGCTCCTGTAAGTTGTGATTCTCTGTATCCACCTGTTGGTCTCTCCTTTTCTGGGGGCAGCAGTTTACCCTGTGACTTCACATCTCTGATGGATCTAAGAAGAGTTGTTGATTTTTTTTAGTTTGTTCAGTTTTGTACCTATTGTTAGGATGGAGCAGCAACTTCCAAGCTTCTCACATGCTGGACTGGAAACTAGAAGTCTCCTTCCCTTACTTTTTATTCCCAGAGATTTGGATTCCGGGTAGAAGAGGTACAGTTAAGGCACTGCTGTTGAAACAAGGGGATCTGGTCTCTGCAACATGGCAATCTGACTGGCTCTAAGCAGAGAGATACTTAGTAGAAAATTTTGTGATGAGGACCCTGGACCTACAACATCCTGCGTCTAAACAGAAGTTTTTTCTACTTGTGACTCCTCAGCTTATTCCCAAGCCTTCAGTAAGTTTTTCTAAACATTATAGCCCACTATTTTCTGTCCTTTGGGGGATTAAGGAATGGGCCAGTGTCTGGGCTTGGAAAAAGGACACTACATGTGTCCAAGTAGCTGAGCACTGCTCAAGTTCAGGCAGGGGGTACAATTCCCACACACCGTAAGGTGAATGGCAGCCTTCAAATTTGCAAATGTAAATTTGTAGCCTCTGTCCTAAAAGAAGCCACAGGCAATAGGCAGCCAGGACAGGTGTGTGGCATTAGGATGCAACATGAAATACCTTAAGAAATTTAGAAAAACAAAAAACCAAACTGAATTTCCAGAAGTCAAGTGGATGGGGCTTTAGACTCATGCTATTTGGGCATTAAAGGGGAAGAAGTGTGACCACCAAAGGCTGGAGAAGTCAGGGCAGCTAGGTTACACTTCTCTGTTCTCCTCAACTACTCCCTTGACCTCTATTTCTCCTTATCACAGCTCTTTCCCACACCCCTACGGGCTGGTGGCCCCCACCTCAGCTCCTGCCCTCGGACCAGCTCTCCAGGACACTGTGCTCTCCTAGTGAGGTCTTGGAAAAATTCGCACCCAGCTTTTCTGTCTCTTCCCAAGAATCCTATCAGCCACAGGCTGTTTTGTTACAATTTGAGGTAATAGTGGGAGGTAAGACTGCCAAACTGACTGTAAATAAAATTCAGAAGCGCAGTCTCATTCTGCAATATTGTACTCCCATTTAATATGGGTTTAGTCTCTATGTGGTAGAACAGCACAGAATAAAAGCAACATCAGGTTTCCCAAAGGAGTTGTTCTGGATGAAGTGATGAGCTGATGTATGCATTCAGGAGCCATCATCCCAAATCCAAAGCATCGTATGGGATCTGCAGAAAGGTAGCCCAGGACCACCCACTGGTTTCAGCAACACGCAGTGAATATTTAGTGCATGTCAGCTTTAGGCCATCCCTGTCCTGAATCACCAGGAATCCTTCTTGATAGCTGTCATCCTTACCTCTCTCATTTTGCTCCATCACTAAGTCCCAATGCTATTTTTATTTATTAACTCTTGAGTCTCTTCCCTTGAATTCACTTTGCTATCTCATTTACCACCAACACCTTGGTCTACTATGCATTAGCCTTTTAACGGTTCTCCCCAGTTCACACTTGCCCCCTCTGATTCATTCTTTAGATGGAAATAAGAAAGGTCATTTTGAAAAATAAGGCCGATTATGGCACCTTCTGCTGAAAGCACTTCAGCGGCTAACCATGGTTCTTAGGACCAACAGCGATATTCCTAAAGCAGACAATAGGGCCGTGAATTATCTGGCCCCACCCACTTCTCATCCGCCAGTCTTAGCTGCTACATTCCTGTCTGACCTACACTGTTTCAATTTCTCATTTGTCCCATGTCCCCTCCTGCCACACAGCATTTGCACATGCTGCTCCCTCTTCACACAGACCCTCCTTGTGATCTCAGCTCAGAACTCACATCCTCAGAAAGCTTTCCCCAATTCCCCTGACAAGGTGAGACTCCACAGCCCACCCATGACTCACGCTCATGGTACTGCACAGCTTCTTCGTAGCATTTCACACAATGGTAATTTTCAAATTTTTATTAGTATCAAAACATCACATGAACACAATTTGAATAAATTTATGGAAATGGAACACATATAGAAAAGTCATATTTGAAAATTCAGCCCCATAAATTTTCACATGATCAACACACCCATGTAACCAGCACTCAGACGAGGAAACAGATCATTCCCAGCATCCCAGAAACCCCCTTTCCCGTGACTACGCCTCCTCCCAAGGGTAACAGCCACTATTTTGATTTCTAACATGTAAGAGCATTTTGTTTTTAAAAACTCCTACAATTCACTTAAAGCACGAATCCCTCAGGCTCCTTCTCACAGTGAGTTTGGTGTGTTTCTCCTCATTCATTTCCGATGCATGCACATACACATAAATGATGTATGAATGTAAACGTGTGGTTTTGCTTTCTCATCACGTTGTAATTTTACATTTCTGTGTGTGACAATTTCCTTTTCTGCTTCTGCTACTAAACTATAATCTCCACAAGGACCAAGCCAATGACAATATCTGCTCCTCATTTTCTCCCCAGCACCTAGCGCAGGCCTGGCACGTCTGTTGCGCACACTCCATAAATGTGGTGAATGAATGAATGAGCATGCCAGGCCACACGAGTGAGTGAGGCACGCATGTTCACTGCCCCTACACTCTTCGGTTTGTAGAGTGTGACTGGTCAGAAATTTGTCATCCAGCCTCTCAGAAGTAATGTCCTAAAGCCACAGTCCTTGTCCTTCCTCCCAGAGACGTCCTACTGCTCAGAGAGCTCTGCCCTATTGACCGACACATGTGCCCTAGACTAAAATGGGGGCCTCTGCTCAACTTCCTGATGCTTCCCTCCCACTTCCACTGGGCTCAGCCCCTCCGTGTGATGTCCGCAGGCATAAAAACATGGAGGAGGATCGTCCTTCTGCCTTCATCCTACAAAGCTCAACATGTCTCCTAGAAGTAGCTAATAAGACAAATGTGGTAGAAAGGGCTTTGTGCTTGAGAGTCTGAAGACATGGGTTCAAGTCCCAATGCTTCCACTTTCTGAACCCCCCTGGGCAGGTCTTTCCACCTGTCTGTCTCTGAGTCTCTACCATCCCCCTTAAATGAAGGGGCTGGACTAACGGAAGCTCTAGGGTTCCTTTTAGCTCTAATATTCTGTGATTTTTATGATGAAAGGTACCAATGGGTAAGTGCAGACAGCTCATCTTTCTACCGATGGCCTAAGTCCCAGTGATGATTTATTTCCCCTGAGGGAAGCTTAACACTTCTGAAGCTCTGTTTGGTTTCTTTATTACACAGGTCAGTCTCACCCCATACCTCCACTTCAATAAGACATACTGCAAATAGCAATAGTGGAAGGTAGACAAACAGTTCTTTAGGAAGGTTGACATGGATGATCAATACTATCCTTGTGAAAATGCCAGCAAGTTTGGGTGTTTTCTTTTAAAAACCTCTTTCTTTAGAAAATTGTCTTTTGAAACACTATGACCCGATTTTCAGGGAAGGACTGCTTACAAAGCCTGGGGTTTCTTGCCAAGGCAGTGAATTTTTGACTTCCACTCAATCATTAAAGACTAAAGCAAAAAGCAAAACAACAAGAACCTCATGTCCTTACCTATCGGATCATGCTGGGTTGAGATATGGAAACTGAACAGCTGTCTGAAGAATAGGCCAGCCAGTCAGCAAGCATTCGGGGTCAGCAGACCATAGGGACCCTAGATTTCATACACAGGCCCCTGGGCACCTAGCAACATGAGGACCCCCTGTTCTGAGCCATTCCAATGTGTCTGGAGCTGCTTCAGTTCTAGTGATGAGAAATGACTCCCTACTGCTAGTAGTGGCTTGGTCTCAACTCTCCTCACTCCCTGAGACAGCAAGGAACCTCCAGACTTTGGGGACTGGGAACATGGGTCATTATGAGCTTCTCTGGGCCATTTGGAAGCTCACCTCTAAATCACGATCTAATTTTGTTCTAACAGAAGCACTCCAGTGAAATATTATTAGCCCCATTTTACAAATGAGGAAATGTAAGCCACTTGTCTGATGTCACAGGACTAGGGCAGAGCAGAATTAGGTTTTAATTCATGTCTTAGGGCTCTAACCTCCTGATGTGAGTTATACTAAAAAGAGCTTCCAGGGACTGCAGCCTCCCCTTCCTCTGATCCCTTATTATGAGAAAAGTCCAGGGCATGTTGTAAAGTCTGTCATTAAGGCTGAGCAGAGTAGCTGCCAGCCTCAATCTGCCCCTCAGTTCCCCTTATCCGACACTGAGCAGGGAGGGGGCCAAGCTGGTACCCTTGAGAGGCACCAAATCATCAGGCTCCTGTGGGCTCTGCCTAGGGCAGGGAACACATTGCAAAAACACTTCCTCTGACCCTTCCTCAAAACAAAGGCAGTGATGAAGTTGGGAAGTCCTCGATTTGAGTGACGGGGAACATGAGGCTTCTGAAGGCACATCTGAAAGTTGTTCAGGGGGAAGGAGCTCAGGGAAGGAGAAAGAGTGAAAGGTAGATTTTGGGGGGTTGGGGAGGTCATTGTTTTGTTCCAGAGCCTAGTACTGACCCTAGTACATAGGGAGCATGGGATAAACCAATAAATCAATGTGTGAACACGTATATGAATTTCATGGGAAGAAGTACCTTGAAAGACACCATCAGTTTTCCCTCATCCTCTATGGCTTTGGCATCTACTAATATGCTCAGGCACCCCTTATCCTCAAACGAACGCTACAATCACCTTAAGCTACTCTTCCCTCTATCACCAAACTTTTGGAAAAGAGTAGTTTGCAATCGCTACTTCTAGTTTCTCGTCATCACCCTCTTTCTCTTTCACCTCATTAAGTACGACTCATTCTATTAGAACAGGACTTAGTGTTATTACTCTTTTATTCCCAGCACCCATCTGACAACAGTGAGAGTCCCTGTTTTGAGGACAGTTCCTATATCTCTAAATTGCTCCTCTTACCCCACACAGGAACTAGACGCCTTGCTTTGCCGTCTCCTCTATATGGATGCCTCTGGATAGGCCTAGAAAGCATCTTCTGTTCCCTATGAAGCCAGCTTTCTCCCTGCCCCATCCTCCCATCTGAACTAATTTGTTTGAACCCAAAGCGGGCAATTTATTCAAGGTCGAGGTATATGCAAGCTAGACAATGGGCTGTGAGGTGGCCTGGGCTAAAAAGTTCTACCCATACAGGAATCAGGTAAACAATTACTCTCTTTCATGAATTTGAATTGAAAAATATGAAAAGAACCAGGTGGAAGCAGAAGTTGAAGCCGGAAGGACATGAGAAAGAATGGGGATAATGAACAAGTTAAAGCTTTGAAAAAGCCCATGTTTTTAGGAATGAGAAACATTAGTAAGTGGAAGTGCCAAGGGAAATAGAGGAAAGTAAGGAAATATAATGAAAGCAGGAGAAGAATTGAGAAGTCATGGTAAGAGAAGTAGAGAGTGATTTATATTCTTACTAGAATCCTAGTGTGAAGATCAGTGAACTCCTAACCACTGAGGCCTTAGTGGAAGTAAACTTGGATCTAGAATACGTAGTTGACAGTCATAGCTTTTAGGGGATTTGGCCACCGAATGGTCTCTTTTATAGGTTGCCAGTAAGATTCCAGTTCCCCTTTGGAGCGATCCTTTCAACTTGAACTTTCTGGGAAGACTCTTACTTGCAAGCATACAAACTGGACCCAAGTGGGTTATACAGAGGTAGATGATGATTCAGTCTTTCCACAGTCCTCTGAAAAGAATATTAATAGCCCAGAATACTCAAAATATTGTCATTTGTTCCTTCCAACATGTCTCCACAGGACATAGAGCAAGTGAAATTTCCCATTTTATAGAAATGTGGGAAAGTCAAAAGACTCAGTGAGAGCAGATACCATGATCTCTCTGCACAACGTTCTCATCACTAAACTCTGCAAAGTATATGATCTCAGTAACAGTTGTCATTTCCCCTGAGAGTTCTTCTCTTATCTATCATGTGTCTGGGAAAATTCATAGTTTCAAAGAGGAGCTCAGGAAGATTCTATCAAACTAAAAAGCTTATGCACAGCAAATGAAACAATCAATAAGTAAAGGGTCAATCTATAGAATAGAAGAAAACGTTTGTGTACTCTATATCTGATAAGGTGTTAATATCCAAAATATATAAGGAACTTAACTCAATAGCAAGAAAACAAATAACTTGATTTAAAAATGGGCAAAGGATCTAAAAAGACATTTCTCAAAGGAAGACATACACATGGCCAACAGGTATATGACAAAATGCTCAGCATCATTAATCAAAGTCCAAATACAAATCAAAACCACAATGAAATAGTACCTTGCATCTATTAGGATTGCTACTATTAATATGAAAAAGACAAGAGATAACAAGAGTTGGTGAGGATGTGGAGAAAAGGGAACCCTTATACACTATCAGTAGAAATGTAAATTAGTACAGTCATTATGGAAAATAGTATGAGGTTCCTCAAAAAATTAAAAATAGAACTACCATATGACCTAGCGACTCCACTTTGGGGTATATATCCAAAGGAAAATGAATCAATATGTCAAAGAGATATCTGTACTCCCATGTTCATTGTGGCAATACACAATTGCCAAGATATGGAATCAACCTAAGTGTCCATCAGTGGATGAATGAAGAAAATGTGGTATACCTACATAACGGGATACTGTTCAGCCTTAAAAAAGAATGAAATCCTGTCATTTGGGGCAAATTAGATGAACCTGGAGGATATTATGCTAAATGAAATAAATCAGGCACAGAAAGAAAAATGCCACATGATCTCACTTATATGTGGATTTAAAAAAGCCAAATTCATAGATGCAGAGAGCGGAATGGTGGTACCAGGGGCTGGGGGGAAGTGAGAATGACTGGAAGATGTTGGTCAAAGAATACAAAATTTCAGTTTGATAGGAGGAGGAATAAGTTCGGGAGATCTATTATATACTATGATGACTATAGTTAATAATAATGTATACTTAAAAATTGCTAAGAAAGTGGAACTGAAATGTTCTTACCACAAATAAATTAAAAGTGAGATAATAGATATGTTAATTAGCTTGATTTAGCCATTCCACAGTGTATACAAATCATGTTGTACACCAAAAATATACACAAATAATTTTGCCAATTAAAAAGATAAATTTAAGAAAAACTGCTTTTGCTGCATCCCATTAAAAGCCAAATAAAACAAAAAGATGAGCTCAAGAGTTAAATATCACAATTATTAGAGAAATGACGGCTGGAAGAACTGGAAGGTCTACTAGGGACTGTCCTTGTAACCAAGGTGCTATTTTGAGCCATAGGGTACAATGAAGGTGGTGGTATCTCTAGGTATTGAAACAGTGTTTCCAAAAAGAGAAAAACATTTCCTGAGTCTTCTATTTCCATATTCTGTGGCTTGTGAACATTAAACCAAAGGAAACAGGGTTTAAGAACACTGCTGCACTGCTCCACAATCTCCACCTTGCTTAGACTACCAAATTCGAGAAACCACACACAGTTCTTATTCTTGTACCCTCTGCGGGTCATGTAGCAGGTTCTTAGCTTAGTGAATCAAATCCAGAGCAATAGTCAATCAATTGTTTCTTAAGTGATAGCTTCTTCCAGGGAATTCTATTTCTCTCCCAAGGCCTTGTAAGGCAAATATGGCATGGCCTTCATTAGAGGGAGATTTGAGATTCCTCTCAAAGGAAAAACCTGCTGATTAAAATAAAGTCCAAAATCTTATTACAAATGGGAAATGCATTTAGCTAAATTATTTAGATCCAGGGCTGAAGCACAGGTACCTTCTTTGTCATGTATGGATTCACTGTCAGCCTCTGCTGGGCTTATCTGGAGGATCAGATGACCTCCACAATTTAGGAAGGGCAAAATCTGTTATCATCATACCAAATCTGAAGCAGGTTTTCCAAGAGCAGGAGTTTCTTCCTTTTCCACACCCTTGAAACAATGGCCCATATCTGGACACCAAGGGGTAGACAGATTCCTGGAGAGGGCATTATAATAATTTCTATTAACCCCCAGCCTCTAAAATCTGCTCTGAATAAGCACATAATCCAAATAAATATAACATACTGGCCATGTAATTAGAATCTCAAATTTCCTAATTTCGTATCCAAAATAGGACGCCTGACACTTCTGAAACCCTCTTACACAGACATTTCAGGGGGCTCATAGCCTTGGGAGTAGTTCAAAAACATGCACAAAAAAAATTCCTAGTGTTTTGGAATAGATCCAAAATAAACTTTAGAGATTTTAGGCCACCCCCATTTTTACTGGTGAGGATTCTAACACAGAATGTATTTGGTTCCCTAACCTGGAGAGGGCACCAAAAGGAAGTTGAGCATCTGTCTTACCTCCTGCCTGTTTTGTTCACCTGAACTGGCACCTTGTAAGTAGTACTATACGGTCTTAAGTGAACAATTTCTGTGTTAGATTGACAGGGTTTGGACCTCCTCTCTGCTGCTAATTATAATATGTAATCCTTGTAATAGGATGGGAAAATAAAATGAGTTAATGTGTTTAAGTACATTGTGGAGTGTTTAAAACAGTGGCATATAGTGATTGCTCATAGGATGCTAGCTAGTATAACTGGTCCCTCCAAGGGCTGTTTTCTAGGATTATGAGATGACACCTAGTGAAGTTTTAGCATAGTACCTGGCACATCATGCTCAATAAATGTGTTCTTACAGTTTTACAGCAAAGGTGGAAGATAGATTTCTTGAATCCAGACCACTTACAGATCAGGGAGGACATAGTACTTATGATTTTTATTTCAAAGTGAGAATATTTTGACATTCGGAAGTACTTTCATAATTTACAGAATATTGAACATAGAATAATTAACAGAAAAACCTTGAACTACTGCTTCCTTTCTATAGTGTGTTTAAGGGAATTCCACAATATCTGGCATCCATACTTCTGCTTAGTGGGGAAGTCCAGACCAGAACTGTCAACCTTGGCCACATTCGTTAAGAATTATCACTATTTAAGGAGGATTGAAAGATTCCCATTAGAGCCCACAGTTTGGCTTTTAGTGTTCAAGAAAATCATTACGTTTACTAAACTCAATACAATTCTCAATCCAGAGCAAGGGGTCACATTATCAACAAGTCTGCCATCATAAAATACTGAGTTAATGATCTCCCCTAGGTGTTAAGTAGGTACCCCTGGACTGGCTGGGGCTTAGCTGACAGCCCCAGTCAAGGTTTTGGAGCTCAGAGTAGGGCAAACAAGGCCGGAAACACTTTCCTTATGAGACTTTTCTTAGGGTAGCCTTCATGATACCAAGGCCATTTAAACATCATCTTTACAGTCCTCAATCTCAGTGGAAAGAAAGTTTCCCTTTCCTGAGATTCCAATAAAATTTCCAAAACCCAGTCTCACTGGCCTGGCTTAATCACACACCCATCTCTGAAGCATGTGTCTGTGGCCAGACTGGGACCAGAGTTTGGATAAATTACTTTATTTGGCCAGATTGGATCATGTACCCATCTTTGAATCTGAAAGCATTGGGTTGGCCCCATTCAGACCACATGAACAGAAGAAAGAGGAGGGAGGATGCCCCAAGTAAAATCCGGGTACTGTTACCAAAAGAAAAGGCTGTGCATGTTAGGAAGGTAAAACCAACAGCTATCTACTCCACCCGGCTCTACCCCTACTCATGCCAGGACTGTGAGAAAGTCACCTGACCTGTCTGGGATGCAGTTTTCTCATCTACAGAATGGGAGATTTGGGCTAATCAGATCAGGGCTTCTCAAATTTTAGAGTATCTTGTTAAAACAATTCCTTGCACCTCACTCCCACGGATTCTGACTCAGTACATCTGGAATGGGGCCCGAGGATGTGACTTTCTGTAAAGTACCCAGATGCTGCTGCTGCGAGGACCACACTTAGAGTAACAGTAAGCTAGCTGGTGGCTCAGGTCCTGGGCACACAATAATGCTTTGAATGATTAAAGCAGAATCTAGAGATTCTGCTTCTGCCCCTACTGTGGGGAGAACATAAACCCGTGACAGAAACACAAGAATGACAGCTCCGAATTCTCAACTCAGGCCTCATCACTGGCACTACTGACCAAGTTGGATCCTCACGTCAGTAGTTACTTGTTCTAGGTAGGTCACGATGGCTGCATTGGGTGGAGTTGGAGCAGGAAAGCCTCTGCCTTCTCAATTCCAGGGCTCCCCGAGGACAGCTTCTGTTTTCTTGATCCACACTAGTCCTCATTCACATCTCTGTGGAGGTAGCCCTGAGCTCCACAGGGAAGCAGAGGACTTTCTGGTTAAGGATACAGACTGGCAACCGGCAGACCCGGACTCCAGTATTCATTCTTCCCCTCATTAAAGACTGTGTGACCATAGGCAGGTTACTTTATCTCTGTTCCTTAATTATAAAATTGGGAGTGTATAGGACCTACTGACCTTGTGGGGTCGTTGTAAGGATTAAAACAGAGGGGGTTATGCACAGGTAGAGGATTTGCCACAGCGCTCAGCACATGTGAACTCAGTAAATGCTAGCTATGATTAACACTTTAAGTTCAGGTCCAGGATGTTCCTACACTCTCCATAGCTGAACTTCATTTAACAAGGCGTACTTACATCCATCCCCAGTTATTAACATCTTAGTTAGGAACGTCCTATTCCTGCCCTCCAACAGTTGTGTTTTCTCAGGGTATCTGGGTAAAAGGTGCTCTGGGGTAAAATGTGTTTGGAAAATGCTGGGTAAAAGGAATCCTTCTTTATTGTGGGAACTTGGAAGGTTTTTACTACGGTAATTTGTATTGAGAATTTCCAAAAGGGGGATTTGATATTCAGTGTTTCCCAAACCTACTAACCCATGGAACCCTTTTTTTTTTTTTTTTTTTTTTTAAGGAACTTAACACGTATTAACACTTTCTGACACTCTTCAGAATGCAAGCTGGGAAGTTCTACTCTAGAGTTAAACTCTACCCAAAGGCTCCAGTATGCTGGTGCACAGGCATGTTCAGAGACGTCCTGCAGTTCCTGTGAATCAACACTGTGACTATCAGGATAAGTTATCAAGTTTAGCTGGGTGGTTGCCATGTATTCTAATGGATGAGGATTGAGGATAAAGGTTATGTTTCGGCAACAATTTAGAAAAGTATTTTTCTACTAGAGGAGATAAACATTTGGAAACTAAGGCGCTTATGTCTCTGCTCTGCTGTGATTCAAGGTGGGGGGCAGGATTTGGGGAAGGAGTATGTGAATGTCCTGTTCTCTGGGGAAGGAAAGGTGGAAGAAAGTGAGCGGGGGCAGGTAACACTGTGTCAGAGCAGGGAAGGGCGGCAGTGACTCAGATGGACCTGGGCTTAGGGAGCAGCTCTCATTGCTGATACCTGTTGTAAGGACTTGCAACATCACCAGAAGGTTTTTATCTCCTAAAAAAATTACTAGAGTGTTCTAGGTCAACAGCCAACCTTAAGTGCAGTGAAGATTATACCAGATTTATCTACGTTATAAAAATCTGATACTAATGATTAAATCGGGAGAGGAAGTGGCTGCCCTTTTTAGAATAGCACCTAATGCAACTGGGATCTCTGAAAAATGAAATGTGGAGGATACTTGGACGAGTTACTCTAATTTGAAGCGTCTCTGAGCTCAGTGAAACTGCTATGTCAGCTCCCTTTCCTGGGATTGTGTGCGATTTGCTGAACTCTCTCAAGAACATAAAATAAATTAAATTAAAACAACTGTGATACTACTACCACAAGTTTCTTCCTCCGTGCTACATGAAGTCTGGCTGTCTTACCCAATTAAGACAAGCTGAACTTTACGGAGGCCTTGAGTGCAGAAAACAGGCCACTGGTGTTGAAGTGCTCATCATTAAACAATAAACACGTTGGTCTTGCTGCCGGCAGCAAGGCTGTGACTCCCCCCATCTCTCCCCCTCCTCAGGCTCCGGCTCTAACCAGCTGGCCTGTGTCATCTCTCCATTAGTGCGGGGTTTGAAAAGCACCACCACAGATGGACTCGAGATCGGCGGACCTGCCACTTATATTTGCTGGAATACATTGCTTGCATTTTTAACAGTGTGGCACACAAGAATGTTGCTTTTTAATTGCAAGGAGCAGAAAGGGTTTTTAAGGCAGCTGGCATGCCTCCTGGGAGCCCCTGCCAAGGGAGCCTCCTACAGCAAACTTCATTTTCCCCAAGGCTGAGGTAACTCCTGTGGCTCTTTATTAAGTCACTCTTTCAGCTGCCCCCTTCTGTGCCTGGCTGTCCTTTCTCAGGCTCCCAAATGTATTCTAAAGCCTGTCAGTGCTGAACCCAAGCTGGACATCGACTGGCAGTCCTCCCCCCTGTAGCAGGGGTCGTTGGTCACTGGCTCAAGCAGCCAGGGAAATCTTCATCTCTCTCGTGCCCAGTGTGCTCGGACGGTAGGTTCAGCTCGGGCACTCTCATTGCATTTGAGTGTGTCACTACGTGCGAGTCCTAAAAGCCACTGCCATGGGGCTTCTGAGAGCAGAAAGGGGTGAGGGCGGGAGAGCAAAGAGACACTGGAATGTTAGAAAAAATGTCAGCCCTGCTCCCCTGGATTCCACCAGGATTTGCTGAGGACAAATCAGAAGGAAGGTGGGAACTGCTCATTTCAGAGGAGAGCTTAAGATGACAGAGTTGGTTAATAATGACATTGGCATTAATAAGGCTCTGCGTGTGCCGATTCCTCTGCCTCAAGAACTGTCCAGTACCCACGCTCAGCTCCTCTTTCCTCCAGTCAGCAGGGAATTGGGATCAGGAATCTGGCGGCTCAGGGCCCCTTGAGGAGCCCACAAGTCCTGCCCCCATGGTGTTTCCTCTCCAATAAAGGACCCAGCACTGACCAATTGGTGTCGGTGGAGAAGTGCACAGACCCCAGTTGTGACCACACTGAGATGCTGAGGCAGCTTCGTGCTCATACATCATAGTGCCAAGGATGAGCTAGTGATTCTAAAACTCGGGAGACAGCTCTAAACTGCAACCCCTCTATTGTGTACAGGACTCAGGGTCTGAATAGTTTCTACTTGATTCCCACTGACGGCTTGTCCACCTCTGCTTTTTGGGAACAAGAATCACACATAGTGAAAACCACCAATGAGACTTGGCAGGAGGGTTGTCAGTGGGATCTCACTGAGAGCAGAATGAGCATCTTGTCTTCGGGCTCCATAATTAAGGGTAGCAACTGGCACCCAGGGGACTAATAAATCGTTATTAAATGGTATTAAATCACCCTTATCTTTCATCTCTGTAGCCCCTTTCTACTTCTATGAAATAGCTTTATATGTTGTTTATTCCTCCCAAAGTCTTTGTGGTAGAGCAGATATTTTTTCAATTCTTTAAATGGGAGATGAAACCAAGGCACAGGTGGGTCAAGAGACTTGCCCAAGATGACAAGGCAAGTGAGGTTTGGGTTGGCAGTGAGCCAGCTGCCAAGATGGGGGACACTTCAGGAAAGGGAATGAGATCTCCCAGGTCCCGCATATATGTCCCTTAACTTACTTATAAGGCTTTACATTTGTATTTATTTGAAGTATCTTAGAAAATATTGAGGGTTTTTTAGTTATAAAACAAAAGTGAAAATACATAAAGATCACTGTAGGTTATGGATGAACAGATGCTCACTTCTACGTTAAAACTCCTGCTATCGATTTTATATAGCTGGTGAGTAATAGTAAAGCAATCAGACATCACCATAAGGCACGAAACTCCAACAGAAAAAAAAAAAACAATTTTTTAAGTGATGGAAAATAGAAATAATGACTGAGTCACTGGGAATATTTACCATAGAAGCAGTTGTTTTTGCCAGGAAAGTAAACATTTCCACTTTTCCTGAGCACTTATCTAGCAGCAGGGGACGGTCACATCAGATAGAGCCCCGTTCAATTAACATTATCCCTTAATTATTTCTAACAGCTATTGACAATATAACCAAGTGGATCAGCGGCCACAAAGCTTAATTCTGTACCTCTACTGTTACTCTTACGGTGCCATGTTTGCTTTCACAGAGTAAATTATTAACACCCGAATCTCAAACAGTACCAAGTATTATTTTTGTCATTATAAACAATTTTCTAAAAGCTGCTTTTTACTCTCTAGATCATATATTCTCAATAGGGCCAGTATTGCTCCCAAGGGGTTGAAAATTGGTTAAGCGTTAGAAGAGGGAGGCATGTGACAAAGTCTTACCCTTTTTATGTATAAAGCGCATATACAGATATAGTACATAAACACATATGTAGTATGTTTGTGGTATTGAAATTTCACAGGGAGGCAATTAGGAGAAAAAAAACATAGCTTAAAAGGAATATGGGAAGCCTTCCTGGGAAGGCTGGGGCAGGTATCCATAATGAGAACAGCATAAGTAACATTGCCCTACACCTGTCCTTCTCACACCCGGCGCACACTGGAATTTCCTTAGGAGTTTTGAAAAATACTGATGCCTGGGCCACTCCTAGAGTTTCTGATGCAATTGATCTGGTTGGAGCCTGGGCTTGGTCTACGTAAAAACTCTGTGTAAAACTCTGGGGACTCCTCAGACTGAGTTCCCTTCAGGGCAGCCAAAGTTTAAGAACCACTGCTGTAGATTGCAGGTGACTGCACTATCTACCCACACCATGGCAGACGTGACTAAACTGTCATGACACTCTTTCCTAAGCCCAGGTGGCACCTTGGAATTTTTTCCATACATTAGTGCAAATTGGAGTTGACACATGAAATGAAATCTATTTGCCATCTCTGTTCTAGATGTCCCCTGGGCTAGAGCAGACTCTAAGCCCACATCCTAATATTTTAGCACCCAGAAGTGTCTCATTAAGTGTCATTATACCTTATGTTTCCTCATTATCCTTTTATTGATCAGGAAGGAAAGCACAGAATAAAAATTGGTGCTGAGCGAGGAGAGAAGAAGCCTGCTGAATGTCTAAATATAGTTGTGCAAAAGTACATTTGGTTGTACCTGGGTGGGACTGATGTTCTATTTTCATATTACGTTCATTGGAATGAACAAATCTGCCAGGTCAAAGAATAATCCCAAAAGGTTTCTTTCATGGCAGGCCTCTTTTAAAGATAGTTGTTCAGTTTCACACTAGCATCTATGGTTAAATGTATATCATTCAGTAGGGATAAAGTGAATAGGTATCTCTAAGAGCAGGGATTAAGATCAAGTTTTAGTGAAGTTAGGCATATCTTTAAGTGGAAAATCAAATGAAATCATTTCAAGAGTAAGAGTTTCTAATTAGCCCCCAGAATTTAAAAAAAAAATGCCTGAGCTATAGCTTAAACAAATGTGTTCTGTAAGAAAATGTGAATACAATTTTCCTTGAATTTGATGACTGAATAAAACATAAAATGTAGTATGTTTATTTTGATCACTTAAATTGAACTATTCATATATTACTACGTGTGTATGTGTGTGTGTATGTGTGTGAGAGAGAGAGAGAGAAAGAAAAATAGTAATTAGTTTTTGGTAACAAAATTGCCAACAAAGATATGAAAAAGTATGTACTTCATCAGTTATCTGGTAATTATAGTAAAAACAAAGTCACCAGATGGGCAAAAACTTAAAAATCTGCACATAACAAGTTTGGAGAGGATGTGCAAGACTAGGTTCTCCCATATACTGCAGATGGGACTGTAAATTGGTTCAATTACTTTGGAAAAATAGTTTGGCGATAACTAGTGAAGATGAAGATACACAAAAACCTATACTCCAGCAATTCCGCTCCTAGGGATCTCCCCTAGAGAATGTGCTCCCATGTGTCAAGAGACATAAAAATACTCATAGCAGCACTGTTTGTAATAGTCCCAATGGCAACAATACAAATGTTCTTCAAGGATGGAATGATTTAATAACAGTGCTATGTTTACAAGTGAGCTATTATACAGCAATAAAAATGAAAACCTACTTCTACAAAAACACAGATTACTCTCACAAATATAACATCAAATAAAGACGCAAAAGATTTCGTTCACACAAATTTTAAAAACAGACAAAACTAAACAATATGTGTAGGCATGCATACATAGGTGATGAAACTATAAAGCAAAATGAGGAAATGATTATGAAGAATGGCAGCAGAGTGGTCAGGGAAGAGCAAGGTGGTTGTTATCATTAAGGAAAGGTGGAGAGAGGGTATCCAGGCACACTGACAAGATTCAATTTCCTGACCCAGGTAGTAATCACATACATGGTGTTCACTCTATAATTATCTGTAATACATTTTTTTGAACTTTTCTGGGTGCATGTTGTATTTCACAATAAAAAATAACTGATTTTAAACTTGCTCTTTTATGTATATAAATGTATTAAGTTAAGCAACAACAACAAAATGTTTTTGAAAGGGAAGTGGAGTAGCCTACAAAATGGAGAAGAAAAGTTGAACAATAGGTCTTAGAAGGTACCAGAAACAGTGCGGCTCCAGGGTTCATAGCCCTGAAAATCTCCTTCCTCAGGGTGTGGTCATCAGATAATTTGCTCTACCTCCTATATTCTGGATCTCCCCACTGAAGATCCCAGTCCCTGGAAGAGAGAATAGAATTGTCCTGGTCACATGCCTATTGGTCATGTGTCCTGATTTACCAGAGCCACGTGGTGTCAAGCCAAGGCCAATTCTTCAAAGTCCAGGGGAAGAGAGATAGGCGAGATTATACAGATGAAAATAACCCACAATCCGGACACTGTCAAAGCCAACAAATAGAAAACTGCAAGATCCAAGAAGTTGCGCAGGTCAGAATCACAAGCAAAGACAAGATTGATTTGTTTTCTTTGACGATAATTTAATTGTTCCTGAAGAATGCATTCCACAGAAGGCAGTTAACTTGTTGCATTCTATTGACCATTGGATTCCAGAGTTGGAGTAACTGATGTGAAAGAGTGAACAATGGCATAGGGATAAGATTCTTCCCACAGTGCCCTAAGTCACCATATTCCCTCTGTCTGAGAAATGTGTGCCAGCCAAAAAATGTCACTCTGATCATCTTTCTTTTTCAAAAAACTAGACTTCAACCATCCTTTATGATCTCCTCTCTGGTGAGCTCTATGGTGGTCAGAGTCACAGGAAAGCATGGAAAATCAAATAAGAAACGCCAAGAATCAGTGTTCCTGTTTGCTGGGACCTGGAGGCGGAGGACTAGCCTGACATCTACAGGTCTTCAACTCCTTCCAGGCCTTCATTCCGGTTGGGAAGGGGAGAGGGATTGTAAACTGGGGGACTATGAGGGTTGAGAAGCAGGAAATATTACCAGGCCAGTAGAAATCCTGACCACCTTGGTTATTCATCCTGTACCAAGCAACCAAGATAATTTTAAAAAATGCAAACGTGTATGTAAGTATATCCTTCTCCCAGCTCAACCTCAACACCCAAATAGCTCTTAACTGAATGGTGGCAAACACAGCGTTATGAAACCTAATAAGTTGTCTCAGTTATAGAGATCAGTTTGGAGACTGCAACATAATAAAATTAAAATTAAGCATGAATTATCTTTATTCATGAGTCTGGATTCCTAAGAGTGAGGGTGCCCATGACTGTATTCTTATTTCAGGCAGTCACATTCATCAGACAACACTTGAATGCATATTTGGTTTCCAGTTTGCACTTATTCCTCTGGAGCCTTGAGCAGTTAATAAACATTAGCTCATTAGCATTAATAAAAAAGCATCTTATCACACCATGATCCAGAGTTACCACTGAGCCACTCTAAAAAAATCAACCGATCTGCTTGGCTTTTAGCAAAGCCTCTTTTATTGATGGCTTCTGTGGATATAGTTGACATTGCCATCCCCCCTCTGATCTCATTATTTCTGATCCACGCAGCCTGGCTGGCTTTGCCTTCTCTCTGTCCTCCATCCTCCGGTTACATGAATGTGAATGTTTCATCGCTTCCTTTCTGGAGCCTGGGTTTTGTCCCGGCTTGCATGTTTAAGGACGAACTCTTAGGCCCCTGGGTGAGTGTCTAGCGCTCCTGCAGCCCTTCATCGGGTGACCTCCTCCTGTCCGGGCCATTTGTCTTGAGGACTTCTCTTGGGGACCCATAACAGGACGCTCGGAGTGGGGCCTGCGTGCTTGGCAGACAAGCCCCCAGATTGTTGCTGGAGACCCCAGGTCGCCTCGGGGCGGAGCGCGCCTTTCATGAATCCTGGAGGCTGAGACGCAAGGGGCGATGAGGGGGAAACGTGCTGGGGAGAAGGCAGGCCTTGATGTATGCCCGGGTGGACAAAAGCTGCTAGTGTCAGCTTGATTTGCAAGATCAACATTCATGAGTTCCACCGCTTAGAAAGGGGGATTATCTGCAAACCAGAGTCTGAATGGAAGCCATAAATAAGTGATTTCACACTACCAAGCAGGAAGAATATTCTGCCTCCTAAATTATTCTGAACAGCATGTTCGGCCCCTCCCAGGTTCCCACCGCTGGCAAGCCCCGGGGGCGGCGGGGGGTAGTGGCATGCACAAACGGTAGACCTCTCCGAGCCTAAGGGGCTGGGTGCTGAGCACCCGAGCAGCGCCTGTTTTGCTTTCCAAGATCCACTCCGGGTTTTGCCTGATGCTGCTCCGGCAGCCCATTCCAGGTCCGGGGTATGCCAGGCAACGTTTTCCCTCTCACCCTCCCGAAGCCAGCCTGGAGCCCTGGGGTTCCCAGGCAGAACGTGCCACACGGGCACGTCTCAAAATGTGCTCGGATATGCATCTTGCATCAAAGGCGTTGGGTGGGTCTTTCATCCCTTCTTTCAGCTGCCTAAGTAGGGACATGCTCCCAGCTACCCTCATTTGTAGCTGGGTTTACTCTGAAATGGAAATGTACCTCCAGATGCAAACAGAAAGCGTGGAAGGTTTCTTTTTTTTGCACCCGGTTTCTCATTTTGCCTCGCCCTCACCCGTCCTTTGTGTATGCTTGGCTGTGTTAACCCTATGAGGACCCCCGGTGGCTTGCTCTTTCTTTTCTCCCTTAAGGCTGTCGTCCTGTTTGTAGCTTGACTTCTTCGGGCAGTCGCAGTCACGTATCCTTGCCTTTCCCTGGAAGTAGTTTTGTTGTAGGACAGCCACAGGTGGACTCTTAGAAGTTATCGAGCTTAGAAGTGTGGGGGTCTGGGACGAAGGCGAAACCTGAGAAAACTCACGCTGCCGCCCAAGGACCGGGCCCAGCAACCCGGGCGGTTGCAGTCCTTGTGGGCGTTATATCCAGCCTCCTGGGACCTCCGCTTAGCTTAGCGGACACCCCCCACCCCCAGCTGCTGATCTGGGAGAGGCAGCTTTCCCCAGGGGCTGCGCAGGACGCTGGAGATTAGAAGTAAAGGGTTTAAGAGCCACCCCCTACTAGAATGATGCCTGATGTTTAATAATGATGAATTACCCAGCAGGCAGCTGACTTTAAATTTTTTTTTTCCTTTTTCCTTAGGAGCCCCCCACTGTTATGGAAAGATTTAAGCCTTTCAAAAAAAAAGTGTGTGTGTATATGTGTGTGTGTGAGAGAGAGAGAGAGAGAGAGAGAGAGAGAGGAGGGAGGGAGGGAAAAGTGAGAGAGAGGAGGGAGGGAGGGAGAGAAAGAGTGAGGGGGAAGAGGGAGGGAGAGATGGGAGGGAGAGAGTTGAGGTGAGCTGGGAGTCGGAGGGGAAGGGAAGGCATTGAGCACCATGCCATAGTATGGGAGGAAGCTTTGTTCCTGGAGGACTGATGGTGTGAGGGAGGGTAGAACCAGGCGACAAAGAAAAGTGAGGTCATGTGTCTGTGCTGGGAGGAGATGAGGGACTGCAAGGGTCAGCTAAGGCATTGGTCTGCACATTCAGATCATGGGGTGTAGACCAGGCACAGAAAAGAGTGCTATGCTAGAGCCCAGCCCTTTGGCGGGGCCAGGCGTGGAGCCTACCTAAGAAAGGTCTATACCAGGAATCCAGCTCACTGTAGGCTTGGGGCTGGCTGATCCCCACTGACTCTGTGTGGAAAGGCACAAGCTCGCAGCATGAGTGTGAGGCTGCAGGGAAGCCTGCTGCTCTCCAAAGCTCAAGGAAATTGTTTCTTCTCAACAAACTGCAGAAGAATATATATAGGATGCTAACTTTGTTGAGAAAAAGGGAAAATGAGAAAAATACATATATCTGCATATCTTAAAGACAGAGAGAGAAATAGAGAGAGAAATACAGAAAGAATAAACCAGAAAATAATGAAGTGGGATGAAATGAACCAACTATAAAAAGTAGGTGGAGAACAGGGTAGAAGGAATATGAGAGGGAGTATTACTTCTATGGTACAGCTTTTTGTATGATTTTGATTTTTAGAAGCTTAACAATGTACTATATATTTAAAAAATTAAACCATCAAGTATGGGGAGGGAGAGAAAAATAACTGAAATTAAAACCAAACAAAAAAAAGGAACCCAACTGTATTTCAGTGTGAATGATCACACTGAAAAGAGGACAAACAAGCAATCCAAGCAATGTATGAGCATTAGAGGATACTCTGTTAGACTTAGTTAGGGTGGGGGTTGGGGAGAATTGTAAACAAATACTAAACTCTCTTTAATAGGTTTGTTTTTGTAGCAGCATGGAGAGAGTGACTCTGAAGCTATTTTGGATGTTTTATAGTATTGAGCAAATAATACATTGATGTTGTTGGGAGCCGGAGTTCTTAGTGTGGGAGAAGAGAGTTATAAACATGCAAAGAGGGACACACGGATTGAGAGGAATGGATTGCAGTTACAGGAACACCAAGTGCAGTGTGGACTCATGATTTCTGAAATATGTACATGTGCATGTATGTGTATTTATGTGATTTCTATCTATCTCCTGGCTCCGTCTACTGAAGCGGACACCCAGTAGCAGTGAGCAGCCGGACCTTGCTTTCTAACGCAGTGTTCTAACTAAAAGGAACTGTTTCCAGGGCTGAGGCAGGAAAGATTCAAGATGAGCCTGGAACTTTTTTAATTGAGGTGAAATTCACGTAACAAAATTAACCATTTAAAGTGTGTATCATTCAGTGGCACTTAGTGCATTCCCAGTATTGTGCAACCACCAGTGTGGTGTCATTCTGTTGAGTGACAGCCTGGACCATCTTGTTATTCCAGGACGTAAGAGGTATGTCATGAGGACTGAGGAGCCAACCTGAAGGGGATGTTCCCCTGTCCAAGGCTGAGACAGTTTGAATGCCACAATAATTAAGGATAGTAACAAATTATAAACTGGAAAAGAAAATGGGAATTAATTCCATATACTAGTAAGCAGAGAAAGAAACAGAGAAGGAGTGGAATTTTTTTTAAACAGTAGAATACTGTTATAGACCGAATTGTGTCCCCTTAAAATTCACATATTAAAGCCCTAACCCCCAATGTGACTGTATTTGAAGATAGAGGCTGTAAAGAGCAATTAGGGTTAAATGAGGTCAAAGGATAGGGCCCAAATCTAATAAAACTGGTGTGTGTGGCGGGTGTACACAGAGAAAAGGCCACGTGAGGACATGGTGAGAAGACTGTCATCTATAAGCCAAGGAGAGCGGCCTCAGGAGAAACCTACCCTGCTGGTGCATTGACCTTGGGACTTCCAGATTTCGAGAACTTTGAGAAATAAATGTGTGTTGTTGAGGCCACCCAGTCTGTGGTATTTCGTTATGGCAGCCTGAGCTGGCTAGTACACACGACTAGTGTCAACTGGTAGATGTGCAACGAGAGCTGGAGTTGGAAAAAAAAAAAAAAGAAATCATCATTTTTACCACCATTGTGTAGTTAAGACTGTTTCAGGCAAGAATCATCCAGAGGCTAAATTTAGAGAAAATTTTTGGCAAGGAGCAGGCAATTTGCATGGTCTTAAAGTGTTTCCCCACAGATTGCCTTTTAGTTGCAAGGGAAAAAATTGTAATTATACGGTGGAGAAATCAGATACCATCTTTGCCAGTGATCAAAATTACCACCACCAATGAAGGATAGATAGATATCATGTGTCTCTGGACATGATACCCCAAAGAAAAGACAACACTGCTCATGAAATATTTGTCTGGGAATGCACAGCCTGAATCTAATAATAAGGAAACATCACACAAATCCCAAATGAGAAGAATTCTATTTTAAAAAGGGGAACTGTTTTTTCAAAGAAAAAGAAAAAAAAAAGACTAAGGAGATATGTCAACTAACTGCAATACATGATTTTAGGACTAGGTTTTATACTGGAAAACATCCCTGGGTTTGGTATGTAGCCACTAAGCGAGTTGCTAACAATCCCACCTCCTGGTATTAGCCCCATGTATAATCATTTCCCCCGAATGTGGGCTGGACTTAATGACTCGCTTCTGACGAATAGAATATGACAGAAGTAATGGAATGTGACTTCAAAGATTAGGTTGCAAAGAAACCATGGCAGCTGCCATGCTGTGAGTTGCCCTGTGGAGAGAACCGTATGGTGAAGAACTGAGGGGGACCCCTGGTCAACAGCCAGTGAGGCACTGAATCCTGACGACAGCCGTGTGAGTGAGCATCGAAGTGGATCCACCCCATGACGAGACTTCGGGTGAGACCACAGATCTAACCTACACCTTGACTGCAGCCTGGTGAGAGACCTTGAGCCAGAGGACCCCGCTAGGCCATGCCCAGACTGCTAACCACAGAGACTGAGATCATACATGTCTGTTATTTTCAACTGCTAAGTTTCGGAGTAATTTGTTACACAGCGATAGATAACTAATGCACTATGTTAGTTCACAAAATTGGAATATGGATAGTAGATTATATGATAGCATTGTGTCAATGTTAAATTTACTGAAGGTGATAGCTTTACACTGGGTACATGACATTGTAAGATAATATCCTTATTCTTGGGAAATATACGCTGCACACTGATCTATTAGGTAAAGGGACATGATGTTTGCCATTTATTCTCATGTATATCCCTAATTGTATATATTTGAGATATATATGTAAATGTAAATGAATTTATATAAATATACTTGTAATATATAAAATATATATAAACAAAAAGAAGAGAGAAATGGGAGGGAAGGGGAGAGCCCGCAAGCACACAAGTACAGGTGGTAAATCAAATGGAGAAGAACGTGAATGATCACTGTGTCTGGGTAAAGGATATATATGAGTGTTTTCTGTAATATTCGTATACCTTTTTTGTATGTTTGAAATTATTTCTAAATAAGTTTTTAAAAGCATCAGATAACTCTGACATATCTTTAACAAGGCATTTACGAATAATGATTCTATGCTTTTAAGGGACCAATGTGAAATGGCATGTAATACCCCACATTTCTTTCCCCTTACTTCAGGTATATCTTATAGGATTTGTTTTTAATTCTTTGTAACACCATAAGAAAAGCAAAACTCTCTAGACAGAATCTTGTTTCTGTGAGTATCCTATATTCTGCTCATGTCTTTTCCTTGTTTCTAAGGTGTCCATTTCATAATTTCACTCTTAGGAGCTAGCATTCTTAGCAACTTTGAGAGAGTTGTTCTTACCAGGCTTTTCTTTTCTTTAATAACAGCTTCATTAAGATAAAATTAATGTACCATAAAATTCATCCTTTTAAATAAAGTGTACAATTCAGTGATTTTTTTTTTTTTGTAGTATATTCACCAAGTTGTGTAACTATCACCACTATCTAATTTTGGAACCTTTTCATCTTCCCCCCAAACCCTCCATTTGTACCTGTTAAGCAGTCACTCTCTATTCCCTGGTGTCTCCAGCCACTGGAAACCACTAATCTGCTTTTTGACTCTATGTATTTGTTTATTCTGTACATTTTATGTAAATAGAATCATGTAATATATCATCTTTTGAGTATGGCTTTTTTCACTTAGCATAATGTTTTCAGAGTTCATCTATATTGTAGCATGCATCAGTAGTTAATTCCTTTTTCTTGTTGAATAATATTCCATTGTATGGATATAACAATTTGTTTATCTGTTCATCGGTTGGTAGACATTTGTTTCTACTTTTTTGGCCACTATGAATAACGCAACTGTGAACATTCAGGTACAAGTCTCTGTATGAACATATGTTTCAATCCTTTTGGGTAGATACCTGTGAGTAGAATTGCTGGGTCATGTGGTAACTCTGTTCAACATTTTGCAATTCTTTTCAGATTTTAATAAGCTTTAGGCTATATTATTTTTTCAAGAGGTGCCTTAGCTCATCTTATATCATTGCTGTCCTGTGTATGTTTGTTTGCCTGAATTTCTCTTTGTGGATTTATGGTAGGCATACTTCCTCATGAATTAAAGTGGTTTACGAACAAAGATCCCACAGGTACAAGCTAAGTCCTTCCTTACCAATGGATCTCGTTGTAGTCCACTCTTGTTTTCCCTTCCAATGAATGACTGTTTAGACTCTGCAAACCTTTCTGGCACTTATGTTTCCCGCCTAGGATCACAGTTTAAATATTTCAAGTGCGTATTTTTCATTTCCTACAAAACCACGAGCTCCCAAAAAGCAAGATCTGTGCATTATCTTTCATGTCTCACCACACTTAGCCAAGTATGTGAGTTAATTCAATGCTAAATGCTAAGTAGGGACTATCCGTTATACTTTTTAATAAATATCTTTCACAGCACTTAGTCGAGTGTAAGACATATAGAGGTGTTTATTTAATGCTAAGTAAATAAATAAATTACTAAGATTTTACCCTAAAATTATTTATAGTTTTGGGTTTCTTAGCATGACTCCCATTTGACAAATATAGTTATGACATGTTCGTTTCCCAGGTACCCAGAGAAAATGTCCATTTCTCTATAAAGATGCTACAAACACATTCAATACCAGTCATGTGTGTGTTTGGTGGGGAAAAGAGGGAGAAACGGGCAAGGCATTTCCCCCGTTTCTCCTGCTCCACAGCAACTTCTCTGAGCCTCACTTGCCTCTTATTTTCTCAACTTTTTCTCATGGTACCATTTCTCAACCATATTTTCACCACTTTTCTGGACAATTGAGGAAGAAGAGAGAGAAAATATTAAGGAAAGGTATTCTAGAGACTTAAAAACACAAACTTCAGCTCTAAAATGCCATGTCCAGATGGGCTCAAATCAAGACATCTTGTCTTTAAATCTAGAAATGTAAAAATCTAGAAAAAGCTTACCTGAGAACTTCTTTGTTCTGCAACATAGTTGGGGAATGGTAATCCTAGCAAATGATTATTCTGATTAGTCAAGAGTTACTTCACACACAATACCTGGATCATCATTTTTTGAAGAACTAAAATCCACTAAGATATTCAACACCACAGCTGCCTTGACATACTTTATACCTCTTTTGATGATTCAGAAGGTATTTTAGGATATTTGTGACATTTAATTCTTCTACTACATATGTGCAAGACTGCCAGATAATAGAGTCTTGTGGAGAGAGGAATTCCAGATTACAGAAGGATTCTCAGAGTCAAACAGGATGCGCATTATATATTCCTCACTCATCACGAGGAGGCAGAGCAATGAGAGAGACCAAGCGAAATCAGAAAGCAGAAATGGACAGCTCTTACAACAGACATCTTTAAAAGTCATACCTTTCTTCTCTCAGAGTTCCTCATTCGTTCCCCAGTTCCCCTTGTAATGAGATTTCCTCCTGTCAAAAAAAATGGACCTTGGTTTGCTCATTGAAACTAAATACACTGAAAAGGTAAAATCTCTGGATTTTACAATGTACATTCACAGAGTTATTTTTCATATTTTCATATTTGTACTAAGATCCTTCTATTTGAATCATTCAGTTCTCTTTAGAACGTGTGACATCTTGCCAGACTTCAGCTGTACATGCCTCAGTCTACCAAAGGCTATTATCTGGAAAGATTTAAGGGTTCTTCCTCAGTGAGATGATAATTTAGACGTAAGTTGTCCCTAAGGGTCTCCTCAGGAAATTTGGAACATAAAGACTGTTAAGAGGTTCAACTTTGTCTTCAGTCAGCTATGAATTTGCTTTTTTCCTTGCATATGCAAACTGTTTACATGTCAGTAATTTATTTTTATTTTTAAAGGCACTATGAGATGTACCTATATGTTATGACTAGATGAGAATTCCTTACTTATTAAAAAACTTAAAAAAAAAAAGTCATCCACCATTCAAGGAATTAGATAGCCATATTCCCAAACCAATTTGGTTATTGAAATCACTATGCAATTGGCATTTTAAGACCAGCTTTGCAAACCTATCCACATGGCTCACTCTTGTTTCATTCAGATCTCTGTTGAAATGTCACCTCCTCTGTCAAGCCTCCCTTGATTACCCTCTCTAGTTACCCCTCATCACACTTTATTCTCTTATCCTGCTTGATTGTTTTTTCTAGCACTTAAGCTAATATGATAGCGTATATGTGGTAATTCATTTGTTATCTTTATCTCCCAGAATTGGAAGCTTTTGAAAGTAGGGACTTAGTTCACTGTTTGTTGCCAAGCCCTGGAGCCTAGCACGTAGATGCTCAATAAATATTTGTTGAATGAGTAATTATTTTAGCCTTATTAATAATATGAAGGTAACCTAAATTTCAGAAATTGCTAGTTGGCAGCAATTTTTTGTTAAATTGCTTAATGTTTAATTAAAAACAACATACTGGACAGTAGAAAGGGTATGAGAAATTAGCTGAGTCCTCAAGGCACTAAAATCTAGTACTTGACATATGATAGGTTTACATGATCAATAGCAAAGCCAGAAACCATTTTCCTGTATGTGAGAGAATACAGGTGAGCTCCACATAACCTAAGAATTCAGAGGAAGATTTTTTTTTTTTTTTTTTTTAAGAATTAGGGTAATGAGGAAAAGTTTCCTGGAGGGAGAGTTGAATTGCATCCTAAAGGAAGGTACGAAAGTTAGCTAACTGCAAGGTTAGGGGAACAGTCCACATAAAACTATACTTCTGCACGAAATCTAAGTTCAAGGGTTCCCCAAAGCACCCTCAGTTTTGATAACTCACTAGAAAGACTCACATAGCTCACTGAATGCCGTTATATATTCATGGTTGTGGTTTATTACCAGCAAAGGATACAGGTTAAAATCAGTCAAGGGAAGAAGCACATAGGATAGAGTCAAATGAATGTACCAAAAGCCAAGCTTCTAGTTATCTTTTCCCCATGGAGTAAGGAAAGTGCTACTTTCCCAGCATCGACGTATGACAATATGCATGGGGCATTGCCACCCGGGGAAGCTCACCAAGCCTTGATGCCCAGAGTCTTTCCTGCGGCCCCATCACACAGGCACAGGTGACTGTCCATATGGCTTTCCTCAATTTTCAGCCCCTCAGGAAGTCAAGCTGATACTTCATAACCCAAAGTCTCCACCCTAAATCACTGTTGTGGCTCAAAGCTCCAACCCCAAATCTCGTTGTTACTGTATGGCTGACGCAAGACACCCAGGCAAACAAAGACACTCTGATCACGCATGATACTCTAAGGGCTTAGAGATGACCTCCTACAATCTCTCTGTGGGCCAGGTTAAATTCTTACTATGTAGGAAGAGAGTTTAGATAAACCTATGATCAGAATAATAGTGAATCACCCAGTAATAGATGACTGACAAGCCTGTGACTCTATTGTTCTAGGAAAAGTAAGAACTTGTCAGTTTTACAGATAATGTTTATAAAAATATCTGCTTTTGAGAAAGGAAGGTGGGAATTCAGAATAAGCATGTATGGGGGAGTCACATTGCTTGGCATATTGTGTACATTTTCTAAATAATTTCTCCAATTCTCTTAACATTGTCTATAAGATGTATAAATGGTAAATCAAGCACTAAACCAGAAATGAATCCTGTGGCAGTTATCTATTGCTGTGTAACAGACCACTCCAAAATCTAATGGTTTGAAACAATGAACTATCTTATTTGTTCATGATTATGCAGGTCAGTGCTTTGGGCTGGGCTCAAGTAGATGGTTCCTCTGCTGCGTTAGCCTGGGATCACTCATGTGGCTGCAGCCATCTGGTGGCTCGACCGGGGTTGGGTGGTCTAAGACGGCCTCGCTCACATTACCGGTGGTTGGTAGACATTAGTCAGGGTGCCTCAGTTCTCCCCCAAGTGGTGGGGGAGACCAGCAGACCAGTTCAGACTTGTTTATTCAGGGCAGCATCCAAGAGGGTGAGAGAAGAAGCTAAAGGCCTCTTGAAATCAGACAAAGAAGTCTCACAACTTCACTTCCAACACGTTCTATTGACCAAAGCAATCTTTAAGACCAGCCCAGATAAAAGAGCAGGGTAAACAGACTCCATCTCTTGATAGGAGCAGCAACAAAGAATTTGTGGTCATTTAAAAAAACATCATGAATACTAATCACGACTTCTTTTTTTTTCTTTTTCAGTCTCTAACATAGCTTTGTAAACAGACGGCTAGGCCCTAGCTTCCCTAGAGAAAGAAGAGTTTAATGTTGCTTAAGTAGAAAACAACATTGCTTTTACTGCTTTAAGTTGCCATCTAAAAACATTTTCAAAAGCATTTGAATGACTGGTCAATTCGTAGTGGTATTTTCTGAATCATTACCGATTGGTAAAGGATTTTTTTCTTTCTTTTCCTTTTTTTTTTTGGTATTTTACTCAGTTAGGCAGAGTCCTTCTATAGTGGAGAAACTTATGTCTTTTAGATCTTCTATAAAATGACTCCTCGGCCTGACCACGATCAACATACCCAGTTTCAGAGCCTGGCTAATGGGGCTGCCCCAAAATGCTGAACACCTGTAGGGAAGCTACTTCCTTTGAGAACAGGCTTCTGAAAGTAATCGCCTTCCCTGTGGGAAAGCTTCCTAGAAACAACTGGAGCTGCTCCATAGAGGAAAATGTTTAATAGATGTTGCAGCTGGGCTGTCAGAGGAGTTTAATTCCAAAGGATGGAGCATTGATTTGAGGATGAAATGCATGCCGGGTACTGAGTTAAGTTGGGTGGTTGGTTGTGCTGTGACTCTTACCAGAGCTTTGTGCACTGTGATTTCCCCCGGTGCCTTGGGACTTGTATTTATGGGGAAGTAGAAATAAATCACTCACAGAGTAGAGCTAAAATTTCAAATAGCATAAGTTGTCCTTGGTGATCTTTATCAATTCAGACCTGAGTCTTATAATAAAATGCTTTGCTCCCCCTGTAGTTATTAAAATTTCATTTCTCCACACGACACTTCCCTTCTCTGGCTCCCCTGGGGAATTGGCTCTATTTGCCTTCATAGTCAGTGGTCATCTGGATGGCTATGTTTTCTGATTTCTACTTATTCATGTTTTTCTTTCCTGCTGTCCTGCTTGAAAGCAGGGCTCAGCATTGGAGCAATTCATCCTGTTGCAGAGGAAGAGAGTAGGAATATAGAGGAACCACCCTGCTCATATCAGCAGTGAAATATTTTCAGGGGATTGACCTTGAAGTTTCTGCCAGTTGGAAACCATGGTAACCACTGCTTGTCCCTGGAAAACTATTTCTCCTTACAGCATCCCTGTCAATCAGTGCATGCTTCCTCCAGCTTCCAAGCTGCAATCCTTAAAAGGGATATGGCAGCTAAAATCTATGATTCTAATATGTGGATGACTATTGGTGTTTGAGACTCAGGGAGGCATCAGCCCTTCATGCACCAACCCAGAGTCTCTAAGCAAATAATAATAGCTAGTGTTTATTTGGCACTTAATTGGCACCAGGAACTTTTTAAAGCATTTTACACATACCGTATTAGCTCATTTAATGCTTACAACCCCACAAAAGAGGTGCTATTATCTTCATTTTATACGTGAGAAAACAAGGCACACAGATTTAAAACCTTGCATGAGATCAATGAGGCAGGCTTCCTAACCCAGGCAGATTGCTCTGGAATCTGTGTAAAAACCACCATATCGCCTCTCATTAAAGACAGTAACCGCTTTCTGAATTAAGGGGAGATTGCAACTCTTTGCTGCCAGTGAGCTCATCCCCTTAAAATATGTCACTCCTTGCTACCTCATTGTCCTGGCTTATTAAGGCGCTTGTATTCATTTGGGTCTAACAAGAAAAACAGAAAACTTTTCAAGTATTTATAAAAGAGGGAATTTACTACAGGGCATTGGTTACCCAGGTGATGCAGGAGTTGAGAGACAAATATGGGATGGCAAGATAACCTAAACCAGCAATAGCAGGCTGGAGGGCAAGAGCAAAGGAGCTGTGCTCTGGGAGGAGAGAGGCTGAAGTCACCCAAAAAAGCCTGGAACCACAGCATTAGTGTCTGGAGGCAGCTGGAGCCACAGGGGAGTCTCTTAAGTCTTCTTTCCAGTCCATTCTCCACGCTAACGCCAAGTTGGTCTTTCTATACTCAGATCTGACCCTGTCATCTCTCATGTCCTAGTGTATAAACATCTGATGCTTCTCCTGCCCCACCAGAGAAGCCCTTTAGACTCCAGCATCTCTGAACTACATGGTGACTTCCAAACACACAATAGTTCTTCAATCTTTTGTCTTTGCTCCATCTGTCCACTCTGTTTTGAAAGCTATATCAGTCAGGGTCCCAACATGGAAGAAGTGGCACACTTAAATTGACGTCCAAAGGGACTTATATACAAAGGTAGCTTACGCAGGAAGGGGGAGTACCAGGTAGGAGAACCTCAAGGGCTGATGCAGTAACACAGTGTCAGCCACAGTAGTGATGTTGCCACTCATATGCTGGCAGAGACTAGGGGAGGATATTTACTGGGACCCAAAAGGAAAGGATTTTGTAGAGGCCACCTTGAGAAGAGCAGTGACCTTTGGCTTAATTTTGGACTGAGAAACAACCAGCCTGAAGCAACTTCCTAGGAATGAAACCAGAGGAATAAAATACCTTGACCTCATTTTCCTCTTCCTGCAAGTGCATGCTGCGGCTACCAACTCACTGGTCATAACTTAGAGCCAAAGGGCCCAAGAATGTGTTGATAGGATTCGTCCAGGTCAGCTGGTCCCCTCGCCTCAGCAGAAAGCAGAGGTGAGAAGGGTGGGAGGGGCAAGCAGAGGACATCCACCATGAACGTCTTTTCCTGACATCTCTGCTGCCCATGGCTATCATAACCATTCTTGGAAGACAAGCCCATGTGTTCCCTCCGAGTGATACCTCCAGCTCTCCCAAGCTGAGACAGTCACTCGTGGTCTCCCACAGTCCTTCCCATCCCTTGTGTCTGTATTCTAGATGGTGCAGACTCAGAGCCTGCTAGTCTTCCTATTAGAAATGAGTGCCTTAAGAACACACACCATCTCTATTTATATTCACAATACATGCACATGATGCTAGAGTATTTTTTGCACTCAAAAAATCTGTGGTTGAAGAAATGAATGAACTGCCAGAGATAACTCTTGTTCTACACACATCACACTTTCCATTAGTTCTGAGAATAGGGCATCTTCTTTCACACAGAGATGATGTCTCTTTACACAGACTTTTATACACTAAGTTAAAAATAATTTTTTTTAAGAACCAGCCAATTAAATTCTTTCCTAGGTAAATTTATCCAGACTTGACTAACTATGAACATCATCTACCACAACTGGCCATTATATTTACAAAAGAAAGGCTCCAATAAAAACTCCAATTTATACCCCTCATCTTAGGAGATGTCGATGTTTCAAGACAAGATTTCATGTGACATCACTTCTAGAAGTCTTAGTACCCGGGATATGTAGAGTTTAATATGATTCTCATGTACAATCAAAAATGTTTTTTTAACAAAGCTGTGGATTCACCTCTAATGTAGGTTATCTGTTCAAAGCTAAGTTATTTTTCATTTGGTTTAAAATTAAATATCAATAAGCCAGCAAGTTAGGAGCAAGAGGATTTGTGGCCACAAAGCAAACTGAAAATATTTTCTGAGGAAGGGGATTCTGACTAAGAATCTGGGTTTTCCTAGTGCCTACACCTCAGATAAAAACTCTGTTCACTCCTTTTCTCTGGGCTGATTAGGATAGATCACTAATGAGGCAAGATTATGAATTTAATCCCAGTGTGAGGCAGGTGGCTTCGTGTTTATAGATTTGAAATTTCTGAGGTAGGAGGGGTCTTTGCAGTCATCTAATTCAATTCTTCCATTTTATATATTAGAAAAGAAAATAAAAAAGAAAGAAAGAGAGGTTAAGTGATTAGCTCCTTGTCATAATTATGTCTATGGATTGCTTTTAACCCCAGATCATCACACACCCTGTCACTTTTGGGAAAAAACAAATTTCACAGCACGTTGTCTAAGGATGTGCGTCCACTGTTCCATCGTTCAGTAAGGATAGCACACTGCTCTGGGGTGAGATTTAAGGACCTACATACATACAATGGGAAGATATGCTGAAGTAACATCCTGACCATTTAATTTCCTGTTGACTCTTATATGTTGGTTCTTCAGTATGTCTGCTGATAAAGTGGCACCGAGTCTCTACACATGGGCTTGAATGCTTTGAGAGCTCCGTAATAAGCAAAGAAGAAGAAACTTGTGATGCCACGGCTGTTTCTTCTGTACATTGGGCTGAAAACATGTTCAACTGTCAGTAAGACCCCCGTTTCCTACATCTGCTGATAACCCCAGGAGCACCTGTCTGCCGATGGACCCTAAGATACACAGATAATGCCTTAATCTTATTTGAGTTATGAGTGGGCATAACTAGCTACTTTATATATTGTTTATTTTATTCCTACTCTTTTTCTCAAGGAGATTTTCATGTGAGAGAAAAGAGAGGCTAGGAAGACAGGGGGTGGCGGTGAGGGGGTAGAGGATTTGCATAGAGGAAGAAATGGGGAGGGGGAGAACTAGGTATTTCACTGTCCTGGTTCTATCAGCTCTGTAATTTGGAGAATTTATTCAAGCCATTTGTGTCTCAGTTTCCCTACCTGTAAAATGGGACAGGTTGGACTAGGTGAACTTCAAACCCTTTCTGAATTCTAACATTCCATATTCTCTTAGAAAAGAGGAGTAGCAGCAATAAGTCAGACTCTCCCAGAGGTTGCACAGATGACCTAGAGGAGGAAAAACTCTTGACTCTAGTTTCCATTTTAATAGAGTGAACTGCAGCTGTCCTGCAATCCTTCTCTACTCTCTCAGCCAAACATTATATGCATACGTTTACTTATTTTTGTTATTTTTTAAGGCCATCTTCACACTAGTGACTTGGACAACAACAGAAGCTTACCAGACGATAGAAGAAAACTGGAGGTGACCCGAAGACAATAAAACCTTAGCTCTGTAGACTTCAGGGTCTACAAAACACACTTCAAAAAATAAATGTAAAGCACCACATTTTGGGCTGCTTTGCCTTATGCATCCTGTTGCTCGCCATGCAGTTTTTAGCAATTGAAATGAGTTGGCCCTTTCTGTGGAATACCTATGTTTCCATATCAGTTACCTTGGCAGGCCTGAGCTTCTTCTGGAGAGTACAGCTGGGTATCTCCCCTCCCTGTAACTATTTGTATCCATTCATATTCATGGAGACTTCTCGTCTTTGGGTATGGACAAAGGAGAGATTTTGAGGTAGAGGTCAAACGGGAATGAAAGAGGGGCAGGACAAGGACAGTCAAGAAAATGACATGGGACAGGCCTTTATGTACCTGCCCACACCTGTCCTCACCCCTGGGGGAGAGAGTAAAGAGTTGAGGAGGCTTATAAGACTCTATGAGACTCTAGACACAAGCACTGCTGTATCAGGACTTGGAATCAAGTATAATGCAGAGTTGAGGAAAGGGCTGTTTTGCCTGCTCCTTCCAGGATTCTGTCCTTTTGGGACTCTGAGCACACAGTCAGCCTATGATAGAAGATGGCTTCAATTAACAGAGCAGAGCTTCCACTAGGCACGTAGGCAGCACAAGGCACCTTAATGTGCCCAGCAGAGAACGTGGGCATATTTGTCCCAGAGGCCACGGAGATACCAACAATGTTCAGACTTTGCAGTGAGACTGAAATACTGCTGTTAAACAGATCTAGGCTCAGAGCTACTAACAATTGGCAATAAAATGACTACATCTATACCCATAAGCTGGTGAGGGCTCACCAAATATTCCATGAACTCCCCTACATTTCCCACATTTTCTCGCTGTTAAGTTTCACCATCGGACTAGTTTAGGTGAACAAGCTGTAGGCAGAAGTGAGATGTGCCACTTCTGGATCAAATGTTAAGAGCTGGTATCCTTCCTCCTTGTCTATCTTCCCCTTTTCTGGGAAATCTTAGAGGCCACATGTTGCAGATGCAAGGACAGTAGATGGAGGAATCTGCTCTGCTTGAATCTCATGGTATGTAACATGAACCTGAAGGAAGCCTTTATAGTGTTAAGCCATTGAGATGTGGGGGATGTTTATTATTATAACATATGCTAGAAATTAAATTATTACAGCGAGGTGTTGGGCATATCTCTTTGGGATATAATCCCTGCCTTAGTATGTCATCAATACCCGAGTTCCACCAATTCTACACCCCAGAGCCTCCATTCCCACTCCACTATGTGGTGTTAGGTGCTCATACAATAATCTCCTAACTGTTCTATCTCCAATCTCACCCTGCTTCTAAGTCATTATTTATCTCACTATTGAAATGATGCTTGTAAAACATTACTTATATTGTAAAACACAAACTTATCAGGTACACAAAGTCACCTAGGAGGAGCCAGGAACCAGACCAGCAAGTACGTTAACAGCCTTCCACCCTGTGCGTCACCACTATCTGTGTGCGTACCAGCTGGCGGTCCCACCCTCTGGATGTGGAAGTAACTTCTCTTCCTTGACCACTGAAAATAACTGAGTTCAGAGATAGGGAATCCAAATTCAAACTAAGTCAATCAAGACAACCTTATACTCTAACTTTGCTAATGGATCAGAAGAATAAATATTGTCCAAATGACCATAATGCCCAAAGCAATCTACAGATTGAATGCAATTCCTATCAAAATACCAATGTCATTTTTCACAGAATTAGAAAAACCAATCCTAAAATCCATATGGAAATCCATATGGAACCAAAAAAGAGCCCAAATAGCCAAAGCAATCCTAAGCAAAAAGAACAAAACCAGAGGCATCATATTACCTGATATACAAATTATACTACAAGGCTATAGTAATATAGAAACAGCATGGTACTGGCATAACAGTAGACACACAGATTGAACAGAATAGAGAACCCAGAAATAAAACCATACACCTACAACCAGATAATCTTTGACAAAGCAGACAAAAACATACTCTGGGGAAAGGACACACTATTTGATCAGGGTGCTAAGAAAATTGGATAACCCCATGCAGAAGAATGAAACTGGATTCCTATCTCTCACCGCACACAAAAATTAACTCAAGATAAACTAAAGACTTAAATGTAAGACCTAAAACCATAAAAATTTTAGAAGAGAATCTAGGAAAAACTCTTATGGACACTGGTGTAGGCAAAGAATTTATGACTAGATTCCAAAAGCAAATACCTCAAAAAACAAAAATAGACAAATAGGACAAATTAAACTAAAAAGCTGCACAGCAAGAGAAATAATCAAAAGTGTCAATAGACAACCTACAGAATGGAAGAAAATATTTACAAACTATGTGTCCAACAAAGGACTAATATCCAGAAATTACAAGGAACTCAAACAACTCAATAAGAAAAAAAAGCCACTTAAAAAGTGAGCAAATGACATGAACAGGCATTTTTCAAAAGAAAATATACAAATGACCAAACATATGAAAAAATATTCAGCATCACTAATTAGAGAAATGCGAATTAAAATCACAATAAAATATCATCCTACTCCAATTAGAATGGCCATTATTAAAAAGCCAAAAGAAACAACAGATGTTGATGCAAATGTGGTGAAAAAAGGGAACATTTATACATTGTTGACGAGAATGTAAGTTAGTACAACCTCTATGGAGATCAGCATGGAGATTCCTCAAAGAACTACAAGTAGATTTACCCTTCAATCCTGCAATCCCACTACTGGGTATCTACCCAAAGAAAAAGAAGACATTTTATCAAAAAGACACCTGTACTCATATGTTTGTTGCAGCACAATACACAATTGTAAAGATATGGAATCAACCTAACTGTCCATCAACTGATGAGTGGATAAAGAAAATGTGGTGTATATCTACCTATCTGTCTATATCATGGGGTGCTACTCAGTCATAAGAAAGAATGAAATAATGTCTTTGGCAGCAACATAGACAGAATTGGAGGACATTATCCTAAGTTAAGTAACTCAGAACAGAAAAGTAGATGCTGCATGTTCTCGCTTAAGTGGGAGCTAAGCTATAGCTATTTAAGGACACACAGAGTGGTATAATGGACATTGGAGACTCAGAAGGGGGGAGGGTGAGAGGGGATGAGGAATGAAAAATTACTTATGGGGTGCAACGTACACTATTCAAGTGACGGGCACACTAAAAGCCCAGACTTCCCCACTATACAATACAGACATGTAATAGAATTCAACTTGTACCCCCTAACTCTATCAAAATTTTAAAAAAGACTAATATATAAACACCTAAAAATTTTTAAAAATATTTTCAATTCCCTGTCTTTTCTTTACATGAATATTTTTCTCGCTGAAAGAACTTATATTTTGTTTATACTTGATATTTAAACTCTTTCTAGGAAGTGTTTTTAAATAGCAACTTTGGTTTTTAACTCAGCCATCAAGTGTTTGTCTGCATTTGGGTAGGTTTAGTCAGTACGCAGATGGAGAGGGCAACGAATAGGTTGTTTTTTCAAAGAAAAAAACAACAGGTCTATAATGTGTTTATATGGTGTGCATGTATGTATGGGAATTTATGTACATACATGTTTATACATCTCTGTGTATGTGTGCTCTTTAATTATGACTCTAAATGAACATCAAGTTTTATGCCATCTTATTTCAGCTAATCAAGGGTTTGGCTTGCCCAGTACAGAAAGTATCTTTCTTCTTCTCTATGTGCAACCTATTGTCCTATCACAGTGATAGCCCTTCATGGGACAGCATTAGTACATGTTTAAGAGATGACTGAAATAACTCACTGTGGTTCTTACCCTGGAAATGTGTGTGGCCTGCCTCTGTTTAGTGCCCCTGGGTGGCATTTATTGGCCATATCAGTACTTGTGGCTCTGCCTTTGTGTTCCCTAGAGTTTCTGATGTGCTTTTGCTCAAAATGGCTGATGGCCAGCTAAGCCAGGCCACTACTGCCCCTGCTCAGCTGTACAGACACAGCCACTTGTCATGTTGCTTAGTGTTCTACTTCAGTGCATCCTTGGACTATCCATTTGGCCCCATTGGCTTGGCAGTAACTGGCTGTATTTTATCAATTAAATGTAGCTGGGCTTCACACAGCACTTTCCGCCCCCCGCCCCCCCGAGTCACCCTGCATGAAAGAAAGGGATGAATCAGAGATGACAACACAGTGTAGGGCAGGAGCTGACTGGCACAGAACAAAGGGACCATGCCATACTTTAGGGAGGTCTCTTTTGCCTAGTGACTTGGCCCCTTGGGGACAGGCTGTTTCTTGTTTCTGAGTCAGTGACAGTTATTTTTGTTAAACTAGAGGTGTTCTATTCAGTCCCTGGTGACATGAAATCAATGAATCTCAAGATTTGGGGCAGGCTGTAGGGCTTGCCACATCAGAGGAAAGCACTGATTAAGGATTAATGTGATCTGGGAACACCCAAGTCCAAATAATGGCACTGACACGGTGCCAACATGTGGCTGGGTTAACCCAGTGGCATTCTGGAAGCCACTGAGAGCTGGGGCTCTTTGATTTCTAATCTTTGAAGGGGGGAAAAAGACTTGCTGGAAAGCCTTGAGTCATGCTGTGGTGGTGATAATAAGTTCAGGATCAAATGACCACTTCATCTTCAAAGACTCCTGAGCCCTGGCAGCACTGAAGGAGACTAGCTAGGGTAGGGAGTGTCATTTTCATAGTCATTTGATCAAGGCCTCAAGTAACTTATTCTAAGTGCCTTGTGCCAAGTGGGTAGTGGACCTATCTTCTGTATATAGACCATGAATTTTCCTGTTAGAGAAATTCCAATCCAGTTTTTCAGGAATTGTCCTAGGACTCAATGGAAAAGTTTTCCTATCAAATATGGCCATCCTTGTAGAGACCCTGGGTGACATAAACTCAGACATCTGTCATCTACACCAAAGATGTGAGCCCATATGTCAAATGTCCTCTCTTCTTCCTTCTAGGTGCTTTTGAGATGATTTAGATCCATTGGAGATCCATGCTTTGCTCTCTGACTGTTGAACAGTTTCAAGTGAACCACAGAAGTCTCAGAAAATGGTCTTAAAGTAGAATCCAGGATATCTTCTCATGCTAAACAAATGTGTCCAGGCCTTCACTGGAAGATAATTTTATTGACGTAATATTCAGATAAATTGCCCTTATTCTCTGTAAAAGGCTCTCAAGTGCTTTTGAAAATCTTGATACTAAGCCAGGAAGAAAAGATCAGATAGATGCTTATGACGATTAACATCTCTCTCTGATCACCTGCTAATCTCCTCCCCCAGCTCAGGACTGTTGACATCAGAGAACAAGAAATAGTGAACACTGGGTCTGGTAATCCTAACCCCTATGCACCAGGGCTCAGAAGAATTTGGAACAGATTTGAGGACTGTTCTTTCTCCCTTTTCTAATTTCATCACTTCATGAAAGTAACCATTTCTTTGGCTTTCACTCTGTTTTCTCGTCTGAAAAATGAATGGCTTAGGCTGGAAGGTTCCTAAGTAGACATCCAGTTCTAAACACTGTTAGCATTTTCTTCCATGCATTATTAAGTTGTCACAGTCTACAATATTTACAGTGTTCCTAAGGCAAATAATGAAACCTGAAATTGTCCATAGGACTTTTCCACTGAAAAAGCTTATTTACACACGTTATTTCGTTTGATCTTCACCCCAAAGTCATATAAAGTGGGTTGGATAGGTAGTACTGTCTTTCCCACTTACAGATGGAGAAAGTGAGGCTCAGAGAAGTTAAATGATTGGCCTCTGATCTGCCTCTGTGAGGCAGAATAAGGGCTGGAATCAAGCGATCTAACCACAAAACTGAAGCTCCCTCTTCTCTGCGCAGCTGCCTCTCAGCTGACAGAGGTTGTCTCTATCAATCACGTCTGTCCCTTGACTTCATGGGAGAGCTTTGCAATCTATTTGATCTTTTACCCATGAACTAAAACTTGGTTATGAAAGACCTGGGAAATTAAAAGGGCTGCTAAAATATTCCATAGCATAAATTCACTGTACAGTCTTGTCAATCCCATATAGCATATTCCATGCCAGCTCTTTTTGGTTTTGTTAGGAGAGGAAGGGAGGAAGGGAGGGAGGGAGGTGGGGAAAAAGCTAACGCTATCATTTTATTTCCTCCCCTTTAGCAACTTCCTGCAGCCTCCTGGGCTTTCCCTATAAAAACAAAATCATCCACAAGGCAGAAGCAGTTTGTCATCTTAAGACCTTTGGAAGAATTACTTGGAAAATGAACTTTGACAGCTCTGCAAGCACACTCCTGCAACAAGCTGCTGCACTGTTCTCCTCCATCAACCTTGCTCTCTTCCAGAACAAAGCCTCAACAGTTGGAGGAAGAGGGGCTTGAGCCAATATAAATAGCCACTACCTAAGCACAGGCCTCAGAGGTTACTCTAGGTTTCTCAGTGCTTTGCCACTTAGACAAGGATATTTAGGGAAGAGGGAAAAAAGTGGTTACACCAGGGCTTAGATAAGATTTGGACCCCAGGTAGGTGAGCATGCAGTGAATTGCCTTGGGCTCAGGCTCTTGAAATGGGGTATATGGTTTTGTTCTCAAGTACACTTGTTGAATGGAAAGTAGTCTAAAATTTCATCAGTTCCGAAGTGGGCTAAGTGGAAAGCTAGACTCTGAAGTCAGTGCCAAGAGTACTGGTCTGCAAAAAAGACCTGGAAGCTGAGCACGGCTCTGCCATTACATTTATTTCTATGTTCTTCCCTTTTCTCCCTCTTATCTGTAAAAGGAGAATTTTTAACTAACATTCAACCCACAAGTACATGGCACTAGTTGTGTACCCTTCACCACGACAGACGCAGATGTTACAGAGATAGAAAAGGAATTATAAATGCATTAATTAATTTCTGCCTTTTATTATTGTTATGCGTTTTGATTCTACATGTGTTTTAAATCCCACTACCATTATTATTGCTTTATACAGTCTATCTTAATGTAAAATTATCCACGTATTTTTTTTTCTTTTCATTTTTATTCCAGACTGCATTCCTTTGGAGCTCGACTTTCCTCTTCCTGGAGAACCTTCCCTTCCCCTTTCCTTTTCTCCCGTTTTAAGTGTAGTTCTGAAGGGGTGAAATGCTTTCCATTTTTATTTGACTGGAAAGTCTTCATTTTACTTTCGCTTTGGACGACTATTTTCTTGGGTTATAGATGCTAGAGTGGCAGGTGTTTTTCTTTCCACACTTTATTTTTTTGCTGTTTTCTTGATGCTTTATTTTTATTTATTTATTTTTATTTCAGTATATTGTGCACTTTAAAGATGTCATTCTTTCGTCTTTTAGCTTCTCTTGTTTCTTTGGGGAAGTCTGCTGTCCACCTAACTTTTGTTCCTTTGATGGTAATGCGTCTTTTCATCAGGCAGCTTTTAAGATTTCTCTTTGCCCTTGTGTATGGTAGTTTTATTATAATATGATGTGTCTGGGTGTTGTTTTCTTTGGATAGAGCCTGCTTGTTTATAGAACTTCTTGAATTTCTTCCAAGTTTTGGAAAATAATCAAACATTTTTGCTTCCAATATTGTGTATTTTCCACTGTCTCACTTCCTTCTGGTATTCCGGTTACAAGTATGTTAGACCTTCTCCCTGTGTTTGGCTCATGCCCTTTTCTATATTTTTTTGTTCTCTTTTCCATCTCTAACTTGAATTTTTGCTACTGACTTAACTTGCAGTGAAATAACCTTCAGCAATGTCAATTATCTGTTAAATCTACTTATTGAGGTCTTAATATCGTTTATATAATTCTCATTAGATCATTTTAAAAAATAGATTCTAGTTCTTGGTAAAATTCTCCATCTTGTTATCTTTCTAAACATGGTCAAACCTATGTTTGGTAATTCCAGTGTCTAATTAACATATGGGTCTGTTTCTATTTTTTGTTTTTATTTTTTCCCCTTTTTTAATTCTTAGTAAATTTTGACTGCTTGCTAGACACACCATCTATGGAAAATTAGAGAGGATCTGAACGATGTCATCTTCTTCCAGAGAGAATTTACCCCATCCTCTGGCAGGCAGCTAGAGTAGGGACAGTCCACCTCAATCCAATTGGGGACTGAGTAAACCTCAGCTTACTTCTGATTTTTCCCTACTCCTAGGATGTAGTCCTTCAGGGTTCTCAGATAAGATCCTGGGGTGTTTAATATGTCCTATCTTGAACTCTGATTTTTCTCTCTCTGGGACTAAGAGACTGCTAAGAACTCCACTCTGATTTTCAGATGGTATTAAATTGGCTTTCATTCCAGATGCCTTTTACTCGCTCATCAAATACCTTGATAAGGAAACCACCTCCAAGTGTTGGGCTCACTTCTCTGCATGTCCCTCTTTCAGAGCTCTGGACTACACAAGTCCTGAATGCATTAGCAGCCATAAACTTGAATTTTTTTTCTCCCTAGTTCCAGAAGATTGCCAAAGGCTTAGCTAGCTCCTCTACCTCTTAGATGCCATCCTTTACCTGGCTTCTTAGCCATGGCAGAACCATAACAAAAAACTGCACATACCCTGAGGAGAAATACACAGTGTAGAATTTGGGATCACAACAGTGAACTCCCCTTCTTCCAGAGTCTTGGCCCCTCTAATCCTGATTTTCTTGGTTACTCCCTGATGGCTTCAAGTAGATGAGTCCTTTTAAATGCCAGTTTTTCTTGATCATTGGTCTGCTACAAGCTACTTCATAGCAGGAAAACAAACAGCAAAGAAGCACGTAGAAGGTTCCAGAATGAATAAAGTATCAGGAGCATATGTGTATGATTGTGAGAAGTAGGCATTTTGGTAATTTTTTTCTGGAAATGACAAACTTCAGGCTGGATTTTAAAGAAAAGGAGAGCATTGAGCAAAACTCATAGGAATCAGAAGTTAAGGTAATTGTACATGCACACAGATTCATTATCATTTGTTCATTTTTTCCAAGAAATATTTACTGAGATCTTGCTCTATGCCTCCATGGGGATAGGTGTTATTGATGAAACAATGAACCTTCTGGCACTCATAGGACATGGGGAACACAGGGATAAGCAGGAAATGACAATATGTCATGATTAAGTATGTAAGACAAGGATCTGGTTGAAGCAATGGGTCTAGGTTGAGAAAAATACAAAACACCGAGCCATCAGGTTGATAAAGTATTAGAGAGAGTGAGCATGCAAAAAATGAGGTGGCATGGAAGAAATAAATGGTAGAAGACTATGCCCGGAGGAGGGGTTTGGATCTGCATGGCTGGCAGGAGAGTTTCACTCCATGTTTAGTTGGGGTGTCATAGCATCATTGTGTGTAAGAAAGACTGTCCCTGTAGTGGAATTTTCAGACAGATTGGAAACCAACCTAGGGAACCCTTGGGATGAAGCCTTTTGGATTATCAGAGAATAGCAAAGGCACATCCTGTATCAGATCTTCTTCTATGTAGATTTGTATGAATACTTTGGGTCATATTCAATTTCCAAATGATCCTAAAATGTAGGATCCTAAAAACAATGAGGCTTCTGGCCCCACTGGAGCTAACTGTGACCTTCCTTGTCCTTTGCTCCTCCTGTTTCTCTTCCCTATTCCTTTCCCTTTTCTGTCATTCCTCACTACTACTTCCTTCTTTCTTCCTCATCTCCAATTCATTTTCACTTTTTTCTTGCTTTATTGCTTTCATTAGAAGCATCATCATTTGAGTAGTTTGAAAACGATAAGAAAACAAATTCTGTCGGCCCCAGATCTTGTTAGAAAGCTGCAGCCCCCAGGATTTGACTGCCTTTTGCACTCCGTTTTGCTGTGTGGTGAAAGGAACAATTATTTTTGTGGTGCAGGTTTCCCTTGGCTCCCCTGCTCTGTGTCCCTAAAAAGATCAAATCAGATAACCATGGCCATGTCATGATCTCCAAGGACCGTGACAGGAGCTAGGTTTCGAGCACGTGTCCTCCTGGGTCTGTGTCAGCAGCTCAGTCCGCTCTGCTGGAAAGAGCACTCCAGGGTCACTCTCTGTGCATTAACCCCAGTGGCTGGCCTGCTCTGTCTCTCAGCAGCTGCCTCTTTCCCGCGGAAAGCACACACAGTTCAGATAATTAAACACTTGTGGGGCATTTTACATTTTTCACGAATCAATCATCAGTGAATTATTTTTGAACATGCTCATACACTATATTCCAAGTCTCTTAGCCGTATTTTGCAGATGAATAGGAGTGGATGTTTCATGAAGCAAATGAGGCTGAAGCTGGCCTCTTACTTGCAAGGGCCCCTTCTAAGACCCCAGGAGGAGCCCTGGTGATTTTGTATTTGTAATTTCTGTTTTTTCTTAATGATAATCTTCCTTCTTCCTCAACACCAATTTTATAAGCTTGAGATCCCACAGTAACTGAATCTATCCCTGGGGAAACTAAGACATTCTCATGTAGAGAATTCCAACATGAGAAGTAGCAAGGCTCTGCTTCTTGTTACCAGGCTAGGTCTAGCACCATGCGCATCAGATATTGCTTTGCCGTTATCACTGATTTCAAACGTGCAACTTTGGGTGCATAGGCAGTTGGTTTCTCATATATAGGCCAGTTCATTTTTTTTTTTTTTTTTTTTAAAGATCTGTTTGAGTGTAGCGGTGATGAGAATGTGCCTTGCTGAGCCTCAACTACAGAGAGCTTAATTGATCAAAGAGCCAGGAGCTGAGCTCTGAGAATCTATTACCATATTTGCACCAAGGCTTCCCATAGGCTGTTCATGCAACAGGCACAGCTAGTCCTGGGAGACACAGGACTCTTCTGCTGTCTGGCTTTGACACAAGGGCTCCCTAACAGTATTGTTGAAACTTCCTTAAACTTTTCGGCAGTTTAGGATGCTTCTACCCAACTTTCCACCCCTTTCTCCTTCACTTGGGGTCAGACTTGTATAATGATCTGGTGGCTTTCCCTGGTTTCTCCCCAGTTTCTGTAATTGCCCTTAATAAAATCCTTGCACATTGAATCCTGTTTTAGTGTCTGCTTCGGAGAACGCAAACTAACACACTACATGAATAGGGGAAAATGGGACTGGATGTTGGAATACGTTAAAGTCCCACTGAATTTTCAGGGATCTGAGTAAATTAAATTTTGAAAATAAAGACACTCATTGTCATATACCTTCCTGTCTTTAACTTTTGCCCACACTTAAAATTTCCTGTTGTCTCCTGTATCTAAATCTTATTTATAATCTGAATCCCAGCTCCATTCCATTTCTTCCATGAAACCTTTTAGAATCTCCCTCTTCTGAATTCTTAGGATCCTGGCTCCATGAACTTAATCATGGTAATTCCCAACCAATTAGTGGTGATCAAATAGTCAATCTTTAAACCCCAAAAGGCCTAGCTCAGGCTAACAACCTCTACATGCGCTTTGCCTATAAAACTTATAGACCAGTATTTTTTAAATTATGTCCCAGTGACAAAAGATGATATATATTTTAGGAGAGAAAATTTCTATGGCCAAATAAATTTGGAAGAAATACCTACTACGTACCATAGCCATTTCTCAGATATTTAAATGCACCCCAGTACACTGAAAGCTTAGAAACAAATTGTGGGAATGCTTTAACTCTGTATTCTTCAAACCGATTTGACAATGCAAACATTTTTCGTTAAATTTCTATTCATAACCACAGGATTTGTTTTTTCATAACACAATTTGAGAAAAACGATTGAAGATACTTCTTTCAGGGGGATGCATTTGTATCAAGCCACCCTCTGGGATATATTTAATAGAGACAGGGAAGAGGCAAACTAATTGGCATCACTGGCAGGTGGGGGAACCTCTGGACTTCGGCCACGAGATCAAAATGAAAGAGGGCCAGGAACAGGGCAGAGTGGGCAAAGCAGGGGCTGGGAAAACAGGTCCAAGGATGACATGAACTTATTCTTCCTGGTTAATGTACAAAGAGGATAGCAACAGGTTCTTTTCTCTTCTTCACAGGAAACACACAGTCAGCACCTGCAGGAAATACCCTTCAAAGATGACCCAAGAGCATCTGATGCACTGCTCTGATCTGCAGACTCTGAGCGTTCATGCAAGTTGCTTTCCAGCTAGATTCTAAACCAAGACTGGGGAAAATGTCTTACCATTCTTTAGCTTACCACCAGCGTTTAGTATTCTCTCATTCATTCATCCAATGAATATTGGATGCCCCTATCATTATGCCCCTACTATGTGCCAGGCACTGTTTGTGGCGATGGGGATGTAGCAATGAACAGAAATCCAGCAAGGTTCCTGTCCTCGTGGAACTTACATTCTAATTGGGTAAACAGACAACAAATAAGTAAACTGAAATATATCAAGAGTAGTAGCAAGTGCTATGAAGAAAATAAAGCAGGATAAAGGATTAGGGATTGTACTAGGCACAAAGTAGTTGCCTAATATACATTTATTGATTGGGTACAGGCTTTGGATTGCTTCAATAAATCTCTCTCTCTTCAAAGAGAATGTAACAAGAGGAAAGTGTTAGCCTGACTTGCACAGGTGTGATCATTTTCTAAAAGCTGAAAACCTCAGCGTGGGCAATACATCAATGCCCTATGTAACCCTGTTCCTGCCATTCATCAGCAGGTGAAGATTCCAACGTTCCATCTGCAACTGTCAGGGCTACATATTTAGCACAGTTCCTCTTAGTATGAGTCTCTTCAAACTGCTGCTACCTTTCCCACATCCTCCCACCCTTTAACCCCTTGTAATTACTGCAATGATTTCAGATTAAGATGTTAAAGTCCAAAATGTTTGTGAAAAAATTGGCAAGCTGTCACTTCTGAAAACCCAGCTGAACTGACAAATGAATAATAATGCAAAAATGCTTGCCGAAAAAAGTGTAAAAACTTGTTGTTGTGCAATAAATCCTTTTCTGTAAACTACCACTGAGGAAACTGGCTCTGGGCTTATCACATTTCCCTCCAAGTATTCAGGCCATTTTATTTCATTCTTTGCTATGTTTTATTTTTTTTCAGAAGCTGGTGTATGGTCCTACCCTATTGTTCCTCATGAAATATTAATGCTACAGGAGTGTATGCAGAGAGATGCCAGTGACATGGCTGTTGATAGGAGCTGCCAGTGACCAGAATATGCGATTAGCTCAGAAAGTGGCATTCGGAAGGGAAGTGTGCACTGTGGGCAAAGTTATTTTATTAGACTTTAGCCAGAAGAGAAAGCTTTTTTTATTTTATTTTATTTTTCACCCTAAGCAGCTAGATTTAAGAGCATCCATCTTGCCCATAGCAGGGCAGCTCTGCTCATGAGAAAGGGGAAGGACATTGAAGGCGAGCTCTTCTCTTTACTACACAACCAGTTGGACTTTGGGTTTGGATCTTTCTAGAAGACTTCAGATTGGCCCTTATGCTTGGGCAGACCTTGGGCAAAGCTATAATCCAGAGCTTATTGTCACATGTGGGGAATCAGCAAAGTATGCCAGATAATTGGGTAATTACTATTCTACATATTCTACTTTATGTATGTAGACAGGATTGATACCATACATTGCCATCTCATTTGATTTGTCAAATAATCCTGGGAAGTAGGATTATTTTGCCTATCTTAATGATGAGGCAGGTTAAGTTCAGAGATGTTAAGGAATTTGCCCAAGGTCACACAGCCAGCAAAGGGTCAGAACTAGAATTCAAATCTAGGTCTCCCTGACTCCCTAGTTGGGGCTTTAGCCACTCTTCTATATTTTCCCCTCTTCTTACCCAGACTCAGAGAAGGAGGCAGAACTCGGCAATAAACGATGTACATCCTCCTCCTCCCCACTCCCTCTATCTCCTACGTGAGGCAGGCACTGCTGAATGATCAAGGCCACAGATACTGACAAAGGAGACCTAGGTGACCTGCTCATCACTCACAGAGCGAGTTCACCTGTAGCCACAGTGCTGGCATCCTCAGAGACATCCTCAGAGATATAATGCTGGTAGAACTCCTACTTCCTCATTGCAAGAATTTCACTCCACCTTAGCCAGAAACAAACATCTGATAACTAATACTACTGGATAAATATCTCCTGGCTGTCTTATGTTAACTTACCCAATGACTTGTTTTTGTTTTTTTTTAAATAGAAGCTTGTTAAATCAAAGAAATGCCTTCCTAAGAGTGGGATTATAGGAGAGAATGGGAGGAGATGGGGCAGGAACTGTGGTGTGAGTCATGTGCCCTGAAACTGTCTAGTCTCCTTGTTCTGATTTCAATTCTGCTCATCTATCAAACCTTTAATAAGAGCCAAGCCTCCAGCTGCTTGTTGTCTTCCCCCAGATCGAAGTCTGAAGGATAGAGGTGGCCTCTTGAAGGTTAGAAAATGTTTATTTCATACTGCTTTCAACAAGGCAAAATTGCGAAAAAAAAATTGTCATAGTTCATTTAGTGATTTCTACAGTGCTAGAAATTACATGCTTTTTAAAGTCCTTGGCCTCTCCTATGGAAGCTGCCTACTCACTTCAGTTGCCTGGTGTTTGCTAATTAAGCATCTTTAAAGGAAGGAATTAACTCATTTGCTAAATGCCACCTGAGTTTTAATGTACATCCAGAAAAAGCATTAAAATCCAACCCTGGGACCATAATTTCAATCTAATTCAAACTCTAGTTTGCTTTAGGGATCAAAATCGGTATGTTTCAGGTTTACCAATATCAACAGCATCATCCATGACAATAGTGACAATAGGAATGATGACCACTGCAACAATCATGATGCATAAAGCTTGCTTGTATGACAGCTTTTAAAATCTTTTTTCAAAAACTACCAAAAATTGTCCACACTTTCAGAAATCTTTTATTGAATCATCTCAAGCAGTATAATTTCTGATCAAATAAATCCACTGCTAAGATATTCATACATTCCTCTCTATGCAAGATAGAGAAAAAAATGAATATAGAGAAGAGCCTAAAACATCAGGATGAGACACTTTTAATTAAGAAGTAGAAAGGCTTTCATTTGGTGTACATCTGTTTTCAAATCTATTTACCATGTTTGTCATTTCCCTTTCTCCTTTCATTTCTTTCTTCTATCGTTATTTTTCTCTTTTTTTGGGGGGGGGTCCTTCCCTCATATTTCACTTTCCTTTTCAGCGAACATAACAGTGAAAGAAACAGCCTCCTAGATAATGAATTGCATTTTAAATCTGGTTTGTTTTCAGGGATTCATTTAATGTCTCAAATGAAGCTCGAGGATTTAGTCAAGGAAAGAAGGCCATCAGGAAAAAGAAAATCAACTCTGCAGGTGAGTAAGCCAAACATAATTTGCATTTGAGAGCTGTGCATTAGGGATGTTTGGTCCAAGCTCTTTCATGAGGAGATAAAATGAAAATGATGTGCTTTGTTAGTTCAAAAGTCAGACCCTTATAATAACAGGAATAGTCAGAAGCTTTTCTGATTTATTCTGCGGAACCATCGATATCTGGAATCACCTGTACTCATGGACCATTGGGAGAACATTTAATTGACCAAAAAGAGGCTGCTGCCATTGCCCAGGCAGCATTGTGCAACTTTTTGCAACGGCTGGTCCTGACCTGAGCTCTTGACCTTGCCCCTCAGACCTTAGCTTTCATGGTAACAGATGGATCTGCTGCCAGAGGTCAAATAGTGCAAGACTGAAAAGCTTTATCAATTACACAACCGCACTGAGCACCTTCTAGTAGGAAATTTGAATGTGGACACCTTGGATAGCATCTCAAACACACGCTTGTGAGCTTTTGTCTATAATTCAAAACAAATGAAAAAAAATTATTTCCACTGTGTTGAAAAAATTGAAATGGAGAAAGAACTGTTGATTCTAATTCCTCAACCCAGGACTTCACATGCCAATAATGATTGCCAGGAATAAACACCCACTGAATGAATCCCAGAAACTTAACTGTTTTTTTGTTATTTAATATTTACAGTGCTAAATGTGTATTGGCAATACTGGGCTCATTTAAAAAGCCCTGCCTGAATTCCTCAGTGTCCCCCAAATGATGGCTACATATGTCAAAGGTTAGGAAATCTAGAAATGTTAATATGGAAAGTGAGTTGTTTTTCCTCCCTCCCCCCCCACCCCCCCCAACTGCCCTGAAATGATCTTAGCCCTCCTGGCCTTTAAGGTAAGGTCACTAGTTTGCATCTTGTGGGCTCCATGTGTATTGGAACATCAGTACCTGCCATAAAAAAGGAAGAAGGAGTGCCGAGGAAAAGGTAGAAGGAAAGGGAGTATACAAAGGGGAAAATGCCTCAGGGGATTTCCCCAAGTGCAAAGGAGTGGTTAGAGGAGAGGTGGGAAAGAGAGAGAAGGGGACTTACTTGATGGATAACCCAGAACTTAGAAGTGATTCTGGGTAGTTCTCACAAAATAGGACAGAATTATCATATTAAAAAGTGGATGGTGGGTTTTCCAAAGGTCCTCTTAGAGGGAAATTGAGCATTCAGAAGCTACCTCGGTGCTGAATAATTGTTCTTCTCATTTCATTTTTTTTTAAGAATGAATAATTTGCACATTTGTCCCATTGCCTGTGCTCAGGATTGATGTGAAGGAGTACAGACAATTTCATCCCAAAATATGGTTCCCTGGTATAATGAGTATTTTGGATTAAAGGCCCTTAGAGAACAGCAGGTACTAGAAGAGAATTTTCCCCTATCAATACATGAAGACCACACAGACCCACTGAGAACAATTGCTCCCCCACTTCCTGATTCTCAATCCTCTACCTCTCCCAAAGCACAGGCTGAAGTTCCCTGATCTGCTCAAAGTATGGACCTACCAAAAAAGAAAATGATTACCTCTGGTCCCTTCCCCGAGTTTTCCTTAACTGAACCCATATCGCAGAAAGGAAGACTAAAGTCCGTCAACAAACCTGGGAAGACTTTTTTCATAATCTATTGTCCACTCTGTGGGCCCAAGAGACTGCCCCAGACCACTGTATGTTCTTCAGGCCCATCGAATTCCTTTAAAAATCATTTACCCCCTAAAATCATCCACACTTCTCCATCTCTCTTTCCCTAAGAAGCAGGGTATATAAGCATCTGTATACCCCATTGGGATATTGGGCAATTGCTCTGTGATTCTCCACGTGCACACAGTTAAATATATTTATGTGCCATTTCTCTCATTGATCTTCCTTAGTGTGATTTGATTTTTCAGTGAACCTTCAGGAGGCCAAGGGTTTTTGCCCATACATACGTAATGAAGGACTTTGTTTCATTATATGTGGGACTGATCCTGGCTGTGCTCCAAGGTTTCTGCTGGTTCCTTCAAATTTATCCCCCATGGGTATGACCCATCTTCCCCTCATCCAACTTTTCAGCACATGTATAAAGCCAAGAAATAGAGAGGGGTCCTAAGTACCAGAGGTCTGTATGTGTATGGGGTGAGTTAGGGATGGAGGGAATCTCTGCCTCATCTCTACTTGAGGGCTGCTGAATGCTTATCACACCCACAAAGAAGGGTCAGTAGCTAATGACAAACATGCTAAAAATAAAAACCAAGAGAGAGGATCAAGATAGCTGAGTAGACACAGATAGTGTGTGTCTCCTTCATGGAGAGGAACCTGAACAGCAAGCAGATTCTCACATTTTGAATAGGTCATCTAGAAGAGAATACTAAGATTCACTAGGGAAGTGACAAGAAGCATCAAAAGTGGGTAAGGAGAGGGCTCAGGGCAACTCACCTGGCCAGGGCCTGATGAAGAGCTGGGAAAAGCACCTGGATGTGGCGGAACAATGAGAGAAGCCCCCAGGGCTCTACCCTCCAAGATGAGCTTTTATGATCATGGTTATAAGAGAACCCCCCCACCCTTGACCCACACAGCTCTTAGGCCTAACATAGGAAGCTGCTTGGAGACTGAACAGAGATGTTGCTCCAGAAAGGGAACCCACATGAATCCCACAGGTATCTGAGCATAGAGCAGCTTAAGGTGGGTGCCATTCTGAGAACCTAGACACCAGGGAACTGTGGGCCCACCTGCAGCCACGGCGAAGCTTTAGAGAGGGATAGATAAACCCAGGTGCTCCCAGGTACCCCTGGAAACATCCCCACTGCCCTGCTAAAGACTGTTGTTGAGACCAAGACGCGAGCAGACAGCATTTGTTACAGTTTCTTGCCCACGCTGCTTGCCTGGGTGGTGTCCCAGCCTTTAGTGTTATAGTCCCAAGACACCATTTTGAAAGTTTAACACTGGGCTGTACCTGGCCTTTGTGTTGAGTTTGGGCTGACTCAGCTGCAGCCCCTACCCAGCTATGGAGGAAAAGGGAAACCAGGCTTTCTAACACACATTTAGGTCAGTACCCACCATCCTGCAATGGGCTGCTGTGAGATCAAATCTTGAGTGAACTACTCTCCACAGTTTCTTGCCAATACAGCCTGCCTGAAAAGGGCTCCACCCTTTCTGATCACAGGCCTAAGGTGCCATTTTGAGGGTTTGAATCTGGGCAGCACACCACCCTCAGGCTGGGTTTTGGTCTGAAGCATCTGCAGCCCTGCCCAGCTGAGGAGGAACAGGGGAACCCAAGCTCTCCTACATACACCTAGGACAATGCCCACTGCCCTGCTACGGCCTCCTGTGAGACCAAGACATGAGAAGACTAAACTCCCCATAGTTTCTTGCCCAGGCCACTCACTTAAAAGGGGGCCTGCCTTCTTTGATCGCAAGCCCGCAGCGGGAGCCATTTTGAGAGTTGAATGCTGGGCTGTTTCCCACCCTCAAGCCCAGTTCAAGGTGACATGATTGCAGCTGCCACCTGGTTGGGAAGACACAGGGGAGACCAAGCTCTCCTAAGCACACTTAAGATAATATCCACTGTGCTGTTACAGGCAGCTGTGGGGCTGGGGACTAGCCTGCCCAATCCATTGCAGCTATTAGCATCAACAACATGGACCACTTGGGTCCTGGCTGGTGGCTCCACCATTGCTACTGCCACCTCCCACATCACACCAGCTGCTCCTGAAAACCCACCCACACACCCAGGCCTCTGCTCCAACTACTAGCTTTGAAGAAAGCCACTTGAAGGCCCAAGAAATGGCCCTCCAGGACACACTAATACTGCTATAAGTGTAAGCTTCTCTGGGCCTAAAATCAGGCATGTTCAGCCCACTGCTGCCACTACCAAGGCCCAAAGACTGACCCAGCTGACATTCAAGTCACCAGTAAAACTTTACCACAGCCAAAATGAATAAGTATACCCTTATCCATCAAGGAAATCACAGATACCACTGACTCTATGTACTGCTTAAGAAATCATATGAAGATCACACTACCACAGAAACCAAAAATCAAATCTGAAGTGTCCCACTCAACCAACAACATATACATGTCTTCAGAAAAAAAAATTCTCCTCTTCAAAAGCAATTTCAGAAAATCAGAACAAGCGACAGCCACACCAGATGTGCAGATATCAATGGAAAGACACAAGAAACATGAAAAAGCAAGGAACTATGACACCATCAAAAGACCATAATTTTCCATAAATTCCTTATAATGCCAGATAAAGAATTCCAAATATTCATTCTAAAGAAGCTCAATGAGATGTGAGAGAATTTTGAAAGCCAATACCAAAAAAAAAAAAAAAAAAACCCCAAACACTAAAAAAAACCAGAAAATCAATTCAGGATATGAATGAGAAATTTATCAAGGAAATAAAAATCTTAA
>NW_012149764.1:676416-678351 GCF_000956105.1 Propithecus coquereli
GGATCAATGAAAAGTTGATTCTTTGAAAAGATAAACAAAATTGATAAACCACTAGCTAGACTAACCAAGAAGAGAGACGATCCAAATAGACAATCCAAAATGAAAAAGGAGACATTACAACTGATACCACAGAAATACAAAAGATCAGAGACTATTATGAACAACTGTATGCTCACAAACTAGAAAACCTAGAGGAAATGCATGAGTTCCTAAAAACATACAACCTCTGGAGATTGAACCAAGAAGAAATAGAACTCCTGAATCGACCAATAACATGTAGCAAGATTGAATCAATAATAAAAAACTCTCCAAAATAAAAAGCTCAGGACCAGATGGATTCACAGCTGAATTCTATGAGACCTACAAAAAAGAATTGTCACTAATATTACTGAAATCATTCCAAAAGATTGAGAAAAAGGAAATCCTCCCTAACTCATTCTATAAAGCCAATATCACCCTGATACCAAAGACAGGAGAGGATGTAACAATAAAAGGAAACTACAGACCAGTATCTCTGATGAACATTGACACAAAAATCCTCAACAAAATACTAACATATTGAATCCAATAGCCCATCAAAAGGATAATTCAACACAATCAAGTGGGCTTCATCCCAGGGATGCAAGGATGGTTCAACATATGTAAGTCAATAAATGTGATTCACCACATAAACAGAATTAAAAATAAAAACTATATGATCATCTCAATAGATGCAGAAAAGGCATTTGATAAAATCTAGCACAACTTCATGATAAAACCCCTCAAAGAATTCAGCATAGAAGGAACATACCTCAAAATAAAAGCCATATATGACAAATCCACAGCCAACATCATACCGAATGGGGACGAGCTAGTTGAAAGTGTTCTCCTTAAGAACTGGAAAAAAACAACGATGCCTACTTTCACCAAGTCTATTCAATATAGTACTAGACCTCCTAGCCAGAGCAATCAGGCAAGAGAAAGAAATAAAGGGCATCCAAACTGGAAAAGAGAAAGTCAAATTATCTCTGTTTGCTGATAATATGATCTTATGCTTAGAAAACCCTAAAGACTTCTCCAAAAGACTCCTAGATTTGGTAAATGAATTCAGCAAAGTCTCAGGTTGTAAAATCAATGTACACAAATCAATACATTTCTATACACCAACAACCACCAACCTGAGAATTAAATCAAGAACTCAATTCCACTTATGATAGCTGCAAAAAACACCTACGAAAAATTTAACCAAGGAGGTGAAAGAGTTCTACAAGGAGAATTACAAATCACTGATGAAAGAAATACATATAGATGACACAAATAATTCCATGCTCAAGGATCAGAAGAATTGATGTCATTAAAATGACCATAATGTACAAATCAGTCTACAGATTCAATAATTCCTATCAAAATATGTCATTTTTCACAGAATCAGAATAAACAATCCTAAAATTCAGATAGAACCAAAAAGGAGCCCAAATAGGCAAAGCAATCCTAAGCAAAAAGAACAAAACTACAGGCATCACATTACCTGACTTCAAATTAAAACAGCATGGTACTGGCATAAAAGTAGACACATAGATCAATGAAATAGAATAGAGAACCTGGAATTAAAATCATGTACCTACAACCAACTGATCTTTGGCAAAGCAGACAAAAACATACACTGGGGAAAGGACACACTATTCAATAAATTGTTCTGGGAAAATTGGATAACCATGTGAAGAATGAAACTGGATCCCTCCTTCTCACCATATACAGAAATTAACTCAAGATGGGTCAAAAATTTAAATGTAAGACTTGAAACCATGAAAATTCTAGAAGAAAATCTAGGAGAAACTCTTCTGGACATGGGCCTAGGAAAAGAATCTATGATTAAGACCCCAAAAGCAAATACAGCAACAACAAAAATAGACAAACAGGACCTAATTAAACTAAAAAGCTTCTGTATAGCAAACA
>NW_012149764.1:678809-692258 GCF_000956105.1 Propithecus coquereli
AGTGGCAAATGACATGAAAAAGCATTTTTCAAAAGACAGACAAAAGGCCAAACATATGAAAAAATGTTCGACATTACTAATCAGAGAAATGCACATTAAAATGAGATAACATCTTACTCTAATTAGAATGGCCATTATTAAAAAGTCGAAAAACAATAGATGTTGGTGTAGATGCACCAAATGCTTATACACTGTTGGTTGGAATGTAAATTAGTACAACTTCTATGGAGATCAGCATGGAGATTCCTCAAAAAACTAAAGCTAGATCCACACTTTGATCTTCCAATCCTACTACTGGGTCTTTATCCAAAGGAAAAAAAAATATCAATATATCAAAAAGATACCTGTACTTGTATGTTTATTGCTACATAATTCACAATCACAAAGATATGGAATCAACTTAAGTGCCCATCAACCAAAGAGTGGATAAAGAAAATGTAGAAAGAAAGAAAAAACGCATCATGGAATAATACTCAGCCATGAGAAAGAATGAAATAATGTCTTTTGCAGCAACTTGGAGGGAACTTGAAGCCATTATCCTAAGTGAATTAACTCAGGGACAGAAAAATAAATGCCACATGTTCTCACTTATAGTGAGAGTGACATAGCTGGGAGCTAAACTATGGCCATACAAGGACACACAGAGTGGTATAATGGACATTAGAGACTCAAAAGAGGGTAGGTTAGGAGGGGGTGAGGGATGAAAAATTACATACGGGGTATAATATGCATTATTCAGGTGATGGGTACACTAAAAGCCCAGACTTCACCATTATATAATATATACATGTAACACAATTCAACTTGTAGCCCCTAAATGTATTAAAATAAGATAGGAGAAAAATTACAGCAACAAGCCTTGTAAAAATTTCATAAAGCAACAGTCAGAAGACTCTAAAAGGTACAAAAAATAAGGTTACTCTAACTTGGAATGTAGCAGTGGTCTAGGTCCAGTTCCCTGGACATGTTTTTTGTTTTATTTTTGATTTTCCTCCTATATATTCTGGTCCAGTAATGGAGAACACTGCAACCTGGAAAAACCAACTGAATTAGAGCAAAAAATCCCCAAATGGAATCAAAGCCTGCTCTCTCTAGCCAAAGGAATATGGGATATGGATGGCCTATGCAGACAGTAATAATTTCAACATACTTGTTCACATTCTGGCAAACACCACACACAAGACGACCTAACCCTTCTCTTCCCACTGAGTTAAGGTTGCAAAAACCATGGGCAGAAGAACTCTGTCTTCCATATTCATCCTGCAACATTGAGGCCTAGCTTCTCCCAAACTAAATTTAATACATTGTCCAGGGAAACAATGAACAGGTCTCTGTCTTCCGTTCCTATCCTCCAATATAGGTGCAGCCTATCATCCCCAAGTCTCTCAAGGGCCTTGAATTGGGAGAAACTGTGGGTGGAGCGCTCCCTTAAATTCCTGCCCTACAATAATTAGGTGGTGTTTGTTTTATCTACCTCCTTTTCACCACCTTGATGAGGGAGGGATTGCTTTCTAGGATTAAGGACATGGCCAGAAACATGACACCTGGCACTGGACAGATGATATTGACAGCAGCTGATTAAATACACTTTCTCACACGCCAGGGAGGAAGACACTGGGCACCACACAGAACCACCCTGGGGTGACACTCGGAAGCAGAGTGAACCACCAGGGACTGTGGGAAGCAGGTTTTGTAGTATGAAGAGGTTGAGGTGACTCCTGACTCCTGCCGCAGACTGTGATTGACTCATTTAAATAATTCTGTGGTCTGGCAGGAAAATTCAACTTAGGGATAGACAAAAAAAATTTTTTTAAATATAAGAATAAAACCCCAAACCCTAGGTCGTCAGCACATGGCTGGCTTTACCTCCCGCTTCTGCTCAGGAGGGATTTAATTCTGTTTGAATCAGAGTAAACGGCAACCACACAACCTGCCATGTTCCGCCACCCCTTGGTCACCTCACTTCCCCTTCAGGCTTCAGTCCTGTTGGCAGAGTAAGGCCAGACCTGAGGAACCACGTGGGCTGGTGTGAGAGCATGGAAACCACAGAATGAAATATGTCCGCTTTTATGGAGACTCAATGGAGATCCAGAGCCAGCTTACAGCATCTTACAAAGTTATAAGAGCAGTGATTTATTTTCTGTAGGTTAGTGTGAAAGTGGGGGAAAAGGCTATAAAGTAGGAAATCAGCAAAGTGCTTTTTTATAGCAATATTTGCTGACCATTTTTAGGTTTAGGTTTCTAAGAGTAGGTAGGGTCCATGAGAGTTTATTTCCTCCCAAACACTCTGCCTTTAAGTGGTACCTGTGGTATGGCCTTCTCTGCAGGTCCATCCATCCCTTGTATGTAGTCTGAGACAAAGATTAATTTGCAATACCTGATATTATTCAACTACTTTTGGCCCTCAGCCTGTAGGTGGAGTTTGTCAAGTATCCAAATAGTCACTTTCCCTGGAGCTAACATACCTGCCCTGAGGACAGAGATGGGGAAGGGAGGGTCGGCCCTCTCCCTGCAGATGAGCCCCTGCAAGCGTCACCAGGCAATTATTTGGAGAATGTGTGGGTGAGTGATACATGTTTTGACCCCTTTAATTGTTTCAACCAGAGCAGAAATTAAGGACCCCCAAAAACATCCAATTACATCTCTTGAGACTGATGGTCATGTTTTTTCTTAATCTTTCATAGAAACATATTTTTAAAAAGCAAGCATACAAAATTCTCAAAGTTTTTTAAACAAAGAACCTTCAAAGTAGCAGAATTATCCAAAAGAAACTTTTGTTCACAGAAACTTTAAACACAGCATCATTTTCCTTCCTTAATCAGATAGAATGACTGAATAGAGCCCATAGGCTTATCATTCCTTGCTTATGAATCAGAGAAAAAAATATTTTTTTTTGCAGTTGATCCCAGCTACTTCCATTGGGAGAGGAAAATTCCTACACAGAGGTGTTAGAGGAACAGGCCTTGGGGCTCCCTATAACTTCCACCCTGAAGACAATCAATTTAATGCTAGAAAAATCACTTGCATTGCCACCTCCACACCTTGGGCTCTGGTGCACAATCTCTCATAAAATAATTAGGATGAGTACAGATTCACTGATAGTCTGAAGCCATACAGCCAAATTTAACATAAAATTCAAGGTTTTTATTGCCAGAATTCACATGCTAAAGTCACATTCCAATTTCCCATTAACTTGAAGGAAAAAAATGAGACCTGGGATTTCCTAAAAAGTTGGCGGAAAGAAATATTAGATATGGCCTAAGGCCTTTTTATTAAATATGATTACGTTTGGCCACATACAGCAGTAAACCCAAAGAGAAGTGGTTTAACAAAATAAGGTTTTTATTTTTTTCCCCTCAGGAAAAGAAATTGAGGCAGGTAGGATGACTCTAAGCAAAGATAGGAAACCCAGTTTCTCCTATCAATATGTTCTGCAATCCTCGGGGCTTGGCTTCTATCCTGAAGCTCATACAAGTGGCACTGTAGCTCCAGCTACAGGGCAGTGGTCCTCAAAGTGTGGTCTCCAGATCAGCAGCAACACCTGGGAACTGGTTAGAAATGAAAGTTTGCTGGCTGCACCCAAACCAACTGCATCAGAAACTCCGGGGTGGGACCCAGTGATTGGCTTTATAAAAAGCTGTCCAGGTGATTCTGATGCACTTGCAGGGTTGAAACCCACAGATCCAGGAAACACAAGTGGGAAGAGAAGAGGGAAAAGCAGAAAGATATCTACCCCACCAGCTGAACCACCTCTGGTTAAAGAAGTTTCCCAGAAGCCCCACTAAACCACTTCTAGCTACTTCACTCTACACCCTACCCCAGCCTTCCCCAACTCGGGAAACATAGGCTTTAGCTGGATACGCTGTCACCCTCAACAACATGAAGAGTCTGCCAGTAACGAGAAGGAGCAATAGATATGTGGTAGGCGACCAGGAGGAGAATAATATAAACAAAGCGCAGGGGCTAGGCACGTTTTTATTATTGTTTTGACCCATGTATATTGGTAGTTAAGCTAATTGTTTTGTTATATACTTTTGACTTGAAATTTTATACTAATATCTAATGCCTGTGCTGATTATATATGACAAGATTCATTCTACCTGAGTGTGTATACTCAGTGGACCATTTATTAGTAACAGGAAATTTTTTTTTTTTTTAGAAGTTTAGTAACATTTTATCTATTACAGGCACTTTAGGTTTTTCAAAAGTAGGAAAAGTGGTTAGCCAAACTGTTAAGAAACTTCCAAGAGTTACTTTTGGGCATCTATTCATACATAATCAAATACTGTTAAAATGCTCTCCATATCCTTAAATGAACTGATTGACAAGAGAATTAAAAATAACCAGATAGAGTAAAACCAGATTCCAACTCATCAGAATAATCCCTACTCCCTCTACCTTTCTTAGCATTCACTCTTAGAGAAAAGACCCCATGACAAAACATGGCCAGCCTACATCAAGAATCCAATAAAAAATTAACTTACCAGTTAGATCAGCCAGTCAGAATAGACTTGTCATCTTGTAGTTCTTTATCCACAGCTACGGATCCGTATGCTGTAGTGGTTGTTCAGAACTGCCTTCAGCTGAGTTCACCAGGGGAGAGATTGATATTCTAAGATCTGTGTACACGAGTTTTATTAGGTAGAACTCTCAGGGCCAACGCCTGTATGGCTTGAGGCACGTGGAATTGGATAGAGAAGCTGGACTGTAATACAGCTGTAGCCGAGGCCTCAGCCCGTCCTACAGGGAACTCTGCCGCCAGTCTGACCCTCAGCATTAGCCCCATTGAGGCAAGGGGGTAAAGCCTTTGTACCTCACACTGACCAGTCATTGGCTGCCGCTGGCTGGGGGAGGGTGCGTAAGGATGGGTGAGGCGGTTCCTTTAAACCAGCAATTCCTGCAACACGCCCCACAGCTGGGGGAATGAGTCTGTAAGTCCTGAAGGGGAATCAGGGCATCTGGGTGGTTCAGCATGACCGTCCACTACAGAAATGATTAGGATATGTGTAGATTCTAGTGTCAAAAACATACTGTGTAAAATCCTAGTCCTTACCATAACCTACAGACCCTACCTGATCTGGCTCCTGACCACTTGTTGGTGTCACCTCCTAATGTCTCAATTCCTTCCACCCCTGCTTTCTGCTCCTTGATCATGTTGAGCAACCGAAGGTCTTTGCACTTAACTGTTCCCTCTCCTGGGCCTGCTTCTCTCTAGAGAGCCATAGAGCATGCTGCTCACTTCAGTCAAGTCTGCTCAGATGTCACCTCCACGGACAGGCTGTCTTGACCACCCTGTGTAAAGTATCTCCGTCCCCCTGTAGTCCCTTACTTTGTTATCTTCACAACACTTACCACTACCGGACATCATATTATATATGTATCTTTGCTTTTTGTCTGTCCCCCTATAAAAGAAAAATCCGCGAAGTCAGGGCCTGATATGTTTGGTCAATGATGTGTGATAGCCCTAAAATAGTGTCTGGCACACAATAGAAATTCAGTAATATATGGTGAACGAATAAATGAATTAATTCAAATAAATTCTCCCTGATAAATTTCATGAAATGAAAGAGGTTGGTTTTAGGCAGAAATGAAGAAGGTTAATAATGATCTTTAGATAACCAGATAATTCTAACATGTACCTCACAACCCTCACTAATCAGTCCTTTGAAGGAATTGTTACTGCGATAACTTACTATCTTGCATCGACTTGGGAAATTAATTTACCTGTAGCAAGCCATCTTCTGCATTTCCCATTTGGTATAGTTACATCTACATCTTTCATCATTTTTATTACTCTGTCACCTTAACCAGGTCCTCTAGGGAGGAACACCTGTGATGTACCAGCAGGTGTTAGGTATAAATCACAGCTAACCCCTCCCCCGTAATCCAAACTTGGAACAAAATCAGAGTGGCATTTTAGTTTTTCTTTTTTTCCCCTGTACAGGGTAATGAAAACCTTTTTTTAGGTTCATAGCCCACGAAGTCTGGGCAAATGACTTCAGCGTCACATTTGGCTGCTGGAGCTGATGTTCATTCCCTGCTGGAAGTTCCCAGCTTGACTCTACCAACTGGGGACACTTTTCAGGACCTGGGAAGGTAGAAGGAGTGTGCTTGGGACTGAGGAAGCAGAGAAAAGGGAGATACGAAGATCTCAGAAGGGATGGCCTGGTCTCTGTGGCATTGCCAGCTACAGCCAGAAGGTGACAGAACTGATTTCATGAAAGACTTTGTGGAACTGTTGGCCACACACAGAGTGGTGGCTGGGCCCAGGGCTGGGGGCCCACTCATCCCCCTCTACAGAGCAGCGTCCGCTCCTTTGGCTCCCCAAGAACTGACAGCTTTGGGATCACGGGAGAGACAGCACATTGGCATGGATGTTGGCATCCATCATGAGCAGCAGCAGGGGTACCATAGAGTTTCCTTTGTGGGAGAAAAAGACAGAGGGATATGTGGCCACCACAGTTCCCCATCCCCATGGGCACATGGAGACACCCCTCAGAGCTTTCTAGCACTATCCAGGGCAAGGGGCACTAACAATTTGCTTGTGTGTCTATGGGATTCTCAAAGGCACTATAATTTTGGCTTCAATTTAGATGTGACCCTGTTTGTATCCACAGCCAGGTGACATTTGGGTTAGAGAGTAATTGGTCTAGAGTCCTTGCAATGCAATTATCCTGGAGAAGCCACCTCTTAAAAGCCTTTTCAAAGGCTTAATTTACATTTCAAATAGAATGCATCTGTTTTGCAGATTCTGATTTTTTTTGTTTGTTTCTGCAAGGGGAGATTTCCATAACTTAAATACTTAAAAAATTCAAGTTCTAATCATGTAGAATCAAACCAATATAGAATTATAGGAACTCAAAATGCATTTACTCACAAGGCATTGCCCTCAGGAGGTGTACATACAGGTAGCATTTGCACTGCCCTTATTTTACAAATGTCTGGAACCTCTAGGCTCCTACAGTTTTGCCGTCTCACTTACAGCAAGATGCCCAGCAGTCTACTTTTTGCCCTTGCAACAATGCCTAATTTTCTTTGAGCTAAATGCTTTATACTTATCTTTTTTAATCCCTCCTCATTTAATCTTAACTACCAGATGAAGAAGAGGATAATCTTTATCCCATTTTACAGAAGGTGCAGAGACCAAAGACATTCAGCGGGTGGGTGATGGAGCGGGACTCTAGGGCCTCTCCCCAGTCTCCACCTCGCACTGCATCCCATCAAGAGTTGTCCAGTCTTGGATTCTTTTGGCCCTTGTCATAGCCATCCTCCTCCCCCATTCCATCTTTGGATTCTAACCCTAAGGACACATAATAACTGCTCAATGAGCCTTCGTTGTGTGGTCAATTAATAGTTTAATGAAATGACTGCCCATCTCCCTTTCGAGTATCCCTAGCAAACGTTTCCTGAATACCCTGCTCACAAAAGTAATCAGGAATCAGGGCTGGATCCAGAGCCAGAAGGAGTGTAGCGTGCCTGCCTGCCTACCTGCGGAGTACTCACCTGAGCTCCTCAGGAATCATTTCACATGTTTTTGCCAATCCTAGAGCTACTGAAGTCCACAGCCGGTTCTCTTTTTCCCAGCAGTGCCCAGCCTACCTGATATTCCGACAGGCAATTTGATTTATCCCTAAGCTTTTATGTTGGCTCTGTCTGGAGTAAAAGAGGCAAGGCATTTGAAAGAAAGTTAGAGTCTGCAATTGCTTTTATTGAGCATAGGAGAACCACTGGAACTGAGTTTTTAATTAAAAAAGGCTGGTCAGGGACGTAGAGAGTTCAAATAGCCTGTGCAGGGAAAATTAGTTCCTGACTTTCAGCTTGGTGGAGTCTCTCCTGAGCATACCAGATTGTTCAGCTGTCCATGGTTTGGAAGTGAGAAACACCAGCACCCTTTTAATAAAGCTTCCCTTTGCCAGAAATTTGGTTTCCAGTCCTGAATCATTTAACCGCATGTCTGTCTCTATAGCCTTTATTGGTATTTCATTAACAAGCATAAAAATCCTTCAGAATGATGCTCCTGTGCTTTGTAAAAGCGCATCCAGCACCCTACAGGGACTCTAATTCACTTCCTCATCACTGAGTGTAGAGTCGCTTTCCATGCTTGCTTTTTCCCTCTGTGAATACAGGAGTTGGAGTTGTCGAAATGGGTCGCAGCCCATGTTTTTCTTTTAGCCCAGAGTACACTTGCTCAGTTCCCCCTTCATCCTCCTCTCACCCTTCATTCACACCCCCAAAAGTTTGCCTGGATAATTGTGACTTCCTCTACTCATTTTCCATGTGACTTCCTCAAAGTCTTCTTTGAAACTCTCTACCCTTAAAAATCAGGTGCCCTGTAGTACTGATATGCATGTAGTTGGTGCTACATAAATGCGACTGGATGGATGGACAGACGGATGGAGACCAACCAAGGTGGTAGAATCCCATTCTGTGAAAATTTTAGGAACTAAGAACTTGGACTCCCAAAGGGACAACAGAAATATTTTGGTTTCCAAGGAAGAAAAAAGAATGTTTGTTGTGTATTGTGATGACTTTATTACAGGGCCTGCTTAATTGCTAACTTCCTGGCAAGGAGGGACCAAGATAACTTTCTGAGGTACCATCTGGCTCTCTGACTCTGTGGTGTGAGGAGGGTTGGCACTCGGTGCCAGGACAGAGAGAGCACCCTGTCCAGAGGAAGTGGGTGAAGGAGGAGGGGAGAAACATGCCCTGACCTCTCAGCTACGGAAAGGCCTGGCCCTTAGTACAATACCAGGTAGGCGTGACCGTCTAGGATGCCTCCCATCCCTTCTCCCTCCATCTGTCCCTTGTCCCTCTCTCCCGAGCTGTCCCCTCCCTGGGCATTAGCTGAGGCGAGCAGAGGGAAGGCAGAGCCACTGTGGCCTCTGCTGTCACATCAGCCTGTGCCTTCCTGCCAGTCAGCCCTGGAACGACATTCGGGGCCTCCTGCCTTCATCCATCCCGGCTCATGATCTCTCAGAGCCGGAGGAGACGCCTCTCTAAGCTGCTCTGCGCTGCTGTGCTTGACTGCTCACAGCGCAGACACGTCGCTCCCTCCCCAGCAGAGATGTGCTCATATACCTGCTGCACAAATTTATGCCTCAGCCTGAGCGTACGTTAGCTGGGCTTCCCTCTTATTTTAATTATAATTACACAAATAATATACAAATGCATTCCATTTGTAAAATTTAAAATCTAAGCATAAAAATACAGCTAAAGTCTACCTTGATCATACACTCCCCACATACTATCCTCCTTCCTGAAGGTAACTATTGTTACCCTCTTTTTTTAAAATACATTTAGGCTTACATATGAAAATACAGAAAAAAGTGTTTCATATTTCTAAAATTTAAATATCATATATAGTGTTCAGTAAATTATTTTCTTCTCTCACTAATATTTCTTTTCTTGTTAATATATACAGATTGACTTCTTCTTCCTATCTGCTGCATGTAAAATGGCTATGGATGTAGCAGTGTTTATTAACCCATCCCTTATTAGTTGATTTTTAGGCTCTTTACAGTTTTTTTTTTCTTACCACTAGAGAAGACACAGCTATAAAGGTCCTTGTGCAGTCTAGTTTCTGCCTGAGTGTGAATGTTTCTCTGAAGCAGACAGCACGGTAGACACATATTAAATTTTAATGCTCACCAGCAAATTGTTCTCTAAAAGAGCTAAAGCAGTTTGCATTCCACCAGCAAGATACTTAAGTACAATTTATTACATCCTAAATAATACCTGATCATTTCACATCCTAGCATTTTCATATTTGGCATATCTTTATTATTGTTGTTCATTTAGTCATTCATTGGCTTATTCAACAAACACATATACAGTCTTGGCTATGTGTCACCCACCGGACAGCAGGTTGCCCACACAGGAAGAGCTTGTAAAGCTAGCAGTTCTGCAAGCAGCAACCTGCATGGCTGATTTCAGGGACAGGAAATCCTCCTCCAGACCAGCCCAGCCTCCTTCTTCTGCCCACTGTGGGTGCCTTTAACAGGGGTCTCAGCTCCCTGTGCCTCGTGAGCCATCAGGCTGTCAGTACAAAACTGCTCAGGGGAGTCACATTCACTGGAGCAATTCAAACATACTAAAGGCCCCAAGGGACCACTACTGGGGGCATGGATGGAAGATTTGCGGTGGGAGGGAGGGGAAGCCACCAATTGTAGTCAAGGGTGAAGACAGGGAGGTTTTGTGTACTTTAAATCTTCCCCTAGAATCAGCTGGATGCTACCACAGGTTGGTGGGACTTGGGTGTATTTTCCCTCACATTTTGAGGATGATTTACATGGACTGTTATAAAGGGTCTAGTATAATAATGAGGATGATGATAATAATAATAATGTTTTATTGACTCTTAAGACTACATTGATTATAACATGAGCTATTATTTTGTGAAAAAAATGAGAAAAAATGCTGCCAATTATAATTGGAAGATACTATTGATTATAATAATTATAATCAAGTCATATTCTGATTTCATAGATATAAAAATATATTAAAAAGCTCTAGAGTCTATGAAATATAGTAATAATTCACAGTTCTCAAGCACCTACTGTGTGAAAGACACTGAAAAGCCCTTTAACATGATTATCTTATTTAATCTTCATAAAGTGTTTAACAGATGGCTCTCCAAAAAAAGTGCTCTGATTTGTAGCATTTACCAATTTCCATGGTGTAAATACTCCCACTTGGCCATTTTGAGCTATGTGAAGCCACTGAACTCAGAGTCTGGAAGAGAAGCAGATAATCAGCTCTTGCAAGCCAGTGAGAGCTGGTCCCAGAACACCACTGGATAGATCCCATTATTATTAATGTGATAGCTGAGGCTTAGAGAGATTAGGTAACTTGCTCAGGACTCTATAGCTACTAAATAGCAAAACTTGCCACTTTACCACTTTATCTTTACGAAATCCTCACTAATAGAGGTATTGGTATTGTGGGTAAAGGACTTAGAATCATTCTTACAACAACCTGCTCTGATTAATAGTCATCTTCAACTGACCCCTAATTCCCACCATGTGGAGCATTGTTGGGGGTGATGGGAAAAACCGAGCTCTGTTCCCACATAGTCCCTATCCTCTTTCCTCTGTGGATATATTTATTCTTTTGTTTCAATTCAATGCAGTGAATATTTATTGAGTGAGGGGAGGGGCCAAGATGGCAGACTAGAAACAGCCTACACTTGCCACTCTCAAGGAGAGGATCAAGGGTTGCGGGTAGAAGTTCATTCATGGATGGACTATCTCAGAGAGAGCATTGTGAATCATCAGAGAAGTGACTGGAGACATCCAAAATTGGGGAAAGAGAGGTGGGGTGATCCACTTGGCAAGATCAGAAGGTACCTGGGGGAAGTGTCCACATGCTGGGAAGGGTTAGGGGGAAGATTCCCGGGGCTCCGCATTCCCCCAGCAGACAGTGAAATCTGAGCTGCAAGTGGGTTCTCCACCACAGTAGGCCTCTGAATTGATCAGGGAGCTGCTTGGAGACTGCAGCAGCATTGCACCAGAGAGTGAGCACAGTGGGATCCCTCCAACTTCTGGTCCCAAGTCATGGCAACAGATGCCAATCTGCACTCTCAGCCCCAGAATGCGTGGTCTGCAGGGGGGTTGGCTCAGATATGAGCAGAGCAGGCTCCCACTGGCCCTCAGCATCTGCTGCTGCCATCTTTCCATCTCAGTAGTGCTGCTGCTGCTACATAAGTAGCACCACAGCAGCTGCCACAGTTGGAGCTGGATAGAGGGAGAGCTGCAGCCACTGCTACTGCCCAGTGGGATGCCACATGTCACCCTGGCCCTGCCAGCCCTGGGTGGCCCAGCCACTGCAACCTGAAGAGCCATCCTGCCACTGACTGTAGTCCCACAATCCACCAAGGCACTGGCCAAGACCCTCGACCACCAGGTGCCCACCAAGTTCCCACGCCCCGCACAGGCACCTGCCATGGTCTCGTGACTCATGCAGGTATCTGCCAAGGTCCTGCAACCCACTCAGGCACTGGCTAAGATCCCATGACATTCCCAGGCACCCACCAAGGTTGTGCAATATGCCATACCACTGGCTGCATGCCTGTGATGCATCCAAGTGACCACCAAGGTCTCACAACCTGCCCAGGAACAAGCCAAGGTCATGCCACCCACCTCTGTAGAGGGACTTACCCAGACCCCTGTCCAAGCTTTCAACAGTAGCCTGGGGACCAACCCACCAATCTGAACAAATATCCTCCAGTGTTGGCTTGGGCTGTGACAACCACAGGGGAACAGCACAACACAAGAGAATACATGCATTACAGGCTCTCAATGCAACCACCCCTCTCCAGCTGCGTCAATCCTCCAGACTAGGATACAAAAGTGCTATCTGGGGATTTCTCCTCCTTCTCAGGAGAGTTCTCAGCAAAGCAGAATAGGTGTGTCCTAAACCTATCAACTCTGAGCTGAGAGGAGAGGTTTCAGATGATAAGAAACCAGCAAAAAATTCTGGCAACATGAAAAAACAAGCTAATTCAACACTCCCAAGGGATCACAATAGATCTACAGCCACAGACCCCAACCAAAAAGAAACTGTTGAAATGTCAGAAGTGGATTTCAGAATATGGATGGCAAACAAGATCAATGGAATTTAAGATAAAGTTGAAAACCAAAAAATAAAAAAATATTTCAGGACATGAATGAAAAATATTAAAAACTCACTAACGAGATAGGCAACATAAGAAAGGGTATAAAAGAACTTAAAGAAATGAAAGAATCATTTAGGAAATTACAAAGTAAAGCAGAAAGTTTCAACAACAGACTACATTAAGCAGAGTAAAGAATCTCAGAACTTGAAGACAAGGCTTTCAAACTAATACATTAAGTCAGAGATGCAGGAAAAAGAATAAAGAAGAATGAACAATCACTCAGAGAATTATGGAACTATGCAAAATGATCCAATATACAAATTATAGGTATCCTGCATGGAAAAGAAGAAAAAATTAGAAAACACAAAAAACCTATTTGAGGGAATTATTGAGGAGAACTTCCCTGGTGTCAACAGAAATTCAGATATCCAGATACAAGATGGTCATCAAACACCAGGAAGATTCATAGCAAATAGACATCTCAAAAACCCATAGTTATCAACCTGGCCAAAGTCAAAATGAAGAAGAAAATTCTACAAGCTGCAAGACAAAAGCAGCAACTAACCTACAAAGGAAAATCCATCAGGCTAACAGCAGACTTCTCAATGGAGACCTTACCAGCCAGAAGGGATTGGCGCCCCATTTTTAGTCTTATCAAACAGAATAACTGCTAGCCAAGAATTTTGTATCCTGCAAAACTAAAGTTTCAAAAACGATGGAGAAATAAAGACTTTTCCAGACAAGCAAACACAAGAGAATTTGTCACTAGTAGACTTGCCCTACAGGAAATGCTGAAAAGTGTATTATATATGGAACGGCACAATAGATACTAATCA
>NW_012149764.1:693643-694729 GCF_000956105.1 Propithecus coquereli
AGAAGTAGAACTCCTTCACAGACCAATAATGAGCAGTGAGATTGAAGCAGTAATTAAAAAAAACCTCTCACAACCAAAAAAAGCCCCAGACCAGATGAATTCATAGCCAAATTCTACCAGACCCACAAAGAAGAACTGGTACCCCTCCTACAGATATTATTCCATAACATTGAAAAGGAGAGAATCTTCCCTAACTCATTCTATGAAGCTAATATTATCTTGATACCAAAGCTAGGAAAGGACACAACAACAACAACAACAACAACAAACTATAGAACAATATCCTTTCTGAATAATAGATGTAAAAATCCTCAACAAAATACTAGCAAACTGAATTCAACAGCACATCAAAAAAAAAAAAAAATTCACCATGACCAAGTGGGCTTCATCCCAGCAATGGAAGGATGGTTCAACATATGTAAATCAATAAATGTGATTCACCACATAGAAGCAAAAACAAAGTCCATATGATCATCTCAATAGATGCAGAAAAAACATTTGATAAAATCCAGCATACTTTCATGATAAAAACCATTAACATACTGGATATAGAAGGAACATACCTCAAAATTATTGAAAGGCATATATGACAAACCCACAGCCAACATCATACTGAATGGGGAAAATTTGAAAGCATTCCCACTCAGAACTGGAACAAGATAAGTGTGCCCACTGTCACCACTCCTAGTCAACATAGTGTTGGAAGTCCTAATCAGAGCAATCAGGCAAGAGAAAGAAATTAAGGGTATCCATATTAGGAAAGAGCAGGTCAAACTATCCCTGTTTGCTAATGATATGATTTTGTCTCTAGAAAATTTTAAAGACTCCAACAAAAGACTCCTAGAATTGATAAATAAATTCAGCAAAGTGTCAGGTTGCAAAACCAATGTACACAAATCAGTAGCATTTCTATATACTAATAACAGTCAAGCTGAGATTGAGATCAAGGGCTCAATACCATTCACAATAGTGACAAAGAAAATAAAATACCTAGGAATATATTTAACCAAAGAGGTGAAAGATCTCTACAAGGAGAACTACAAAATACTGATGAAACAAATTGCAGATGACACAAATGGAAAAATA
>NW_012149764.1:698789-702085 GCF_000956105.1 Propithecus coquereli
GTCGAAGGCACCATCCACTTAGCTTCCAAAGGGCATGGAAAGGAACCCCTCCAACTTCCCAGTGGAGGAGGGGGAATAACTGCCTAATATATATTAGAACTATCAAAAATATATAAAATCACTTATGAAAATCATGAAACAAATCAGGATTCTATTTGTGTGGTGATGGAATAATAAATCATTTTTAGCTAAGAAAGATAATTAAAATGAACTTCTACCACACACCCTTCTCCCCACCCTGCCCCAAACATTTTAATTAAGCTATCCAGTAGAGGTCACCAGGATGAAGACACAGCAGCTCTGACTTTTCTCATTATTCATCTCCTGGAGACTAGCGTGTAATTAGATTGATTGGATCTTTTGAGCCCAAGGAAGCATCATGAAGTTTGTAGTGTCCCCAAAAAGATGTTATCATTAGTTGGGCAAATATCCCAAATATGGAGCTCTGCAGAGAATCCAAACTTTGCCAAGTTCATTGATGTGGGATAAAAATTTCTGCATCTGTGTATCTGTCACTTCTTGGATCTCTGACTCTGCTTCCTAAGAGTAGATTATATCCAGATGGGCTTCTGTCACCTGGCTACGCCAACAGCCTGCAACATATTTATTTCTTTGCAGCCATGCCCTGTGACTTCTGCTTTGCTGGCTATTTCCCACATAGCCCACAGGCAGGTGTCACGTTCTCAGTGGCCTGATCCCCTTGTTAAGAACACCACCAGTACACCAGGGCATGACTGCCTGGGCCGCTGCCAGATGGGGAAATCTTGAATGGAAATATTCATACGTTGAAATGGTGCCAAGTAACAGGCAGTCCTGCAAAACCAACATGGCTTTGCAGACACAGTGCTGCTGATAAGTAAGAGGTGTAGTAGTATTTGTGGAAGCCCAGCTGTTGCAGACGGCAGCATTAACTTGCCCAGCTTTGGCAACAGTTGTCTGAGTTTGGGATCACTGAACCTGAATATAGAGTTTCTTTTTGTCCCTACTATTTTCTGCTGGAAAACCATGGTCTTGAGTGTCAGCTGCAGCTGTATACAGTATTTCTAAAGACAGACTTTTCCTGTTCTACTAGGAAGAATGTATTAAGTCACATGGCCATGTGTTCACTTCCAAACTGGAAATTCAACTTTAGTTGGGAACTTGCCTAGCAGGAGAACAAAAGCTATATAAAAGTTTCAAGGAAGAGGAAATTGTTCTCTTGCATAACTATGGACCCACTCAATGATGCAAGATTGCAAGATTCAGCAAGGAGGTGGAGTGAAAACAGAAGCCTTGGGCTGCTCTGTGGTCACTTTGAACAGAGAGACATAAAGCCTGGCTAGGAGGAAGGAGTGCAGATTGAACTTTGATCTACTGGACACTGTTCTACCCACTCTTACACCCAAACATAAGAAAGGGTAATTATCTGTTACCTTTCTCTAGTTCCCTTCTTTGTGCCATCTTCTCAATGGAAAAATGAGTGACTTTATCTCTCAACTCCCTTCCAGCCTCATGACTTTACAAATGATTTCTTGGATGCCTATCCTTGTGCCCAGCTATGCACCAGGAGTACTGAGTGATGGAAAGAACTACAGGACTCTTGCTTTTGAGAAGCACTCAAACAACGAAATATGTGTGCACTGTACAGCACTGGTAGGAAAAGTGAGGGAGAGAGGGGAGGCTTACTTGAGTATGGTCTAGTTTTCTTGCTGTACCAGGTGGTAGGCTCACGTCAGCTTCTTTTTCTTCTCTTTCTCTTTTCTTCCTCCGCTCTTCCTCTTTGCAAGGGAGGAGCAAGAAAGAAATGAAGGACACTAGGAAGGATCTAGAGAACTCCAAAAAACGGAATTGTCTGAGTTGTAGTGGCTTGACTGGCTGAAGAAGTTAATGTTCCAAATTGGTCCTGTGGTCTCAAACCAGGCATTAGTACAGTGTGCCAAATCCAGACATGGTTTTCACTGGCCTCTTCTTTTGTTATCAGCCTCCACCTACCTACCTCCCTACTCCCAAGTTTTCCCCCCAAATGTCTAGTATCCACATTTGGCTCTCCAAAATTACTCTTTAGCTGCCATTTACAATGCTCTACGATGTCCCATGTGCTATATGGGTGCTCGATGATTTTCCAGGGAGGCAGTATTAAACCCCTCTTCAAAGGGGCGCAAAATATTCTGCCTGAATATCCAGTAGGTGGTAGAGTCTCAGTGCAAACCAGGGTTTGCCTGTTCACAGAGCCCGTGCTTTTTTCCCTTGAAGTTTGTTCAATGTGAGTTGTTGTGATACAAGGAATGACTAATGCTGAAATACCCACAGGGCACACCTGGGACTTTGCCTGGCAACTTAATAGGATAATAAACTTCCTTTGTTGCAGTTTCTATAGATCTCAGATTCCCCAGTTATGAAATAAGTGGGGTTGGACTAGATGATCCCACTCTAACCTCTTAGAGTCCATGAGAGCTCTGGAAGGAGCAGCCATACGCTGGTTAATCCTGGGAACCCTACCTCTTAGGCTGGAGTCTGGAGATTTAACTGTTAGAGAGTAAGTAACCCACTCTAGACAATGAACCCTCTAAATGAGATTTTTGTAGACTAGATCATAGTATTTCAGCCTCTTGTTCCCATGAACACATGCATTCTAGGAAGTCCAGGAGACCTGATCTTTGCTTTGGAAAAGATAATATACCTTATCTGCATAAGCAATTCCTGCATTTGGAAAGGTAAAAAGACCAAATTTGGGATAAATCCTAGGAGAAAATGTAATTTGAAGAGATGAGTTTATTATAAAGCTTTATGGAAGGAGAGAAATTTAGGCAGTCCCTGTAGGTGAGTTCTTGGGCACTGCTAAAATACAAGCCTTGGAAAGAAAAAGTGATTTTACCTGGTCATATGGAACAGAGTTAAAGCAGCAGCACTTTTACTGCCAAGATAGATGACAGGGATGATGAGAAAAAAGCCAAGGGCATATTACAGTAGGCTTGATGAATGTCATCCTGAAATCTAACTCAGTATTTGAATGCTATAAATTGTGTTAAGAAATATAAGGCCAAATAAACCTTTGAGACTGTTTGTGACTGATTCAAGACGACTGAGTTTAAACTGCTGCTGATGAAATGGATGGGAGTCGAATAATAGTATTAACAATTTGACAAAATCCTAATAAATCAGAGATGACACCTGATTTCAGTTACACAGAAAGTCTTGCCAGAGCACATGGCCTCAGCTTGGCTAAAGTCTGTGATTAAGATGGGAGCCAAAGTTGGAGCATGGAAGTGCTGCTGCTTCAGACTCACTTCTACAACCCAAGGAGATTGATCAAGTGA
>NW_012149764.1:703380-762600 GCF_000956105.1 Propithecus coquereli
TGAACATCTGCTATGTACCAGGCCCTTGTTTTATGAAAAAGACAGTATCTATCCTCAAGGAGCACCCCCCCTGCCGCCATTAGGAGATTGAAGAATAATAAATGAGAATACCAGTGTGTCCCCAAGTTTTCTCAGAAAATCACAAAACAGGGATTGCAGGAAAAAGAAAAAAAAATGGAAGCTAAATTTTCTTTTTTTGCAAGAACAAAAGAGTACAGCTTAGCAGAAAAAAGCACATCAGCCTGTTAATAACCAACTCTCTGCAGTCATCACAGATGGCACAGTCTTATTTCGGACCAGGTGTGGCTTCTGAAGAGGTATAGTGCAGCCGTTTATGAACAGGGCTGAGGCAACCCGTCCCGCTGATCGTGGATACTGGTGCCTGCACCCTCTGCTCTGCCTCATGCTCTGCTCCCCCCACCCTGGGCCACAGACACTGGACCCAGCACTCCTGCCTGGCTCATTTGCTTAGTCCACTCTGCTCACCCAATGCATTGGGAGTCTGGGGCTTTAGCGTTTGCTGTCTTGGTTGGGCCAGCTACCTCTGGGCCTCGTGGGCCGTCACCCACCCATTAATTTACCTTCTGAGAACACAGCTCCCACAATCTATCAAGTTGTTCAAGAAGCAAATATAAAACGAGGGTTGGGTTCAACATTTTTCTGCCTGGGAGGCAAATGTAAGATGATTCATCTCTCTGAGGAACTCAGAACTGATCTCCCAACTATATATAGAAAGACAACCTCTGTGGTTTGGTTGGACCAGGGTTGCTCAGTGTTGGTGCTATTGACATTTGGAGCCAGATAGTTGTTTGTTGTGGGGAACTGTCTTGGGCATTATGGGATAATGGGCAGCATCCCTGGCCACTGCCCATTGGATGCCAGTAGCACCTCCTCAAGATGTGACAACCAAAAGTGTTTCTAGATATTGCCAAGTGTGTCCTGGGAGGGCAAAATCACCACCAGCTGAGAACCAGTGACTTTGAGGAACCACGGCCCCAGGTTTCCATCCAATGAATCAACTCAATTGACCCATTGCAATTTGATTAATAAGTATAAATTATTAACCATTTAATGCTAATCAGTGTTAATAATTTAATATTAATTATTAATATATCATTAGGGATTAATGGCACAGTTTACCTATTGTGGAAGGGTGGAATGGTGAAGAAAGCTAATGTGAGCAAAGAGCGGGGGCCCAGGGGGAATGTGCCCCCACAGATACAGACTTCACAGGACTCAGCCCTGGCTGCCCTGGTAAATCTCAGAAGCTCACTATGGCAATTAATTTAGATGAAAGTATGTAAGGCTGGGAACTAAGGGATTAGTTTGTATGTCACCTTTTAATTGGTGAGAAGAAGGGCCAGTATAACACAGCAGTTAGGGAAGAATATTTAGAATTAGAAAGAACTGAATTCAAATCTTGATTCTGCCTCTTATTAAATATGTACATTAAGACAAGTTACCTTAGTTCTCTGAGCCTCATCTTTGTCATCTACTAAATTGGGCTCATAATACAGACCTCACTGGGTATCTGTGCGGATTACGTGAGTCAAGGTAGGCTAGCACCTGGGAGCACTTCACAATGGCTGATGCTGAATGTAACATGCTCAGATAGCTGAGCCCTGGGCTCCTTGATCCCACTGCTGAGACTGACCCTGCACAGGGCCCTCTGGGAGTTGTTGCAGTTCACAGACACATTTTCCTTATCCTCTGGAAGCATTGAGCCAGGATAGTCTCAAGGACCTGGCTACACCAGAAAAACAAAGCTTAAATAAAATATAGGTTGATGGGTTAAACATGAGACAATAAAAACAATCAGAGATGTTTGATCCTTTGCAAGTCACAAAATGAAATCATATCCTGTCAACATGTACACTGGAAGCAACATACTTTTGGTTATTTTTCATCTATGAAGAGAGAGAAAAAAGATGTAATCACCCCAAGAGCTATCTTCCATTTTCATATACTTGTTTTATGTTCACTCCTCCTCCCTAGCTCCCCATACACAAGTCTCATCCTAAGAAGAGTTATTTTTCATCTAGGAGGGCCATTCCCTTTGACCACTACTGTAACTCCCCAAGAGATATATGTGGCAAATCAGGGAGCACAGGGCTATTGGCTGGCAAGTTGGTAAAACGCATCGGCAGGATTGGTTATGCTGTCCAAGGGCCAGCACAATGGGAAAGCCTCATATCTCATGTCCTTCAATAAATGAGAGGATTGACAGATCTCTGCTAAGTTAGAAAATTTACGTGTTCAACCAGAGGTAAAGGATTCCTACACAAGGAGTAAAAGTGGTCACCCTTTGAACTAAGCCCCGGTGCCCCTAAAATAAATACAATTTAATGAAAAGCAATAAGCAATTTCTAAAACTCCCTGGAACATGACATTTGCCTACAAATAACTCTGCAAGGAGTCTTAGCTTTCAATAGGTCTCTGATGTTCAAGAAAACTCTAGTTTTATAGAAATAACTAATAACCCAAGAGTTGAGATTATCCGTGTATCCGGATGTCATGAACAGAACAAAAAAATAAAAGAATTACTAGCTCGGTTTTCAAAGAGATCATTAGACTTGGGGAAGCTGCCCGGTTTTTAATTATGTTGGATATGAAAGCTGAGCATTTTCCAATAAACCCAGGCAAAGAAATATTGACACTCACCAGGTTGAATTTCCAGAAAGGTACATGCAGATTTTCCTCTTTACTTTTGAGTCTTGAAGATTAAAGCCTATCATTATATTTTATCAAACTATGATCCAACTCATTCTTTTCTACGAGAACTATAAAATAACCCCCAATATTCTTTCACTTCTTCTGGCTAAGAATAGCTCTGTGTTCCAAGGATGAGTCTTTGCAAAGCAGTCTTAAATACTCACTTGTTCTAAGACATGCTGGACCACTTGTCCAGGGCCTTTGTGTGATCTCAGAACCTTCCTGGAGATCAAAAGCACGTATAAAAAAGACTATCACAGATTTGTGTAAAATAATTAATTCATTAAATATGTATTGAAAGCCATACTCTAACCAAATACTATGCTATGTTAAAATAGCCAGTCCCTTGTGAACAGATCATTGTTACGCAGTGTGGTAAGTGCAGGTCTCATGCAGGGAATTATAGAGACATAGGGGAAGGTTGTCTGTCTAAATCTGGGGGACCCAGGGATTGTGGTGAGGAGGAGAATTGAGAAGGTTTCCAGAAACTGACCCAGGAGTTGAGTTTGAAAGAATGAGTAGGCACTAGACATTTATAGTGGGGACTGTCCAAGTCAAGGGCAAAACAAACAGTTTGTGTAAGTGGACAGCCAGAAGGTCTACTGAGATCACCAACCCTCTCACTTTCCAATGAAGACACTGACATCCAGAGGGCCATGTGACACCTCTAAATCAAACAGGTGCCTAGTCTCACACATAGGACCAGAAAAGGTGAAAATGTGAGGCTTAGCGTTTCAGTTGCTAAGTGCTATTTCACCTAGAAATCTGCAGTGGAGCATACAGAAAAATGTGTAACAAGCTCAAAACAGAAATAATTATTTATGCAATAAGAATATATTCTTTCTTTATAAGAGTGTTAAATAACCCAAGTGTTGGGAATATGGGTCTGGGAAGAGGGAAGAAGTTAATAGGAAGTAAATCCTGTGTAAGCATAAGAAAGAGAAGTCTTCATCCTATTTCTTAGCCCTTGAGAACCTGGTAATGCCACTATTTGAAAAACCATGAAAATGATGTTTGTGACATATACGCATATGGCGGCTGATAATTTAAAATAAAATTTAGAAGTATTCCATCTCCTAGAATGACCATTGCCCTGGGGCTCCCCACCTGAGGCTCCTCAAATCCACTGAAGCAATGGATTTAAGATCTTTGGGGAAAGGGTTGAGATCATTATAGCAACAGAGTTATTTCTCATCTTCGACCAGCAAATGGGATTTTTTTTTGTGATAACCTTTTATTTGTATAGAATTATAAATTACAAAGTATTATCTTGCTCAATCCTTTTAACCACCAGGTGAGGCAGACATGCTAGAGGGTACTAGCTCCATTTCACAGGCAAGAATGGAAACACTGTTCCCATATTTAGTATAAGACAGCTGGGATTTAAGCCCTGGGCTTCCATACTCACAACTGCTTTTTTCCCATGACTTTGTGATACATCATTTTAAAGTAACCTGATTTCACAATGCTTTAAAATATGAGTAACATCTATTGCTGGCAGGTTAACTCTGGAGCCAATCAATCTAATTAATTACCTCATAACCTGGCAAATTTTAAGGCACTGTTATACCTCTAACTCAATTTCACAGCTGTGTTTGAGGGCCCCATGAGCCAAAATTGCAGCAAAGCTGACCTGAAAGGACCAGGAACACAATGGTTAAGGATATTTCCAAATTTAACCTAGGCCTGGCACATCCTCAACCATTGCTCAGATGGCAAGCTGAGGCAGCCAAGTGAAGGCCCGCTTAGAGGTGGACACTGATGAAAAAACACAAGGAGTATCAGACTGACTTCTTTAAGGTTAACATCCTCAGAAAGACTATTGCTGTTCTACTACATTACCAGTAGGACAAGGGGCAATACTTCTAGAGTCCAGAATACGCAAGAAAAAGGTCGATTAAGCTGCCTGCCAGGTGCCCGAAAAGCCAAATAACACTAAGTTCATCCATGCCAAACCAAGAAAATGGTTCATTCCTTCCTGATCTTGGTTTTAAGGAGAAAGATGATAATCACAGAAACCAGGAAATTCCATCCTGAACCCCAGGGGGAGGAGGAGGAATGGTGGGCATTCCCCAGACTTGATGGTGCAGGGGCAACACAATCTGTCACTGTGAAGGGGAAAAGCTATCTTGGTCAGCTTTGGTCTTCCACAAGACAATGGAACCAGAGACTAGCAAGATCAGGGCTTGGGCGACCAATCCTGAGAAAAGCAGGACTTCCTCACATGAAGTGCAAAGGTCCATGGGGAGAAGAGTCTGTGAACACCCTAAAATTGTAAGCAAAATTTTGAGTACATGCATGTACCAGTCAAAGTGGTCCTTTGTTCTCAAATCCTGATCTAGAGAAAGGGACTAAACCAGTTGCAGACTAGGATACAAAAGCCACCAGATGCACTTACAGCCAGCCAAGTCTGACAGCTCTCAAAGCCACCACTGAAAACTTGGAACATGGATTCAAAGAGACAACTGAGCGCTTGTTTTTGCATTCTCCTTCCTAATTGTATTTCAAGTCTTTTCAAAACAAAGCCCTGGGAATACCCAGATTCAAGTATGCCCCTGGGCTTGGTCCACTGTTGCAGGAGTCGTAGGGATCCTCATGCACATGCTTGTGTCATTCATTCATCAATGTTTAACCTCAGGATAGAAGATCTGACAAAGCAGGACTCCTTTCTCCATGGCATGTGATTTCAGAGTTTGCAGCAGCCAAAGTGGAAAACACTGGAATTTTTCCTCGGAACTGGACTGTGATGAGAGGTTCCTGCCATGAGCATAACCGACTGTCTTTTCCCTGACCTTTCCCTTTGTTTTTGAAGATAGAGCAGAAAATAATCTTCTCTGAAGATACTTGATAATTCCAAAATCCAAAAACACATGCTCCCAATGCACTGTGCTTTCAGATATTCTGGGTCTAGTTCAGCTGGCGGATGAGCTGATTGATGCGTTCACCTCGATAGCCAGGTGAGCCCATCTCCTTGAGGAAGCCCACTTTATTCTTGGTAGCATGATGGGCCACTGAGAGTTGGAAAGGATGCAAGAACCATGAGATCTCCTGGAAATGCTTCCCTGGAAAGGCAATTTCATGAATGAGATCTTCCAAACAAATGACACCAAACTTCCCCAGGTGCTCTTCGATCACTGTGTTATCTGTCAGAGGGATGGTCTTATTCTTGACCTTGGCTTGTCCACGTTTCAAGATGAGTTCCCAGACGGACTTCAGATTTGGAAATCCCCAGGTCACATATGGTTCCACCATACGCAGCAATTTTAGGCTCTGTGGGGTGACTCTAACAAAGACACCACTAAAAATTTTCTTTAGGCGAAGTCTTGGCGATGGTCTTTCACACCAGTGAACTCACCCCATTAATCCTTTGGATGCGTACAACAAAGGCCAAGGAATGTTTATCCGGCAATTCCAAGGCATGAGGTTTCACTTCTAGTCGTCTGAGACTCACCCTGTCGCGTTGCTGTCGCCAGGAATCATGTAGAAATGATTCCAGTCGCTTAAACCTGGGCCCTTTTCCTTTCTTCTGCTCTTTCTTTGCCGAAAGAGCCTGCTTTGCCTGGGTGGCTTTGAGGGCTTGGTAAGCCTTCCTCTTTTTCAGGAGATTTTCGGGAACCAAAGGGATTTTTTTCCTTTCCTCTTGCTCCGCCATCTTTCTAGTGTTGCAGCTACTGATCATGCGCCAGCAAATGGGATTTTTTAATCACTAGCAAGATAATAGTTTTCAAAGCCAGGCTTTGGTGAGGAGAAATGAATTTCTAAATTCCTTGAACCCCCATTAACATGTCAGGAGTCAGGGCTGGTGGGCTGATTCATATAATTTCTATAAATCTCAAGTAGGGAAAATGTAGGCTATAATGTAAGAGAAGACTTGGTTACACAAGAAGAGAAGGGAGAAATCAGGCCTCTTTAGGCTTGAGGAATTGTGAGAAAAAGAAGATTGGGACCAGGGACCAGCCAAAGAATCAAATGCACGTGTTCATCGTCCCCCTGCTGGCAGAATCTTGAGTGAATCTTGTCCTGAGATTGGTGGTCTGCTGCCCTCACTGGGGCCCCTGTGTTTTGCAACTCCAGGGTCACGCTTGCATTCTTTGTAAATGGCCCTTGCTGGAGTTGTGCAATGCTGTGGCCCTTTTCCCAGATGTGACCTGAGGAGGACTTCAGGTCTCCAGGAGGAATTTGGTAGAAGGAGACAGTGCAGCTGATAGAGGGAAGCAGCTAGAGAGAGGTGCATGAGGAAGCTCTCTTGGCTCTGCTGAACCTTGGTGTATTGGGCACAGAGTCTGAAGCTTGCTTCATGGCCTGGTGAGACATCACAGAGGTGCTAGGAGGAGGGCCAGATCAGCCTGGAGATAGAAATAGGCAACTTCCAAGGCATGGAATTCAATGACAAGGGCCAGCCATGAGCACCAGAGGATTAACTTCAGGCCATGAGGCCAGATGGGACCATCCTTAGCAGATGACAATCCTGAGATCGGATCAACACAGCTACCCCATGCCAGATCTGCAGAGAGGGACAGTACCTGGGCCAGCTGCCTCACTGCCTCAAACCCCTTCCACATCCCCACTCCCCCAATTACCAGAAATACTCTTAAGCTTTCACCTCCTTTCAGAAGTCATCTTGAAACGCAGGATGAAGATGGGAAAAACAGCTCATTTAAAGGGTTTAAATTTAAATTAAGTGAATATTTGTCCAACAGATTCATTTTAATATGGAGACACTACTAATTGTCAAATTCTGCCCCTATCCTTATCTCATATCTCTATTATTTATTTTAGGTCAATAAATATAAAATGTCCAATTTTGAATCAAGAGTTTAGTTTATTATATGTCAAACAAGAAGCAGTACAATTAATCAAAGTATGCGTCTAAACTCTCGACACAGTTTTGCCATCTTAACAGTAGCATGTTTATGCCAGCAGGGAAGAAGCCTGGAGAATGAATGGCAATGAAATTGTGAAAGGTGTTTTCCACAGCTTGTTGAGGATTGAATATTTTTCCTTGCAAGAAGTGGTCCAAAGCCTGGAATAAATGATAGTCAGTTGGTGCAAGGTCTGGTGAATATGGCGGATGACAGAGAGTTTCCAAGTCCAGCCTCTGTAGTTTGAGCAGAGTTGTTTGTGCGACATGTGGTTGAGCGTTGTCTTGCAAGAGGATTGGCCCGTAGAGTATTGACCAATCTTGGCTGCTTCATCCCAACCATCCTCATTACTTCATCCAATTGGTTGCAGTAGATCCACTGTAATCAATTGACCAGGTTTCATGAAGCTGTAGTGGATAATATTAGCGCTGGACCACCAAACAGACAACATTAGCATTTTTAAATGAATATTTGGTTTTGGACTGTGCTTCAGCACTTCATCTTTATCCAACCATTGTGCTAAATGCTTGCAATTGTCAAAAAGAATCTATTGTTCATCACACGTAACTATATGGAGTAGAAACGGTTTGCCTTTATATTGTGACAGCAAAGAAAGGAAAGCTTCCAGACGATTTTTCTTGTGACACTCGTTTAATTCATGTGGAACCCATCTATCCAGCTTCTTTACCTTGCCAATTTGTTTCAAATGTTCCAATATTCTTGGAATAGTAACGTCAAACCTTGCTGCTAATTCACACATAGGCTGAGATTGATTCGCTTCCACTACAGCTCTCAACTCAACATTATCTACCTTGGTCTCAGGTTGCCCACATGGCTCATTTTCAAGATTAAAATCACCGGAACAGAACTTCTCACACCACACTATGATTCCAAACTTAACCGCATCTATGAAATATAGAGGAGCGCTGCCTGGTAGCTCTGGTGGCAGCAGGTGGTGTGTGCCTGGTGGAGTCCCTGTAGGTGAGTGCAGCAGCCAGCAGGCTGAGAAAGTGGGTGAGCATGTGTGAGATGCCCCTGGAGGCCCCAGAAATGCTAGATGATTTAGCAAGGGGTTGAGTTTCTGTGTGAGTAACTCTGGATTCTTGGAAATCAAAGAGATGTGGGAATAGCTGTCATGTGACTACATTGGAGACCCCAAGAGAGTGAAGCCTGGAGACATTCAGGCTGTTGTGGGTATCTATCTCCCCTACTTGGTGCAAAGTCACTGAAGTCACAAACCGTGTCTTACTCATTTTCAGAACTCTTCCTGTCCCCCAATCACCTTTATTCAACTTACCCAGTGCCTAGCATAGCCCCTGGCATATATATGGCACTGACTCAATGACTATATGTGTAATGAATAAATGAATAAAGAACTCGTGAATAAAAAACAACCTCTCAGAAGTCTGTATCCTGGCCCCTGCTATCCTTCATTCCTGATCAACTCTAGCTTCTTCCTGGGCTTTTGGTCTCTATCTATCTGCCATGAGAGAATGAATGGAGCTGTGGTAGCCTGGCTCAGCCTGACATTTAGAATTATAGCATGGCAGGGTCGGAAGGGACACTAGAGACAGTTCAATGCTTTTGATGAAAGCTGAGCTTCTTAAAAGAAAACCAGAGTAACTCCCATTTATCTGAAATGCAAACAAGCAAGAAATGCAAATTACCAGATTCTTTTACACATCCTATACCACATTTTTATCAATAAGAACATCTTATACGTACGTGTAAAGGCTTTTATGGGATATCAAGTTTTTTCACTTCTATCATCTCGCTGGATCTTCACAGTTTGTTTTTCAGTAGCCATTGATCATTTGCATTTTACAAAGGTTAAGTGACTTGCCCCAGATCATTCAGCCAGCAGGCAGCAGCTGGGGTTCAAAGTGGTCTGCCGATTCCAGGTTCCATGTGATACCCGCTACCTGGTAGGAAGCTGACCGTCCCATGAATAACAAACAGGCAGGCTGATCTCAAGCATCTCCTTGATAAGGAACACAGCTTCTAGATTCTCTCAATCTCCTATTGCTTAGGCAGCTCTAGAGCTATATGGGAAAATTCTAGACATAAAGTACACGCCATTCCACTAATTCTGATGAGTTTCCTATTGCCACGGTAACAAATGACTGTGAACTTAGCGTGTTGGAAGTCTTACAGTTCTGGAAGTCAAAAGTCTGAAATGAGTTCCACAGGGCTAAAATCAAAGTGTCAACAGTGTGGATTCCTTCTGGAGACTTCAAGGGATGATCCATTCCTTCCCCTTCCAGCTTCAGGAGCTGTTGGCATTTCTTGGCTTGCGGCCCAATCGCTCCAATCTCTGTGCGAGGTCCACACATCACCTTCTCCACTGGCTCTGACTCCTCCTGCATCCCCTTTATGAGAACCACTGTGATCACATCAGGGCCACCAGATAATCCAGGATAATCTCCCCATCTCAAGATCCTTAATTTGTGCACTCTGTAAAGGTCTTTTTGCCATATAAGGTAAAATTCACAGGGTCTGGGATTAGGATAAGGACATATCTGGGGGCTGTTATTCAGCCTATGCCAGAAGAGAATTTTATTTTCCAAATATATCAGGTTCAGTGGTTTTTAAAGAGAAATTTAAAAATTTTACTTGCCAACGGGTTTATCGGAGAAGAGAATGGGAGAACTATCATACAAAAGGCCATTGTGTTCCCAATAAGGGAAAAGGTATCTAATGTCTCCAAGGCATGGACTGTCCTCCCAGGTGCCCTTCTTAGTCTCTGAGTTCAGGGTAGAGGTGGAGGTAGCCAGACTGGTATCCATGAACGGAGACAGAAGTTTTTAGTACTGACTTTTGAGCCTCTACCACCTGTAAGTATAAGGAGTTCTACATGCCAGTATTTGTGTGAATATTGATCAGTCTTTGGTATCAGTGTGTTTTGGTGGGGTGTGAGTCTCAGCTTGAGACCTGGGCTGTCTCTATCCTAGGATTCACATCTGTCTGAGCACATTCTCAATGGAGGACAGTCCACGCCTTAGAAACACTGGATACCATGGGATTCACAAAAAGTCCCACTGGAGCTCTCTTTTCCTGGGGGACTCAGTACCCTGCAGGACCCAGGGGCCTAAAGGACGAGACCTACCCTAAAGAAGGATGGTATGGAAGCCACGTGCTTGCAGTATAAAAGTCTAATGGCATTTGGGGCCAGGGGCCATGTCTATCACTGAGCTCGCACTGCCCCAGCCTCGTGGGCTCATGGACGAGAGAGTTAAACAGTGATTACAAGGATTACAAACTAAAAGAGCTGTTTCTCTAAAATCCCTGGGGGATGCTGAGAATGCAGAAAAGCCTTCACTGACTTGGCAGCATGGTGTCATTGGTTTGGGAAGCAACAGGAAGTGTCACAGGTGGCTTTTGTAGTGACACCCTGGGCTTCGGTCACCTTAGAAGGCAGTTCGTAGGGGAGGAGAACAACAGTGAAAGCACATTTTTTTTTTTTTTTTTTTTTTTTTGAGACAGAGTCTCACTCTATTGCCCTGGCTAGAGTGAGTGCCGTGGCATCAGTCTAGTTCACAGCAACCTCAAACTCCTGGGCTCAAGCAATCCTTCTGCCTCAGCCTCCCGAGTAGCTGGGACTACAGGCATGTGCCACCATGCCCGGCTAATTTTTTCTATATATTTTTAGTTGGCCGATTAATTTATTTTCTATTTTTAGTAGAGACGGGGTCTCGCTCTTGCTCAGGCTGGTTTTGAACTCCTGAGCTCAAACAATCCGCCCGCCTCGGCCTCCCAGAGTGCTAGGATTACAGGCGTGAGCCACCACGCCCGGCCGAAAGCACATTTTAGGACTCCCCTAGGACAAGCTGAAGGGATGAAGAGCTTTGAAGGTGAGCTGAAGCTCTTGAAATTGCACATTGCAACAAAATCAGAAAATATCTGTGGCAGAATAATATTTTAGAAAATTAACAGGAGTCTTAATTTTCCTATTATTTTCTGTTACCTTGTAACCCCATGTCCCTTCCCTGTTTCAGGCCCAGACTTTGAGGTGTTCATTACCATGGAGAATTGATGTTATTGCAACAACAGAAGAAAAGCCTTTGAGTTTCAAAAGCCTAGCCTTGAGGGTACTTAAGGCATAAACAATAGATTTGGACTAATATCTGGTAAGTTAGGGAAAAGTATCTTACCCCTAGATCAGATAAGGATTCCCTGAATTTGGGGGGTTGTTTTTGGTGGTGGCGGTGGTAGACCGAGATAGAGGGGAAGCCAAGAATGGGTGTATGTTGTAGATTTGAGGGGAGGGGTGTATGGGTTGTGTTCTATTCTACTCTACCTGTCACTAACCTGGGAGGTGACAGCACCTCCAGTTCGATCAGGAAAATCCAAGAGCAAAAAGACCTTGAGCCTCCCTGCCCTAAGTAGCACCATAGGGAAGAAGCGAAGCTCCAAAGAAGGGGCACCTGTGTGTTGTGTTTAGGTACATGGGGTCCTGCACAGCCTCAGGGGGCTTACCATGTCTCAGCACGGTGAGGGAGCAGCCCGAATTGCTGCCTGTCCCTCAGTGGGACATGGAAATAGGCATGAAGGACAACCCATTGACTTCTTTCACGGGCGAATGAAGTCCTTACGGGAATGGGAATGTCTCAGACGATGCTGGTCTACAGAAACATGACACGGAGCACCTCCCTTTCACAGCGATACCATTTGAACCCCCTCCCCAAACTGACACACAACCCCAAGGAAAGGGGGAATATTGAAGTTGATTGTGCTTCAGTCTAAGCTATTCTATCATAAAGGGAACTTGAAATAGAAATTAGATTGTTCAGTTATAGAAAAATTAAGACAATCACATTTTGTTTACATCGGCATTAGGGGACTGCACGATGCATTCTCTACATTCCATAGATGCATTTGCAGGTGACCTGAAAGACCCATAGCAAGGTGTCATTTTGATAAGGCAAAAATTTCAGTGTTGCATGTAGAGTAATGAGATATTCATCTGGAATGTGCTTCTATCTGACCACCAGCATCTCAGTGTTGCTCTTGCATATGAAATTACTGAGGGCCTGAAAAGATCACATAAAATTGCATTTATATTATATTTACCTATTGTGTGCCCAGGACTTGGTAGGATGGTGCTCAGAGAAAATTCCATGCTATAATGACTTTGTGAATCTGAAGATTTGGAAAAGCCTTGAGAAATATCTGAGTCAGAGGTCATCTATGATGTTTGACACCTTCAAAAACTGGTCAGCAGTAGAAGATATTTAGAGAAAGCAGAGATTATTTTTGGAAAGTCTTATGCAAAATTTTGAGCATACCCCAAATAATAGAGAATACTATAATATTCCTCCATGTTCCCATGCCCCAGCTTCAACTATTAATATCCTGCCAATCTGAAAATATGGAATTTTAAAACAGGAAACACTTCATTTTAAAAGCAAGGGAGCAGAACTGAGGAGTATAAGGGATCTTGCCACTCGTACATCAGTGATCTTTCTATTTCTCAGAAGTCAGTCAAATTATGCACTGATCAATATTCAATATTTAATAACCATAACATTTAATAACCATGACATCATAGCTCAGGTATTCTGGATAAATGGGAGATTGCCCCAAAATGTTGATTAAGCCTGAGTCCTTGACAATCTCTGAAGAACTCCCAGAGTGGAGGTGGGTGTGCACAGGACTGCCCAGGTAAGCTGAAGCAGTGAGGCTCCAAGAATATAAGGGGCAGAATATAAGGGGCCCTCACTCTCAGGGTCACGCACACATAGGGTCAGCACCCCACTCACCTTGCCCTATCTGGTCCGTGGGGCTGCCACATGCCTGTTCCAGTTTCTGACTCATATTAATCCCAGACTTGCTCCTCAACTTGCTCATGGGATCACACTGTCCCATGAGTGAAGAGGTGATCATGGTGGCATGACTTTGACCCCTTCTGTGCTCACAAATTCACTTGATATGAAGTGTCTCTTGGATGCCAGAAACAGGGCTAGATGCTGGGGTTTGACGATGAGTAAGCCAAGGGCCTTGACCTTGAGGGCAAGGTAGTCTGGTAGAGATTCTCTCCGAATGGTTCATTTTTAAACTTACATTTGAAGTGGTGAGCTCCAACCAGGATCAAGTTCATTCCAGGGAACATACGGGCTATGGCTGAATGGAGGTTCCAGGCCCTCTGTGTTCTTTGCGATTTTAGAGGATGCTGGAAGGGGCAGTAGTAGTTTGATAACACATTTTTCCCATAGGTGCTTTCCCTTGATTCTCACAGCAATTCTATGAGGTGGGTATTATATTGTACTTTTAGAATTGACAAAATGGTATTAAGTAATCTGCAAAAGATCCAGGAGCAAGTATGTTCCCCATTGGGATTTGAACTCCAGCCTTGTGCCTTAGATGAAATGTGTTTTCTAATATGTCCACACATCCAGGTGAGAGATTTTTAGGTGGGTGAACTGTTATTCTTATTTCTTATTAAGAAATAAGTTTTTGTATTGGTTAGGATGGGTGAGATTATGCTGTGGTAACAGCAATCAAAAGGCCCTCATGAGAGGCAACAAAGGAAGGTGGAAAGCTGGGGACTTGGAAGGGACATGCTACGAAGCAGCTACTGAGGCAGTGGGACAGGCCCTCAGGGTGGCTCAGAGCCACCCCCAAGTTCTCAGCCTAATGCACCATTCTTTCCTAGCCGTCCTCCAATTCTGAGCCATGAGCATCTCTGAAGAGGCAGCCTCTGTCCCTGTGCTTCCTCACAACCTGTGTGCCCTCTGAATTGTATCTGCTTCCTCCATTGACAGTGGAGAGCTTGTGCGACCAGTGGCTCTCAGTGCTCTCAGAGGCAGCAAGCTCGGTGGAGAAAGGCTTCCTCCCAGCTTGAAAGCTTCAGCTCCCGCCATGAGCTGACTTCCAGGCACTGACCAGGCCTGGGCGGGGAAGCAGTGTGGATGTGGGAATCTCTTTCCAGGAGACAGAAGGATGCTGGGCTCTCACATTTGAAAGCAAATCTAATTCATCCCAGTGTTACCGATGACCAATAAATACCCGATTTCAGAGTCTCACAGGCTGGGTGCGTGGGACGGTCCTCACACTCATGCGAGGCCCAAGTTCAGGTGTTGGAGGTCTCTGAATGAGATTAGACATAAAGTCACAGGGGCACCCAGTAGGCTCAGAGGTTGGTCATCACACAGCCCTAACCTGCATCCCATTCTGGCCACACTGTTTGTGGTGCCCTGTGAATTAAAAACACATAGAAATCCTATAATTGTCTTTAAAATAGCACAAATGTGCATTCTGTTATTTTTTGAAAATAGTAATATTTACTGCATTTTTATTATCTTCTTTTGACATTTCTTCATTTTACTCTAATGTTCAGAAGCATCAAAATCTGAAATTGGCCTTTTGCAACATCTAAAGGTCTTGCCCAACCTTCTTAATTTTTTAAGAGACCTATTCCCAAAAATAGGGCATTGGTCCATAAGCCATTGGTCTATTCAGGTTCTAGATTTCATTTAACTTCGCCAAGCCACAGAAAGAAATTATTTAATAAGCTGTGTCTACCACCACAAAGTGACTTTGAGGAATTTGAGGCAATTATCTGAGTTATTATGGCTCTAAAATCTGTTCATCTCAAATGTGCAAGTAATAGACAAAAGGATGACTTTTACTTTAAATTATCTGGATATTTTCATCAATTATCCTGTCAATTACAGCAAATAAATAAGTTATACAGATGTATCTGTGCATATTATAACAAGGTGTACAAGTATATAATGTTGAATAAAATGTTTTTATACTTTAGTAATGATATTCACAATCAGCTTTATTTTAAAAAGTACACTGTAGGCTACATGAACATGAACATTTCTCATGCTTTTCTTTATATCCCATCTATTATCCAACTAACGTCTGCCTCATTTGATTGTTTAACTTTGGAACACGTGCTTTGTCGGTTTAGTTCAGGATTCATGTGTGTGATAACCTAGCCATGTAGTGATGTGCCCAGGGTCTCTGTCCCCAGGTACCTGTGATGGTCCCTGGTGCTGTTCACCAACTATTTCCACTTTCAGGCACTTCCCATCTTCCTCGTGAGGGTGGAGACCATGTGAGTTGCTCTGGCTGAGTTGTAAGGAGAAGCATGTATTCCTAGACCAGAGCATTTAACTCCTGGCATAACACCTCTAGAGCTTTCTTTCCCTTTACCGGGCAACCAGGAACCTTCCGGACTGTGGCTGCTCTGCTCCTCTGTCAGCCACGGTCCCAGAGTTAGGACCATCCAGACCATGAGAGAGAAATAAACGTTCGTTGCATTAAACATCTGACACTCTTTTTCCCTGTAATACAACCTAGTCCATCTTGACCGATAAAGAATATACCCTTTATTTCTTAAAGAGAACATCTGAAGTCACTTAGGTTGCTTTCTAGTCTGAAAGATCATACCATCTTTATTTCTTTTCATAAACTTTGATCTCTACTGCAATCAGGACAACCATAGAACACCACACTAATGTCAATGAGCAGCTTTTTTTTATGGATGCAAATAATCATATTTCTATCTACATTTGAACACTTCTCAGTAATATTCAAATAGTGTTCACATTTTGTGAGCATTTTGCTCGTATTTAAACCTCATGTCTCAGTCTCCCATCAGAGGTAAGGGCAGGAGCTGAGAGGTTTTATGGGAGGAGGTAGGTAGTTTTGAATCTGAGCCTCTCCACTGTAACCAGAGAAGTAGGTCAAACACCTCTATATATTGGGCCTCTGTGTAAACCTTGGTTGAAGAGAAGATTCTGATGTGTGATATAATCTTATAATATGAAATGAAATTTGACATCTTTCTTGCTGATGACTTCAACAGTCAGAATGCTTAGTCTGGTGTTTACAGATTATTCTAAGGAGCACATCAAGAATTAAGGAGAGAGTACAGGGGAAACATACAGACCTGGGATCAAATTTCAACTACTAAACTGACTAGTTTTGATCTTGGGCAAGCAGCTTAATTCTTCTATTATTAATGCCAGTGGCTGTAAAAATGGGGGTAGTAAGATGTTGTGATGATTGAGATATTGCCTGTAAACTGCTTGGCACACTGGGTAAGTGTTTAATAAGTGGTGGTCTTTGTTTTTGTTATAACTCTTATTTGGCAGAATTGTGAAATGAAAGCAACTCTAAGGTAGAAAAACCATTTTGAGAAAAGAAAGGAGTAGAGCTTAGGTTGAATCTAAACAGGGTGGGTAACACAGCAATACAATTTTCTGCAATGAAATTGCTTGTTTCAGCCAGAGGGTGGGAAAAAAATAGAATGAAGCTGTGTTGGATCTTCTAGTGCATCCAGAGCTACATATTGTTGAGCACAAAGAAGGAAGAGGCAATGTAGTCGTGAGAGGAAGACATGCAGAATTTAGAAAGAGGCAGGGTTAAGTGTCAGTTCTAGCCTTTCCTCTTCCCAGCTGTATAAAGTGGAAGACGATAGTTATTCTCTCTTCACCTCAGTAACCCTTGTCTGTAAAAAGGTATTGGCAGTCCAGCGGGGAGTGCAGCCCCCCATGCAGCTAGCATTGATCGGATTGTTGTAGGAATAGCCAACACAGAGGCAGTACTTACCAAGTACTTATATGCATTAATGCATTTCACTGTGAACCCATGAAGTTGGTTACCACTATTACTTTGCTATAGTTTGAATGTTTGACTCCTTCAAATCTTATGCTGAAATTTGATCCCCAGTGTTGGAAGTGGGGCCAAATGGGAGGTGTTTGGGTCATGGGGTGAACCCCTCATGAATAGATTAATTTCCTCCCTGGAGTGGAGGGAATGAGTGAATTCTCACTCTATTAGTTCCTAAAAGAGCTGGTGGTTAATAAGAGCCTGGCACCTCCCACCCCTCGTTCTCTTGCTATGTGATCTCTGCACACACGCTTCCCTTCTGCCATGAGTAGACGCAGCCTGAGGCCCTCACCAGAAGCAGATGCCGGCACCATGCTTCTTGTACAGCCTGCAGAACTGTGAGCTAAAAAAACCTCTTTCATTTACAAATTACCCAGCCTTGGGTTTTCCATTATAGCAACAGAGATGGACTAAGACATACCTAGGTGAGATAGATGAGATAACTGAAGCACAAGAGAGCTAAGGTCCCACATCTAGTAAAGGGTGGAGCTGGGCTATGGGCTGGGAAGTTTCCAGAGGCTGTGCTCCTGACCATTAGGCTACACTGGATCTCATGGGAAGTGAATGTCAGGTCAAGTGTCCTGGACACAGAAGCTCTTCCAGAATTATCACATGTCTTCTCTATCACGGGAAAATCACTGTGCCTCTCCTCCATACATTCCACACATCAGCCAGCATGCCAAGGCCACTTTCTTTATGAAATTTCTCATATCACCTCAGCCCACTCAGCTCTCTTCTGGTCTTGAACCCCTGAGATACTAACTAAAATGCAAAAGACATCTATTAGATCTGTTTCTATTTAAGGAGGCTTAAGGTTTTTAAGTTAAAAACATTCTAAGTCAAGAGGTGGAAGCTCACACCTGTAATCCCAGCATCTCCGGAGGCTAAGGAAGGATGATCACTTGAGGTCAGGAGTTTGAGACCATCCTGGGCAACATAGCAAGACTGTGTCTCTATAAAAAATAGAAAAAATTTCGCTGGGTGTGGTGGCACATGCCTATAGTCCCAGCTACTCGGGAGGCTGAGGCAGGAAGATTGCTTGAGCCCAGGAGTTTGAGGGTGCAGTGAGCCATGATTAGGCCACTACACTCCAGCCTAAGTGACAAAGTAAGACCTGTCTCTAAAAACAACAAAAATAAAAATAAACCGTTCTAATTATCCAATGCAAAATACACAAGTTTGGTATTATAAATGACCCTACCCTGTTAACAGCTGGAGGGAAACAGTCTCACCCTAACAACAGAGGATGTGCTTCTAGTCTGATGTGGTACCTGACAGAAAGTTCTGTGACCTCTGCTACAAGCGGATATTCTTGCTGTTTCAGGAGCTCCCAGGAGTTCACGAAGGCTAGGATGAGCTATTTTTAACATTTTTAAAGTTCTAAAGTAGCCATAAGGAGTTGTTGGCTCTCTGTCATATCAATTTTTGCTGGGATTATATCCACTCAATGCTTACAGATGCTTTGATTGGCTCTTGAAACACGAATGATGAGTGGCCTTGGCAGGGTTCCTGGAGCAGGATCAGGGAGTGGCAGGGCCTAAGCAGCATGCTCCCAGGACGGGCCAGACTTGAAAGGGCAGTGGCTAAGGCCCAGAGTGGGTTTGCTTACTCGACTCATTGCTTACTAGCCTCACAGCCCTGCCAGGGTTTAACTGATTTCAAAATGTATCACCACTTCCTTGGTGTCTTAGTTGGCTTGAGCTGCTACAAGAAAATCACATAGACTGGGTGGCTTAGACAACAGAAATGTATTTCTTACAGTTCTGGAGGCTGAGAAGTTCAAGATCAAGGTGCCAGCTGATTTGGTTCCTGGTGAGGACCCTCTTCATGTCTTCCAGGACTGCTGTCTTTTTGCTGTATCCTCACATGGGGGGGGGCACAGAAGGAGGGGAGAGAGAGAGAAGGAGTCGGAGAGAGAGAGGAGAGCGAGAAGGGGAAGATGGGAAGAGAGAGGAGCAGGTGGGGAGAGAGGGGGAGAGCGAGGGAAAGGGAAAGGAAGAAAAAGAGGAAGAGGAAGAGAGAGCGGACATACTACAGTCTGTTTCTTTTAAGGACACCAATCCCCTGATGGAAGTTCCACTCTTATGACCTCATCTAAACCTAATTATGTTCTACAGGCTCCACCTCCCAAAGGCCCCCACATCACACTGGGGTTAAGGTTTCAATATATGAATTTGGTGGGGGAACACAAACATCCAATTCATAACATTTAGTAATTGTTTCTTGGGGTTTTTTTTGAGACAAGGTCTCACTCTGTTGTCTTGGCTAGAGTGCAGTGGTGTCATCATAGCTCACTGCAACCTCAAACTCCTGGGCTCAGGTGATCCTCCTTCCTCAGCCGCCCAAGTAGCTGGGACTACAGATGTGCACCACAGTGCCCAGCTGATTTTTTCTATTTTTAGTAGAGAAGGGGTCTCACTCTTACTCAGGCTGGTCTCAAATTCCTGATCTCACATGATCCTCCCACCTTGGTCTCCCAGAGTGCTAGGATTATAGGCATGAGCCATTGTACCTGGCCTGTAATTAAGAATTCTTATTGAAAATTGGAATCATTAATTACATTATGCTGATTTTTCTCTCTTTTCTCCCATTCTCTGATCCCTAAGCTCTATTTTCCTCCCTTCTCTGCCCTGCTTTTGCCCAAGAGGTCAACCTCAACAGACTACAGCTCCTGGGCACCATTGTTCTCTGGATTCTAGTTGACTTGGGCAATGAGAAGCACCAGCAGCAGAAAGTTGGAAAGTGAAAGGAGAAAAAAAAAAGATATTTATTTATTCTTACTCCCTCACCTTCTTTGTGCTGTTCTGGAAATGTGTTTCCCTCTCTGACTACAACTTCTGTTAAGCAACTCCCTTTTCCAGGGCCCCAGACCTCAACTAGGTTTCTGCAATGCTGTTTCTTTTCCTCCCCTTAAGACCTAGGCATGCTAATGGCTCCCTGCTGTTGCTAGGTCCTGGACACCTCACCATCTTTTCTCTGCTACCTTAAACCAGGAATTCTCAACCTCAACACTGTTGACATTTGGGCCAAATAATTCTTTCTTGTTGAAGGTTGTTTGGGGCATTGTAGGAATATTTAGCAACATTCCTAGCCTCTACCCACTGGATGCCCATAGAGACTACCCCAGTTGTGACAACCAAAAATGTTTCCAGATATTGCCAAATGTCCCCTGGGAGACAAAGTCATCCCCCAGTTGAGAACCACTGTCTTAAACCTATCCTCATTTCTGTAAAATGCCCTTTCACTTAAAAAACACACCTTTAAAAATTCTAATTTGTGTTGCCTATTTCCACCCAGGATGTGGATAAAAACATGGATAAATAATAATAGAATAAGTTGAATTTATTTTTCATTTGTTACATGTGGATTAGGGCAAGAATCTTTCAAAACATGAGATCTAAGAAAGAAAATAATGTGGAAAAAGGGTCTGGTGGTGGGAAGCCTAGAAGTACCAATCATCTCAATGGCACAATAGCTGCTGGTGGCTGACATGGTTGCCATGTTGAAGCTGGGGTTTCAAACTGGGGCCACGGTATAGGGAGGAGGCACATGGCCTAAGACCTTGCTTGCATGGTGATTATGACCTGTGCTCTAAGATTAGACTGCGCAGATTCAAGTCTTAGCTCTACTGCATATTATACCTACGACTTTGGGCATGTTAATCTCTCTAAAATGGGGTCTAGACAGAGTTATTGTGTCAGGTAGTTCTTTTCTGATCTGGAAAATGGGTCTAATATCTTCTCAGATTATTATGAAGATTAAGTGATATGATGCATATAAAATGCTTAGCATAGTGCCTGGCACATTCTAAGGTTTGCAACAATGATCATAATAGGATCACCTCTGAATCATACATACACACACACACACACACACACACACACCCCATCACACCCAGGTGCACACACAGCAATCACACAGACACACACCACAAGGCACATAGTTATTAGTCATAACAAATATGGTAAGCCAGAATTTCACTTTTAAAACATTAAAAATGTTATTCCATGATATGTAAATGCATATCCATTATAAAGACTTAAAGAATACTATAAAACATAAAAATGTTCCCTCTCTTAAATATATTAACATCTTCTATATTCTACTCCATTGCTCAGATGTAATTGTTATTAACAGTAGCTTGAACCATATGACATTGCCCTTTTGTAGGTCAAAAATTGTCACACATTACAATATTACATAGTTCAATCTAATAGCTCCATGTGTTTTTCTAATTTTGTTCCATGCATTTATACATACATATTTGTACATATGTCCCCTCGCATTTTAAAACATAAATGGGCACCATAACTACCTTCTTTACTAATGCCGTGCTTAGGAGGGCTTTTCATGTCTCTCTTGTTCTTTTTAAAGTTGGCAAAATATTTCATTTTAGGAATGAACCAAAATTTATTTAGATTCTCCTTTATTGATATGAATTTTCCAATCTTATTGTCATATACAAACTATGGTGTAACCAATACCTGTTACATAAATATTTGCATATATGGGTGAGCTTTTCTGTAGATTGGAATCCTAGCGTGGACTTGAGGGGTCGAGGGGTACACACATTTAAAGTCGTGACAGATTTACCCATCTTCACCCTTACATTGACAGTGTTTAAGAGTCCCAGTTTCTCTCTAATCCCCAACAGCGCTATACATTGTCAGGTTTTTAAACTTTTACAAATGTGATGGAGATAGAAGAAGATAATTCATTGTAGTTTTAATTTGCATTCCTCTAATTACTAGTAAGGTTGAACATCTTTTCATATGTATATTGAATTCTTTTCTTCTATGAATTGCTTGTTCATTTCTCAAGCTCATTTCTCTGTTGGGATATTTGTCTTTTTCATATGAATTTATAGGAGCTCTTTATAGATTCTAGATGTAAATCCTTTGTTGCAAACATTGCAAATATTCCTGTTTGTCACTTGTTTTTTACCTTTGTTTATGGTGTCTTGCATCACTCAGAAGTTACAATTTTTGTGTGATCACATTTTCCAGCTGTTTCCTTGTGAGCTGTGGGGTTATCGAGCCTGACCTCTAGAGAGCTGGAGTGTTATACCTAAGGAACCATCAAGTCAGAGTCTGTATGCTGCCTTGAATGAGATATCTGTAGTTTATTTTTTCCTTTCTTATTAATGGTGGTATATTTTTGCTTGGGAGAAAACACCCCAAGATATATATGCAAAACCCAAACCCAGAGCGCTAATACTTGTTCACACCAACTGAAAAGTAGAAGCTTCTAGTCTCATAACAGATAGTCTCATTAAAAACGTGCACACAGAGTTCTCTGTCAATATAAACATTTTAACAAGGAAAAATGAAAGAAAAGTTAGTGTGAATAGAGTGTTTATGCATAAATCTATTTCTTAGAAAGCAAGCACTTAAAACTTTTTGTGTGCTCTGTCATAATCTATCAATAAGCCATTGTTTAAAAACTGTTAGTCTGTAAGCAGGATGTTTTTATTTTTTATCGTTCTTAATATAAGACATGAAATTGTAGCTCAACGACAATAGATAACTTCCAACAGTCACATAGATGCTAAGTGGCAAAACCAGAATGAAACCCAGGTATTCTGGCACCAACTCTAGTTGTAGACTGCTGTTTACATAGAGTTATATACATATGTGTGTGTGCATGTGTGTGTGTGTGTGTGTGTGTGTGTGTGTATGGTGTCTAGGTGCATACACTTCTTTGGTCTCCATATGCAGTGTGTCTGTATATGTGTGTGTGTCTGTATATATGTGTCTGTGTATGCCTATGTGCATGTGTGTACTTGTACATGTTTCTGTTTGCATATTCATATATGTCTGTGCCCGTGTGTGTACCGATATATGTGCACAAGTCTGTGTGCATGAATATGTCCTTGTGTTGTGGGAGAGGAGATGTAAGTGGGATGGCGTATAGGGATTATGATTGTGAGGGGAAGGTACAGAGTGGGATGACATATACTTATCTAAAAACTGTCATTAGTTTTTTATAAAAATCATTATATGATATTTTTAGATTTTAGCCAAAGCCTTTAAAAAAAAATAAGCCTATCAAAACCTTGATCCACCTTTTTTTCATTTCCTTGTATTTGCCCTCTTTACCTTGTCAAGAGCTCCAGATAAAATGGGCACTCAGTAGCGCAAGGATGATAACATAGAAGCACTAGCTAACTTACGTTTATAAAGACAGGCAACCTACAGGCAAGTCTGGAGGGACCGGAAGCTAATGAAGCTGACTTCCTATTGATTGGGAGCATCTTTGGGGGCACACAGGGTTATTCCATTTGCTTTATCGGGGTTGGGGATTGGTTATGTGGTTATAATGTTACTGAGTGGTTGACCTGGTCAGATTTCGGTGGGGTTACCCGACCTGGTTCAAGGGGAAATACAGCAGTTCTGGTCTTGGTGGTGGGTAAATGTAGGGGTTTGCTGCTCATCTGTCTGAAGAGGAGGCTCAGACGAGGAGGTAGCCACAAGTCCGCAGAGGTTGTACACTCTGGCCAAGGGATGTCTGCGTGTATGAGGGCAGCCTGGAGAGCAAAGCCATCTACAGGCAACAAGATGAGAGGGCGAGGGAGAGCCAGGCAGGAGGAATGACACAGGTATTTCACACCTACCAGGGTGAGGGTTTGTCACACATTGTGCCTCCCACCCCCCGCAGGACTGGCTGGTTCTGAATCCATCTTTTATACTCAGTTCAAGTGACACTCTTCCAGCAAGACTCCCTGTATCATCCCCATGGGCCAGGGATCTCTTTTCTGAGCTTCCAGATCTCTCTGTGCACGTATTTGTTACCACATTTAATCTGATTGGATTCTAAGTATCCCCTTATGCATCTGACTCTTTCTCTATGAGCTTCTAATTCATCTCAGTACTTCTAGGACAGACACAACCCATAATAAGAGCCTGCTCTTATTTAATGGGTTGCGTATCCCAAGTCCTCGTATAAAGCTTTACGTACATAAATGCACTTAGTCCTCACTAGGACCCTAGGAGAAAGATACCATTAATATCCCCATTTTATAGGTAAAGAAACTGAGGCACAGAGTAACTTAACTGAGGTTAAGTAGCTTGCTCAAGTTCTCATAGCTAGCGAGTGACAGAGTTGGGTTTAGGATTTATGCTGTCTGGCTCTTAGTACACACTCATCACTAACTATACTACACTGTACAAATGTAGCATCAGGGCTCAAAAACATTCGTTAAATAAAAGAACCAAAGGGTTTATTTCATCCTGACAATGATCCCTTGAGGTAGGAGAGCTTTAAGAGAAAAAATACGTAGCTAGGAAGAGGAAAAATCTGGGTTCTGACCCATGTCTATACTTTGAAGCCCGTGTTCTTTCCAGAATCATATGAATACTAATATCTGGCAAGAAAGTTGGTAAGTTGGGCCCAAGAAATGGGTGAAGAATTTCCATTGCATGTACATTTGGGGAAGATGTGACCAGAGAGACAGGCTGACGAGGACTTTTGGGTGATAAGAACCCAACCATGCCAGGGACTATACTCTGTGTTGTGTCTTTTCTAAATTGCCCTTCAGAAAACCTCAATGCTTTATTTATTTCTTTTCACTGAAAGAGGTTAAACCCAAAGAGGAATTTTTCTTGAGGGCTTCTTGAAAGAATGAGATAATGATGATCATGGAGAAGGACAAACTGGGCTTAAACTCTAGCTCCATACTTTCCTAGCTGTGTGACCTTTGGCAAGTTACTTAACTTCTCTGTACTTCAGTTTTCTCATCTTTAAAATAAGAACAATAAGAGTAAGTACCCATCTCACAGGCTGTTGTGAGAATTAAGCAGGTTAATCCATATGAAGGATTTAGAGTAATCCCTTAACTTTATCAAATTAAAGAAGTTTGGTTCTAGTTCTAATTAACTAACAGCATTTTTCTTTCATTCATTATTTTTAAATCAGGAGTATATTAGTTAGTCAGGGTTCTTCAGAGAAATAGAACCAAGAGGATTGATGAATGGATGGGTGTATGTATGGATAGATGGACAGATTTATCAATCAATAGATTGATATTTTAAGGAACTGGCTCAAACCATTGTAGAAGCTGGTAAATCCCAAATCTGCAGGATTGGTTGACAGACTGAAGGCCCAGAGAAGACATTGCAGCAGTTTGAGGCTGAACACAGTCTGCTGGGAGAATGCCCTCTTCCTCCAGGGAGGTCAGTCTGTTTTCTCTTAAGGCTTTTAACTGATAGGATGAGGCCCATTCATGTTATGAAGGGTAACCTGCTTTACTCAAAGTCTATTGATTTTAATGTTAATCTCATCTAAAAAATATTTTCACAGAAACATCTAGAAAAATGTTTGACCAACTATCTGGGTACCATAGACCAGCCAAGTTGACATATAAAATCAACCATCACAAAGAGAGAGTTGGATTTTATCAAATGCATTTTTAGTATTTATTGCATGATTTTCTCCTCTGTTAATATACTTAATTTTATTAACAAATTTTTGAATATTAGACTCTCCATGCACTCCTAAGAGAATGCACACCAGTCTTTCCCAATAGATTTCCAAATATTTTCAAAGATTCAAAGTAACTTTTGGCGTGGATATTTGGACATGGATGTTAAGTGGGAAAGTCTTTTTAGGGAACGATTTGACAGGATCTATAAAAATTTTAAATGCATATCTCTCACCTTTCAGTTTTATTTTTTTCCTTTGTATTGTCAAAATTACCTGTGCATGTAAACAAAGAGGCATGTGGCAGACTGTTCAGTATAGCACTGTATATAAAGTGAAAAATTAGAAACAGCCAAAATGTCATTAGAAGGAGGATAAATGAACAAACATCTAACAGATACTGTCATTCAAAATTAATATTAGATCTACACAACTATATCTACTTAGAACTCTATAACATAGTGATATTTGTTTTGAAAAAGTTTCAGAACAATAATCACAAAATGCCATCACATATTTTAAAAATAACCAAATTTCCATACGTACATTATGATATAAATACAAAACAATCATTTAAATAATGTCTATCACACTAATAATAATTGTTACCTCTGGAGGGTCTCATTATGGAAGACTGCTATTTATTTGTATTGTTTACATTTTTAACAAAATGAAGGTACTAATAAATTACTTGTCTAATTCAAATTTATTTTATTTTTATTTTTATTTCAGAATATTATGGAGGTACAAATGTTTCAGTTTGGATTGTTTCTGTAGTGCTTGAATCAAAGTTATAAATATGCCCATCACCCAGACAGTGCATATTGTACCCGTTAAGTATGATTTTGCCCATCCCCTCCTGCTCCCTCCAACCTGCATGATTTCCATTGAGTTTTACTTCCATATGGACACATGAGTGCTGATTGGTTAGTTCCAATTTAATAGTGAGTACATATATGTGGTGTTTGTTTTTCCATTCTTGCGATGCTTCACTTAGGAGAATGGTCTCCAGTTTCATCCAGATTGTTGTGAAATGTATTAATTCATTTTTTCTTATGGCTGAATAGTACTCTGTGGTGTACATATACCACATTTTATTAATCCACTCATGAATTAATGGACACTTCGGTTGATTCCACATCTTTGCAATTCTGAATTGTGCTGCAATAAATATTCTAGTGAGAGTGTCTTTTTGATAAAATGACTTTTCTTCATTTGGTTAAATACCCAGTAGTGGGATTGCTGGATCAAATGGTAGTTCTACTTTTAGTTCTTTGAGAAATCTCCACACTATTTTCCATAGAAGTTGCAGTAGTTTGCAGTCCCATCAGCAGTGTGTAAGTGTTTCTTTCTCTTTGCATCCATGCCAGCATCTATTGTTTTAGGACTTTTTGATAAGAGCCATTCTCACTGGAGTTAGGTGATATCTCATTGTGGTTTTGATTTGCATATCTCTGATGATTAGAGACATTGAGAATTTTTTCATATGTTTATTGACCATTAGTCTATCTTCTCTTGAAATGCTTCTCATGTCTTTTGCCCACTTATTAATGGTGTTGTTTGATTTTTTCTTGTTGATTTTCTTGAGTTCTTTGTAGATTCTAATTATCAGCCCTTTATTGGATGTATAGCATGCGAATATTTTCTCCCATTTTGTAGGTTGCCTATTTGCTCCATTGATTGTTTCTTTGGCTGTACATAAGCTTTTAAATTTAATCATCCCATTTATTTATTTTTGTTGTTGCTGTGATTGCCCTTGGCTGCTTCTTCGTGAATTCTTTGCCTAGGCCAATATCTAGAAGAGTTTTTCCAATATTTTCTTCTAGAATTCTTATAGTTTCATGTCTTAGATTTAAGTCTTCTGTCCATCTTGAATTAATTTTTGTGAGTGGTGAGAGATATAGATCCTGTTTCAATCTTCTACATTTGGCTATCCAATTTTCCCAGCACCATTTATTGAATAGGAATTCTTTTACCCAGTGTACACAAATCAGTAGCATTCCTATACACCTACAACAGTCAAGCTGAGAATCAAATCAAAGACTCAATAACTTTCACAATAGCTACAGAGTAAATAAGATACCTAGGAATGTATTTAACCGAGGAGGTGAAAGATCTCTACAAAGAGATATATGAATCACTGAGGAAGGAAATTGCAGATGATATAAATGAATGGAAAAACGTATCATACTCATGGATTGGCAGAATCAATTTGTTAAAATGAATATACTTCCCAAAGTTATTTACAGATTCAATGCAATCCCCATCAAAATATCAATGTCATTTTCACATATCTAGAAAAAATAATTCTATGCTTTGTTTGGAATGAGAAAAGAGTCTGAATAGCCAAAGCAACCATAAGCAAAAGGAACAAATCTGGAGTCGTCACTTTACCAGACTTTGAGCTATACTAGAAGGGTAGAGTAAACAAGACAGCATGGTATTGGCACAAAAATAGAGACATAGACCAATGAAACAGTACAGAGAATCCAGATATAAAAACATCCACATAGTGCCATCTGATCTAATTAAATTTAATATTAAAAGTTATATTTATAAGATGTCCTTTTATCTCAAATATTATTCAGTCTTGAACCCTGACATGTTAACTATGTACATTGAAACCCATTACCCCAAAAGCAATCACAGCAATAAAATTAAATAAATGGGACCTGATCAAATTAAAAAGCTTCTGCACAGCCAAAGATACAACCAATAGAGTAAATAGACAACCTACAGAATGGGAGAAAATATTCTCATGCTACACATCCAATAAAGGTCTGATAACCAGAATCTACAAAGAATTCAAGCAAATCAGTCAAGAAAAAAAATCAAACAACCCCATCAAAATTGGGCAAAAGACATGAACAGAAGTTTTTAAATGAAGATGGGACTAATGACCAACCAACACACGAAAAAATGCTCAATGTCTCCAATCATCAGGGAAATGCAAATCAAAACCACAATGAGGTATCACCTAACTCCAGTGAAAATGGCTCTTATCAAAGAGTCCCAAAACAACAGATGCTGGCATGGATGTGGAGAGAAAGAAACACTTATACACTGTTGGTAGGACTGCAAACTGGTACAACCTCTGTGGATAGTAGTATGAAGATACTTCAAAGAACTAAAAGTAGAACTACCATTTGATTCACCAATCCCACTACTAGGTATTTACCCAAAGGAGAAAAACACGTTTTATCAAAACACACTTGCACTCAAATGTTTATAGCAGCACAGTTCACAATTGAAAGATGTGGAAACAACCCAAGTGCCCATCAACACATAAATGAATTAAAAAAATGTGGTATATGTATACCATGGAGTACTACTAAGCCGTAAAAAATGGTGATCTAGTATCTTTTGTAATAACCTGGATGGAACTGGAGCTAAGTGAAGTATCACAAGAATGGAAAAAAAATATCACATTTACTCAATACTAAATTGGAACTAATTGATCAATACTTATGTGCACATATGTAAGTAAAACTCAACAGAAATCAAGTAGGTAGGAGAGGGAGGAGGGGATGGATAAATTCTCACCTAATGGTGCACACTTTCTGGGTGAAGGGCAAACTTATAACTTTGACTAAAATGGTACAAAAGCAAATTACATAAACAAAACATATGTACCCCCAAAATAGTCTGAGATTAAAAAAAACCTCATTATAAAATAGTTAAGATCATATTTTAAATTAAAATTACATTAAAAAGTTAAATACCAGATTCTTACAATATTACTTTAATCTACAACATACAATGTCTAATCCCTAGGCAAAAAGTGAATGTATTTTATATAAAGTCTGATAATGGTGTTTTGATAAGAATTTTCTCCTAGTTTGGTTAACACAAATAGATGTGAGATCTAATTTTAGTTCATGTGAGAGTAATCTGAAAAGCAAAGATATATTACTCTTTCGTAAAATGTTAGCTATGTTACAAAACAATTCCCAGCATATTAGGCATTGTGCCTTGGAATTTCACAGTAATAACCAAGGGGAAAGAGAAAGTAATAACAATATGATTTAATAAACATGGTTTCATATAAAAAACTAACAAACAAGTGGAAATATTTCTTTATAATTTCATTAAAGAAACTAACATGTTCTCTAGGCAATCAAAGACTGGAAATTATCTTCTGATACTTTCATTACACTGATCAATAACATATATAGTTTTTATGAGATAGTTTTTTGCTTTTGAGAGAAAATATAACACATAAAAATAAAATAATCTCACATCTACTTTGATTCCTATGCATGAATTTAAGCATATTTTTTTTTAAGACAAGGGAAAAAGAAAACAAAAATGGCCTTGTGTTCTAGTTGGGGCACCTTTTTCAAGAGAGTAGTCTATTCTCAGCCAGCTAGATCCCTGGCCATTCAACAGCGACAAAGGTCCAACAGGAAGGAAGTCTCTCTTGAGACAGATGTGATTTCCACTATATTTTTATGGCGTACAGTGTGTGCCTCTCTCCACCCCACTGGATTCTTTCAGTCTGGAAGTCCCTTCATAATGTCCTATTTTAAGCATCATCATTCTGGTACCCACATCATCCGGCTTCCTGGATATGCAACCAGAGGCACAGGGCCCCATGCTCAGAAGGGCCCCATGCTCAGAAGAGCCCCATGCATGGTTTAGTGTTCTGCTGTCTCTGTCTTGAAATTTTTAATAATTTTGTCTTTGAACTTGTATTTTGTAAGTGAAGCCCAATGGGACACTGGAACATGCACATGAACAGAGCAGATGTATGAAATATGAGTGTCCTCCATTCCTGGCTTCCTTGTTTGCATAGAGTGTTCAGATATCCCATGAGCACAGGATTCTGGTGGGCCCATAATGTAGGGCAGTTCAAGGTGAGTGAGTACAAGGCAAGCATCTTAGGGCTACCCAAGTAAGAGAGGCACTGATAGCCTGGAGAAGCCACATCTTCTGCTTTAACCAGATTTTGCTTCCAACACAGAAAGAAGGCAATGGTGTTCTAAGAAACAATGACAAAGGAATCCTACAATACCCCTTCTTACCATTGTTACTTCCCTGTATTGGCTAACCACTTACGTTGAAAATGGTAACATAGGAGGCAAGGGGAAGATAGGGCAACACATAGTTCCCTTTCCTTTAGTCCTTCCTTACTCATCAATAAGCTGAAGGTGCAGAGTGTTGGTAGAACGTGTACATAGGAAGAAGTAAAACAAAAAAGCTCAGTTTGTGCAGCTTTTCCACTGCTAAGAATGAAATGCACCTGTATTTAGAAACTCTAAAATATGAATTGTGTAGTGTCAGTAATTCTGCATGTGAATTAAAGCTGACATTGCACATTATAAAGATGAATGGTAAAATTCATGCAAATAATTCAAAATTTTAATTTTTTAAGATTTAGAACTTCATGAAATAGCAAATAAAAACCACCACAACAAGTTGAAGGGCTGAGAAAGAAAGGGAAAGCTTTACTGTTTAGTAACATTAATGACAAGATTATCTTGCTTTTTAAACAAAGGACCCCACACTTTCATTTTGCACCGAATCCTGCAAACTATGTGGCTGGCTCTGGCCCAAATGCCTCACTGAAGTCATCTTTGATGCCTACCATTGCGCATTAAAAATTAATTACTCTCTGCCTTTCACTTCTAATTATTTTTAAACTTGTATGTAGCACTTCATTTTACTCATGTTGTTTGGAATTATAGTTACTATGTACTTACCTGTAGCTACTGCTACCTGGTGTAGTTTCCTCCAAATGTCCAGCCTGTGGGTCACCTACATCAGGATCACCTGGGAGTGGTGGTGGGGCACTCTCCTAACAAGCTCTCCCTCAGGTTGGAGAATACTGATACCGTGCAGTTGTTCTCCAAAGTGTGGTGGAGGACCAGCAACATCAGCATCACCTGGGATCTTATTAGAAATGCAAATTTTGTGCTCCACCCCAGATTTCTGGTGGGGTGGGGGAGGACCAGCAATCTGTGTTTTAGCAAGTCATCCAGGGGATCCTGATGCATGCTATAGTTTTAGAACCACTGATAGAGCCAAAAGAACATGAGCTCTTGAAGCAGCTAGACTTGGGTTGGAATCCTGGCTGCACTGCTCACTACCTCTCTGACCTTGGGCAAGCTCTCTCTTCCTGAAGACAGGCTGAGAATCTGAAACAAGGGAAGGAAACGCGTAATACCTGCAAATGCCCTATTTTAAAAAGTCTCTCTTGGCTGGGCGCAGTGGCTCATGCCTAGCACTCTAGGAGGCCGAGGTGGGAGGATCGCTGGAGGGAGTTCAAGACCAGCCTGAGCAAGAGCAAGACCCAGTCTCTACTAAAAATAGAAAGAAATTAGCTGGACAACTAAAAATATATAGAAAAAATTAGCCGGGCATGGTGGCACATGCCTGAAGTTCCAGCTAATAGGGAGGCTGAGGCAGGAGGATCACTTGAGCCCAGGAGTTTGAGGTTGCTGTGAGCTAGGCTGATGCCAGGGCAACAGAGCGAGACTCTGTCTCAAAAAAAAAAAAAAAAAAAAAGAAAAGAAAAAGTCTCTCTTCGTTTAGAAACTGTTCTTCTTTGCCTTCTACGTTATTGCTAAAGAACAGGGAGAAACCTAATCTGAATTCGTTAAAAAGATTCTAATTGGATATTTCATGGGCCTCTTGAGGAAAGTAAGAGAGGGGATCAGAACACTGGTCCCTCTTGGAATGGGGGCCTGAGTCATGCAGCAGAGAGTTGGCTGTGGAGAGTGACACCCTCTTGGAGGTCAGCACCCAGTGAGCTCCAAGTGAGTTGTTGCAGCTCAAAGGCACTGAACCGACAGCAAACGAATCCCTGTCTCAGACAGAGGCTAGAAGGAAATCCATCATGTCTGAATACTGCTTGCACTGTGTTTATTAAGAGATCAAACCAGTGAGAGTCTCTTGGCCAGCCTCTGGCTCCTCGTATCCTGCAATTTCTATTTTGTTGTGATACAAGAGAAACCAAAATACAATTTTAACAAGACTGGGGTTATAGCCCTAATTCTGATAAGCTCTCAGAAACTTGTTCAGCATTCAATTTAATCAAATAGTAGAAACTGGAATATGTGGGGGAAAGACACAGAAACCATGTCCATGCTTTGAATGAACAATGTATTTATATGTGTATGTATGTGTGTGTTATATGTATGATTATGGACTTTTTTGTTTTACTATTTTATTTCATTTATTATTGTTTTACTATTTTATTTATTTGATTACAATACCAAAGCAAAATGCCAATTTCATTAATTTGATGTTTATTTTACATAACATTGAAATACTGGTGCTGAAACTGACATTTTGTGTTTTTTAATGTATTTAGAGTTCATGAAGCAAAAAGTAAAACCAAATATTTAATGTGTAACGACTAAAAAATTAAATATACCCTAAAACAAGTAAAAATGTAAATTTCAAAAAATACCCATATTAAACATACATTGGTATTGCAAAATCGCTCATGAGCAGTAAATTAATAATTACTCAAAAACACTATGTAAAATAAAAACCCTATCAACCCTAGAAAGTTGAAAATTAAATATTACTTAAAATTTCAGTTTATCAGAACAGAACAGGGTCATAGTGAGAGTCTACTTCTGGGCAAATTTTTCCAGCTATTGAAAAATCCTTGATACTTTATAAGAGTGTTAGAGTTATAACTCTAATGTCATGAACGTTAGACATTAGAGTTATAAACTGACTTCAGATATTTTCCTCTGACTTAACATTTTAAAATAATCTCCTCTCGTTTGGCAACTTTGGGGAGGTGTTTCTGAAAAGCTTTTGCTCTTCTAAAGACTGTGCCTTCTTGTTGATCGTGAGCTACAGCTTTGTTTCAAAGACAACATTGCCAGCTTGCTTTGGATCTTCTAGCTTCATCATCTGTAGATGGAGTATCTGATGCAGCTACCTGTACCAATTGCAATTCCATCATGTTTATATTCCACTTTTTCAGGAAGTGTTTGAACTAGAGTAAGAAATATTCCTTGCAATAGAAACTTGGCTGCATTGATTGTCATTTTCATTCTTCTCTTGAGGATTATAGAGGTGTAGAAGAATGCTTTCTAAATGAGAGCAGTTTTGTTGGATTTGAAATTTTAGTGCAGCGAATAACTCTCTAGGTATAACTCAAGTTGTAAAAGATTCAGATTCAGAATTTTAAAAAATATTTTTTAAAAAAGTATTGCTCCCAGGAGAATACAAACATTTCAATACTTAAAAAGTGTGCACTGCAATTATTTCTGTAAATGACATAAATAAAAATCACAGTACACTTGTACACACACTAGTAGTAAAATTTTTATTTCAGAGAGTCATCTCATGATGATGTCAGCTCAACATGAAGTGTGGGAAAATGGTGTTTCTTTTTCTGAGAACAACTCCCATAATATCTAAAGCCACAAGACAGAGTTGACAGGAACATCCCCAGGATGCTCCCCCAAATTTGGAAACCTCCAAAGTTTCTACCTACTTTAAATTCAGGCAAGTGCTAAATGCTCATTGCAGCCCACCCTGGCCTTGGAGGCAGCTGTGAAGGGCACTGCAAACCTCTGGGGAGGAAAACGTGTTAAGCCCGTGAGCCAGCCGAGGAAACTGCTTGCCCCCAGCGGAGGTAAAGCCAGATTGAGAGCCCTTAGAGTCTCAATTCTCTTGCTCACACCACGGCTCTGGGCAGCTCTACTCAGCGCAATTAAGGAACACACATCTGAAGTTTGGAGACGAGCTGAGTTGGCAATACAGAGGCTGAGAAGACCAAAGTGGGGTTTTGTAAGGTGTTCCCAACAGAGCCTGTGTTTGTTTCTGTTGCTCCATAGAGCAAACATGAAGTTTTACATGAAAACCATCCACAGTTTTCTACCTTCCTTTCCCTTTATTCAAACCCCCTAGATGCTGAGGTCTGACTGCTGACCACTCCGGCCTCTGGCCTCATTTCCAGTGGATATCTGGCCAGTGGGGGCCAGGCCCAGCATTTCCTCCTTCACAACAGCCAAACCATCCAGGGCAGTCTCCAGGAGCCAAGGAGCCTAGAGAAGTTTCTTTGTCAGCAGATCAGATCAAAAGCAGATGGGGAGAGGAAGTTCAGGGCTAAGTGGCCAGGTGATTCTCTATGACCCATTTTCTTCTGGGAGGCTGGCGCAAGTCCAGAACTGCACACCTTCTGGAAGCAATGGCATGCTTTCTGGCTTTGTACCTCTGTAAATGACTCTTTCCCAATTGAATTGATAATGATTTATGAGTCTAAAACCACAGTATGAAATAAACTGGAGCCCATATGAAATTTAATTCAATAAACATTTGTGTATCTTTTTATATCCAGCATTATATTAGAAACTAGCATATAAAAACAAATAGATTAAAAATCCAAGAGTTCAAGAAGCTCACACTGCAGAAGTATAAATATTCACATGGCAATTAATGAGACAGAGGCACAGCCAAGATGCTTAGAGACAAAGAGGAGGTCAGGCAAAGCTTTAGGTTCCTGACACAAGGAAGGTAGCCTGGCTGGGCTGGATCTTGAAAGGTTAAGCAGGACATCACCAGGTACTAGTAGGGAAAAGTCATCTACATAGAAAAATTAACACGGACACAGGTAGGGGGCAAGAAAACCATGATGTGTTTAGAAAACACAGGAAGCACCATGGGGTTGGGTATATGATTGAAGCAGGTAATTAATGACCTGAAATAAGGTTGGGAAGTGGGGCTAGGACTCAACTGCAAAGGGCAATGTCTATCTGGACATATGGGTGAATGGAAGAACACCATTGCTAGATTTTAAGCAGGCGAGTGCAGTAACAGCTTATGTTTTAGAAAGTTCACTTAGGTGGCAGTGCAAAAGAGAGAAATGCATACAGAGGTGATAGTTAAGGATACCAAAGGAAGAAGGCGATAGGGTGGTATGCTTAAGGGAAACAGGATTGAGAAAAGATTTAAGATGGAGGAGATTTGAACATGCTGTAGGCTGGTGGTCAGTTGCCATTGGAGATGGAGAGATTGATGGTGCATGAGAGAGTGCAGACAATGACGAAGATTTTTACCCATGCCTAGCCTCGCATGCTGAGTTTCTTTCGAGTAACTACATGCAGTGTGTTAGCATCAGTTGCTTCGTAAAAAAACACACTAAATATTCAATGTCATTGCATAACAATACAAAGAATATAATGAAAAGATAGCAGAAGTCACTAGAGAAATGCCTTTATCTCAGTGTAGATGGAATGATGTGAACTAAAATAGCCTACCAAGAAAGGGTAAAATGATGGATGAGACAAGATCATATCACAGGATAGTGAAGTTACCAGTAAACCAAATTGATGTGAAGGGTGGCGAGGCAGAGGGTTAGCAGGGAGAAAGGGAGAGAGCATAAAAACAAGACAGCATGCAGAAGAAAACAAGTCAGAGGAGAAGAAAGAACAAGGACAGAAGAGTCCATGTGTTTGTGGAAAGAATAGCAATTTGAGAAGCTTCAACCAGTCCACAAATCCTGCCGTCCGCTACCTCTCACCACTTCCACTGAGGCGAAGGCTATGCACGAGCTGTGGCTCAGGGCACAGGAGTCTCTCTGCAGCATCTCTGGGTCTCTTGTATCACCCCACAGAAAAATGGCCGTCCCATCTTTTCAACCTTGCTGACCACCACTCATACTTATAAAGAGAGCTGTTCATAGGAGGACCTGGCCCTGAGATCCTTGGACACACCCTGATTTCCCTTCACCTTCAGTCACCTATTGCATCCTAAACAATGCTGTGCTTCCTGGCTCGAGGAGTATTCACTGCTCCCAAAGTGATAGCTGGGGATGGGGACGGGCAAAGCTGTACTTATGCTTTCTAGATTCCTCCATAAAATGTGTCCAGAGCCCAGCTCAGTGCTTCCCAAATTTTGCTAAATGCAAGTTCTGATTCAGCAATTGTAGGGCAGAGGCCAAGTTTATGAATTCCTAACAAGGTCCCAGGTGATGTAAATGCTGCTAATCTATGAACCACACCTTGAGTAGCAAGGCTCTAGGAAATTCTCTTTGCTCTCCTTGTAGAGACGCTGCACAGAAATGCGGCAGGATGTCATTTCTGCTGTTCTAGACAAATACTGCCGCGGAGCTGTCCCTGGCTCTGAGTTCAGTTTCTCAGTGAACTTGGCCTAAGTTTTCCTGACCGCAGTCAAATCAATCTGGGCTTGGGGAAATCTGTAAGTACAATTTCCTCTTCTGTCTTAATGGCATAGAAAAGACAGGACTGGTGCTCCTGGGACTCACCCACATAGCACAGCAGAATAGATGAGCCCACAGAGAAATCAGATTTCCAAATGACTTTTGCTTATGACCTGATTTACGTCTCCACAAAGAGTGAGGGAAATGAGTTCCTTTCCTGATCTAGGCCCTACTTCCTTGCCGGATCATCTCTGTTTGGGGGCAAAGAAAAAAACAAACCAAAAACTTGAGGATCTGTGCAAGGTTCACTCGTCTAGTGAAACAGATGAAGGCAAAAGTTTTCTAGAATGTTTATATTTAGGTTCTGCCCAAGGGGAGCTCTTTTTATCACCTGAATATGTCACTTTAAGTTGATAAACAGCAGGAGAGGAGAGACTGGCATTGAAAAATGCTTAAAACACTGTACGATGCTTCAGTTAGCTCTGGCACAATGGATTCTTATAAAAAGGAAGTTTTCTTTTCCTGTGTCAGTTTTGCCCAGTTCAACAAACACGCATTTGAGCATCTATTACATAGCGGGTGCTGTGCTGGGTGCTGAGCACACGACAGTTAGAAATGATTGCTGTCCTTGGGGAGCACTCAGTACTAAGTGGGAGACAGACAAGTAGAGAGAGAATGTCTACACAGCATCATCTGTGCAGGGATGGAGGTAGGTGCATGATGTCTCCTCACCCAGCCTGGAGGTGGGAGGCATAAAGCAAGGAGGAGCTGAAGAGATCACATCTGAGCTGAATCTAAAAGCTTGCATAGCAATTAGGCAGGTGAAGAAGTTTTAGAAAGGTGCTGGTCTTAATGCTCATCATTGACTATTTCTGGTTCTTCTCTCTTCCAGGTGCCTAATATAGAGCAGCATGTCCTGTCCTCTTCCATTTAGGTGTGGCCATATGACATGCTTGAGTCAATGAAATGTGAGTGAAAATGACATGTGTCACTTTTAGGTAGAAGCTTTAAACACCGGTATGTGATTTACCGCAGTCCCTTCCCACTGCTACAGGCACTGTGGAAGCATATGTTAAAATGAAGCCCCCGTCAATTTGGGTTCTTGAATGACTGCAGTGAGCAGAAACAAACCTTTGTTGTTTAAAGCCATGAAATTTCAGGCTTGCTACTGCAGCATTTGCTAGCCTGGCCTCACTGAGATGGAAGGGCATTCCAGACAGGGAATTTTGTTTACAAAGTCTCAGACATACACAATACCTTTGATCTGGGAAGTGTAAATGGTTTATAATACCAGAATATATAATGCAGAACGAGGTAGATGGGCCTCAGGATGGTGCGTAACTTCTCTGTGTGTCAGGATATCAGAGGCTTAATTAGGTGATTGAAGTAAAGGGCTGACCAGATGAACTCCTTTCAAGCTAAAGACTTCGGTTTTTACAAAATTGAATGCAGTTTATGATCACTTCCTCTGGGAAATCCCAAAATCTCCAGACATGACTAAACTGGAATTCTTTCTACCTCTGGGAAGATACAGCATTTTTAAAAGTCCATATTATAGTAATTAATATTTTTATGAAATGTTTATTTTTGTTATCTTTATTAGACAATGTTTCTTGATGACCAAAAATATTTCTGTTGTATTCCCAAGATACTGCACGATGCCTGGGAGTGTGATGTGTCTATTGAAGAATTAAAACACCCAGCTTCTTTGTACGACATGCCTTATGCACCTTCTCAGATTCTTTTGGCCTCCCCTGTCTCCTAGTCTATAGGTTGTATTGTTCCACCTAAACCACTCTTATGGCCAAGCGATTCTCTGTGAGACCATTTCGTTCCACTGCCTGAGGACAAACAGTGACAGTGTTCAGCTCCTATTGCCACTTCCAGACTGATGAGGGACACACCGCAGAGTTTTCCAAGTATCTGCTGAAAAGACTAAGAAAGATAACTCAGAAGCAAATCTTTTGGTAACTTTTTAAGAGTGGAAGATGGGGGGAAGCCATCAGATAAATTCTTTTTCCCTCCCTACAATGGACTGTTCCAAAGAAGACCCTGTATGGAGGTGGCCTGCATGGCTGAGCAGGTGATGCTGAGTAATTGACTCAGTCTCCTCACGGTTCATTGTGACCTAGTGTCCAGGTGGTAACACATATTCTTTTATTTTTCCCATCCTTGTGCCTCAATTTCATCTTTCATTATTCTCACTGCCGTGAACTAAGGAAAATAAAGTATTAGCACATACTCTTTGGTGCAGACTTTGTTTTCCAAAAAACTTGGGCTGAAACAATTGGTTTCAAAAATGGTTCTAGAAAGCAGACCCTCAATAAGATTTGGAGTTTGATTGCCCGTATGCCAGAAATCAATAAGGACTGCAATGCTGGATTATTAATAACCCCTAATATGCAATGACATCACGAATACTTAGGTTTTCACCTGTGGTTGATTGAGATGAGGTGCATTTAAGGAGCAAACTGTTGAGAGATCTAGTAATTGTGGTATTTCATCAGTATGAGGGCAATTATAATTATATGTATTTAGGAGTGGTGTGCCTGTTTTTGACTGCACTGGACTCCTTGCAAAAGAAAAGTATAGCTCCAGGGCACGTAATTGCACACTGTGAGTCTCTCTTTAGTGTCTTTAAAGGAGACTATTGGCTCCTAATGTTTCAAGGTAGACAGTGCTAAAAATCAGGCCCAGGATTGAATTATAAAGTGCCATTCCTGCAAAGTATACTTTTATATGTGTAGTGTGGACAGGCCTCTTATGTGAAAATCAGTGCCCTGACTGAGACATGAAATGGAGATGTCTGTATGGGTGAACCTTGTTCTTGTCAGTATCTTTCCCATCCCCTTTCATTGCTTTCAGGCCAATAAACAGAGTAAGGAATCAGCACAGCTCAAGTGAGAAAGTATAAGCTCTGCTTTTGGAAAAAAAACAGTTTATATGCTAAAGGAATTATTTGATCTGGCTGACATATACTCGCAAGATCTAGGGGAATATCATATGAGAATGGATCCTGAGACAGCTGAACTGGGAGAGGGATGAAGGACACAGAATACATGTTGGATGGGGAAGAATTTATTGATATGGGGAATGTGCCACGATTTGAGATTTAGTGCTGTGGCAAGGATACCTGGAGCTTGTTCAGTGTTCTGTAGATATGGATCTGGAATATTGAACATGATGATGGTTTCCATAAAAGTGAAGTTGAAGATGCCCAAACTTCCTTGGCATAGTATTAAGAAACATATCAGAATACTTAGGGAAGGGGAGTGGCATAAACTTAACCAAGCAGTAGTCTCAACGACAACAGTTAGGCCACATGTAGTATATTTACTAGAGAATTTCAACATAGCCTTTGGTCCATAATCTGCTATGGATTTAGTGAATGCTTTCTTCTTGATACACATCAGTAGGAAGAATCAAAAGCAGCGTGTCATTACGTTAAGAAGATATCAACATATGTTTACTGTTTTGCCCCAAGGCTATAATGTAGTCTTCAGGGACCTTGAACAACTTGACGTTCCAAATAACATGACATTAATCTACTATATTGATGACATCATGTTAAGCGGATTGGATAAACTGGAAGTGGAGTGTCCCCTAGCTGCCCTAGCAAGAAATATGCATGCCCCAGGTTGGGAGAGGGAAGAAAAGGAGATTTAGGATCCTGCCCCATCAGTGAAGTTTTCAGAGGTTCAGTAGTTAAGAACATGCCAGGGCATTCATTCTAATGTAAAAGACAAGTTTTGTACCTCTCGCTTTCTACCATTAAGAATGAGGCGCGATGCTGTGTCTCCTTTTGGATTTTCGAGGCACATATACTATACTTGCCAAAATTTCTACAATCCATTTATTGGTCAACTCAGAAGACTTCAGAGAGGGCCCAGAGCAAATAGGATTCTGCAGCAGGTCCAGGCTCCTCAAGCTGTAGTTTCAGTAGTTGCTAGTGGTTTGGATAGATAAAGATAATGAATGGATTTTCTTAAAAAGCCACAATAGAAGAACTATGGACAGATCCATAGGGTTCTGGAGTAGATCATGCCTTCTGCAGCAAAGAACTACAATGTTTCAAAAACAGTTTCTGTAGGAACACTCATACACTACTGGTGGGACTGCAAACTAGTACAACCTCTATGGAAAGTAGTATGGAGATACCTCAAAGAACTGACAGTAGAACTAACATTCGATCAAGCAATCCCACTACTGGGTATTTATCCAAAAGGAAAAAAGACATTTTATCAGAAAGATACTTGCACTCGAATGTTTATAGCAGCACAATTCATGATTGCAAAGAGGTGAAAACAACCCAAGTGCGCATCAATACATGACTGGATTAATAAAATGTGGTATATGTATACCATGGAGTACTACTCAGCCATAAAAAAATGGTGAACTAATACTTCTTGTATTAACCTGAATGGAACTGGAGACCATTCCTCTAAGTGAAGTATCAAAAAATGGAAAAACAAACACCACACATACTCACCATTAAATTGGAAATAATCGATCAACACTTACGTACACATATGGAAATAACATTTATCAGAAATCAAGCAGGTGGGAGGGGGCAGAGGGGATGGGTAAATTCACACCTAATGGGGACAATGCACACTATCTGGGGGATGGGCACACTTATAATTTTGACTCAAATGGTACAAAAGCAATTTATGTAACCAAAACATTTGTACCCCCATAATATTCTGAAATTAAAAAAAGAAAAAGAAAAAGAGTTCCTGGTGTTTAAATGCTTTAAATCTAGCTTGCTGTCTGTTTTCGTAGATAAAGTTTGATCGTAACTTAGCCATGCCTGTTTATTTAAGTATTGCATATTTGCTTTGGCACTAAAATGGCAGAGTTGAATAGTTATGAAAGAGACTGCATGGCCCACAAACCCTAAACTTTACTATCTATCCCTTTACAGAAAAAGTTTCCAGACCCTAGATTTAGGACACAGTCTCTTGTTTGTCAAAGGGCTGCCAAAAGGGCCATGTGATACTATAAAAGATGGAGATGAAGTAATTCCTTGTAGGGAAAACTTTGACCAATTAGATACAGGAGATGGGAGAAAACAAGCAATTAACCTCTCTTCCTTTTCTCCCTACTCTGAAGCACACTCTACCTCAGCTTTACCTTGGTTATAATAGCTGCTTTAAAGTTTTTATCTGATAATTTCAACACCTGGGTCATCTCAAAGTTGTCATCTTTCACTTGAGAATAGGTCAGATTTTCCTGGTCCTTGGTATGTCTAGTAATTTTGGATTGAACTGGAAGTTTGGTATAATACGCTGTGAAGCTCTGGGTCTTAGTAAAATCCTCTAGAAAAAATAGATTTTCTGGGATTTTTTTTTGTTTTTCTTTTTTTAGCAGACAATGAACCTGTCTTGTCTTCTGTGGGCAAGGGTTCCCATGTAAGTTCAATTTTCAAAGCCTTTGCTATGCTGGTTGGATCTTCTTCTCACATGTGCCACAGAAGGGTTAGTCTTGGCCAGGTGCAGTGGTTTATGTGGTAGCTCACTTCTCAGGGCTGTGCTTCTTTGGATGTGTCCTGCACATGCACAGCTTGAGTGAACTTGGCACTTGTATCAATTCGTATGTGAAGTTGGGGGATCTCTTTCTCCCATTCTCCCTGCTGCAATATCTTTCCCATTATCTTTGGCTCCCTGGGGTATCTTTTTCCACTTCTGTGGCTGAAAAGATGGGGTTTCTTTGGACGTTGTGGACACCATCACTACTGTTCTCATGAATAAATGAAGAGGAAAAAAAAGAGAAAGAAAAGTAACAGGAATTCCCCTTATACTCTCTGCACAACAGGGGGACCTATTTCCCCAATTCCTCTGTTTAGAACGATGGATTTTATCTCAGGGTTTTTAGATGTTCATGATGCTGTGGCATGCAACTATGTGACTGGTCTTGGGGCAGGACCAGTAGAGAAAAAAGAGAGGAAAACAACAAGGGTTCTCCCCACACTTTGCAGCTCGCAATGGGCTCCTATTGCCAACTCTGTGGCTAGAAAGATATGAGGATTTTGGAGTTTTTGTTATGTGTTTGCTATTTGACTTGCCCTCAGGTCAAAGCCCAGAGATAAAGGAAGAAAAAACAGCATAACAACAACCAGAAAAACCCCAGGAAACTGACATCACATTAGTTGTTCTTTAAGTTTTGACTTCTCTCCTCAATTCACCTGCTACTGTTTACTTTTCAGAGTCCTAAAACTGTTGCTATTTTAATTTTGTCCAGAGTTTTAGTTCTAATCAGTCCAAGATAGGACTTACTCTACCTTGGCCATATCCAGAAGGACCTACTTAAAGTATCAGGTTATATCTCTTCCCTTCCCTCCCCACCCCAAGTCCTCCCTATGTTTCTGGCCAGATCAACTAGAGGCTTCTTTGTTTTTAGGGGGAGAGATTACCCAGGTCATGGATGAGGACACAGGAAGTCTACGGAATGAAAAATGGACAGGAAGAGATTAAATAGTCTTGTTCTGAGGAGTTCAACCTGGAAATTTCTCCTTGTGGCCCTAGCATTTCCAAAATGATTAGTGTCTCAATGAAAAATCAGTCAGGATACGAAACAGACGTTGGCAACAAAAATTCTCTTGGCACAACACTTTCAAAAGAACTAAGAGACTGATGAGAAGAAAGGATATCACAGAAGGGTAGCTCAGGTGAACCTGGGGTATGAAATGTAATGAAACCTTTTAAATAAAGGCAGTTCCTTTAAACTGCACTAAAATTGCTACATAGCTGAGTGATCATTTACGAAGGCCTAAAAAGTAGATTCCCTTCCCTCAACCAGCAATACCTCCTTTTAACGACTTGAAATCTAAAATCATGGCCTGTTTTTCAGTTCCCTGCTTGAAGGAGGCCATGGCAAAGAGTAGGGTTTCCTTGCGGCCCGTTGCTGATACCGTGCCATGGTCACGGGCATGCCTAGCCTTGGCCTTCTGTCTCACTAACACCTCTAATGAAGTGCAAGGAGAACCGGGCATTGGGGTGAAGAGGGCTGGGATGTGGTTTTTACTGTTACGAGAGACTTGGGCCAGTCCTAGTCCTCTCTTTGCCTAAGCCTTAGCTGCATTGCCTGTAACGTGGGAATAATCACAGTCATGTTGAAGGGTGGTGAGAATAGATAAGACAGTGTGTAAAACTGTTCCTCACTCCTGACCAATCTCTCCCTTCAGGCTCCAAATGAGACTTGAATTATATATTATATTATCCAAAAGAGAAATTTATATCTTCAAATGTTAATTAAACTCTGCTTATAAAATACTGCATAGTAAACATTCTTGATCTCCCTTATTGAACAGATAAGAATGATTAATAATCAACATGCATTGTTTATGTATAACTGAGTGTTTCAAAAATTTTGAAGTTCACTCTCAAGTAGGTTAGCATTCTATGTCTCGCTTTTATTATATAAATTGTTGGAATGATAATCTCATAGAAAAAATTTGAAATTAATAGGAGTTGAATTAATTACATTTTATTTTCCTATTCTAAGCTCTAGTTTTACTTTGTTATTCAGTTTTTAAAGTCAAATCATGACTTTTATACCACACACAGAGACCAACATCATGCTTTACACTTAGCAGCACTTAATAAATGTTAATTAAATTGATTAATGACCAGTAACATGCTCTGAATTATGACTTCTTAGATTGAATTAAGAAGATCCACTCAACTCAAATATTAAAATCAAGAGGGATAAAAAGGAGAGGCTAAAAAGTGTAGGTGAATTAATTTTGCATGTATTTTAGATTTTGGTCACTCAGAAATTTGAAATTTCTAAGCATAATTGTTAATGTGCATCAAGATTTGATTTGATCACTGAGAGTCCTCAGGGGCATTTATAAGTGCACTGTCTTCTAGCCCAGCAGCTCGAGACTGGATCTTTGGTTTATGATTATTAGAGAAGTTTAGTATAAAGAGGGTGAATGGCCTCCGAAACAAGTCGTTTATCACTATTTACACCTTTTAGGTTTTCTTTCCTTTATGATGGCACACTGTCAAGAAAGATGATTCTGGAACTTTGTTGTGAAGGCAGGGAACATTTGCCAGCAATGAGGCCTATCATTAGGCAGGCGATATGGGAATTGGAGAAGAGACAGAGAAGGACATGAATATTCATTGAAGTCCTGATCTGCATCAGTAGCTGTAGGTACATTATTCCATGTATTCCTCTCAATAACAGTCCTGAGAAAGAATAATAAGTGATATTTATTGAGGGCTTACTCTGGGCCTAGACCTATGCTTTCATTACTGCAACGAATCCTCAGAATAATCGATGAGGTACAATTGCATATATATACTTTAGAGATGAGGTTTCTGGGGTTAAATATCTTTCCCATGGTCATGCAATTACAGAGATCGAACCAGAATTTTAAGACACTTAGTCTAACGTTAACATTTGAACCCTGAAATTCCTTTTTCTCAAAATAAAAATACTTTTTTCTTATTATATAGATCAGGCATGCTGATGGCAAGAAAATCAACACAAAAACTCTCAAATTATTTAATTTTTCACTAGGTAATATATTTACATACTTGAAAGAGTAAAAAAAAATTTTAAGGTAACCACTGTTGTTAATCTACTGGGACTCTTTCTGGAGGGTTTTTATGCATATGTGGATTTATTTCTTTCTCCCTTTTTACACATTTATGGCAGCATATACATACTATCCTATACTTTGTGGTTTTTTTTTTTTTTAACTTTAACCATATCTTAGAAATCTTTGCAAATCAGAGCACGAAGAGTTTTAAATTCTTTTTAATAGCTGTATCATATTCTATTTTATTCATTTCTAAAATTAAAATCCATAATTTACCAGTTCTTAATAAATGGACACTCAAGTTATTTTCAATTTTGTGCTCTTGCAAAAAACGCTGCAATAAACAACCCTTCGCATGTATCATGCGTATCTACCTCCAAGTGCTAATGTGTCTGTATTGCTGGGTCAAAGAGAAGAGGCAGGCGTTTATCGTTCTGGGAAAAACCGCCCAGTTGATCTATATGGGGTCATGCCAATTCATCCTCTCACCAGCAGAGTTTAAGGAGAGCTGTTTCCCCATAGCCTTGCTGATAGATTTTACTAAACTTTTGGATTTTTGCTAATCTGTTAGATGAAAAAGTGATAAGCCAGGATACTTTGAATTATTTCTCTTATAATAAATGAGGTTGAACATCTTCTCATATGTTTGAGAAACATTTTTATTTCCTTTTCAATATATTATCTATTCATACTCCTTGTCCATTTTTCTGCTGGTCCTCCTTTATGTATTAGGGAGATAGCCATTTGTAATATGAGTTGCAAATAGCCTTTCCTAGTTTGTCTCTTGTGTCTTGACCTTAAGTAAGGTGTTTGTCCCATGAAGAAATTTCTATTTTTTTAGAGTCAAATTTACCAGTCCTTTCCTTTATCACTTCTAAATTTGAGTCCTAAGACTTCTTTGGAGATAAACCCACTGTTTAGGTTGAAGCATGCATCTAATTTTATGGATACCTACAGAGATCTCCAGTTTTCCCAATACCATTTATTGAGTCATTTCGTGACTGACTTGAGATAACTTCTTTATCATATGCTGAATTCAAATCTCTACATAGATATGTCTGCATATATGTCTTTTTTGGACTTTGTATTCCATTCCATCAGTCTATATATTCATGTTATTACCATACTGTTTTAATAATTGAAGATTTTTAATGTTTTAATATCTAATATGACTAATTTCCTGCCCACTACCATTGTTGTTCTTTTTCAGAGTTTTCCTAGTTATTGTGATTTATGTTTCCTTATGATTCCTTTAAAATCACATTATCTAGTTTTTTTTAAAAAATAGCCTTTTGGGTATTTTTATTGGGATTGCATTAAAATTACAAATTACATGATAAAAAATTTACATCTTTGTTATAGTGTGTATTTTTGTTTCCATTTCTAAAAAGTCATTTTAGGTCTTTGGGATTATTATAAATGTTTTTTCCTTATGGGACCTACATATTTTTTATTAATTTCTGTCTTGGTTGCTATATTGATGTAGTCTTTTCTTACAGTATATTAAATTTGGTTGATGTGGTTGTTGCATGTGTGTGTGTGTGTGTGTGTGTGTGTGTGTGTGTGAGTGAAAGCTAATGATCCTATTATTTGTATACCCCTGAGGGACATATACAAGAGCTGTACCACACAAGGAGGAACACTGTGTTAACTGGGAGTGCTCAGAACTGTTACAAATAGATGAAGCACATGCCAAAGAGCACAATAGATATGCCTCAGTGCTTCCTCCAGGTGACCAGCTTAAACCAGCCTTAACTGTTTTAACTGCCCTAGAGCACCCTTTAGTTAACTGTAATTCTAAAAATCCCTACTAGAAAATTGTAATATTGACATAATGTGGGTTGTATGAAGATACGTGGTTGTACTGTGCATGTTTACTCTGTTTTATATGTGGACACGTTACGACACAATAAAATAGCTCTGCATCACTCACCGGAGAGGGATTTAAGGCCACACAGTGAGTAGGCTGTGTGGATTTTACTTTCTGGAGAGATCTTATGCGGCCCAGGAGTGAGTGCCTTGTGTAAGCAACCTCTAATAAACTCATATAACTCGCCAAACTGGACTTTATCTCAGTTTGGAGGGTGGTTTTTCTATACTGTCCAGGGATTTTCCCAAAACAGCCCCTAACACCTTTCTGAATTCTCATATTGATCATGGTAGCTTTTCAGTTAGCTTTCTTGTTTTCCAAGTATATGGTCATAGTGTCTGCAGATTACCATAATTTTTCCTTCTTCTTTCCAATTTTTAGAATTATGATGTCTTCCTCTTTTCCAGTTGTGTTGGCTCTTACTTTAGTACACTATCAAGTTCTATGTCTGACTATAATGGGAATGTTTTAGTACTTCCTATTAAGCACAATGCTATCTTCGGGGTTACAATTGAAGTATGTTATCTTGCTGTAGGCTTTATTTATCCAACATTGTTTTATTACAGTTTTTAAAAATTAAGAAGGATATTGAATTTTGTCTGGTGGTATCATTTAATACCTTTTTCCCATGCTTATTTAATTTCAATCATAGGTGGTTTTGTCAGTGACTTATAGAAATGGTTTTATGTTATATGCGCTTACTTGTATCTTATATTTCTCATTACACAATACTTTTGTGGAATTATTTTCAAATTACCTCATATAGCTCTAGCTCATTGTTTTAATGGCTGTGTGACAGTCCATGGTTTGGATATAGCCCATTTATTCAGCCAGCCCCCTGAGACAGGCATTCACTTTTTCTTTTTTTCCATCTACTCTAAACAGATCTGCAGTAATCATCCTTATATGTATAGTTTTACGTGATTGGCCCTTTTATTTCTAAGGACTACATTCCCAGGGATGGGAGTGCTGAATTGAAGGTTGTATGCAATATTATTTTAATAGCCACTTTGCTATACTGTTCAAGATCTCACAGCTAGAGCTGGGACTCCGTAAGGGCTCTCTGACTCCAAAGCTCATTAAACCAAACTGCCGCTCAAATCAGAACCATATATAAAGCCAACCATATGAAGTCACCATGATCCTAGTGACATACCTGCTATGCTTCATTTAGTGGATAGAGTGTAAACATCAGATTATTCCCTAAAGAGAATCTTTACCTCACAAGTATTTGTCTTCATGAGTCTTTGGAATTAAATGGGGCTTGGTTTCTGCAATCTTGGGCAAACTATTTGGTCTTTGTGTGCATCCATTCTCTCATCTGGGAACTGGGAATAAGAATGGTACCTACCTTATGCAGCTGTAAGGTTAGAGCCCATAGCATCTAAATCCTATAGCAAGGTGTCTGAAGCAAAATGCCTGAAGTTTCTTAAAATATATAAAAAAGTAATTTATTTGAAGTTACCAGGCCCAAGCCAAATTTTTTGCTGCATGCTTTGAAGTTTTCCAGGCTGACAGGACACACGGAATAGAAAGTTAGCTCTTTGCTTGGGACTTGAGCCAGGAGAGGCCTTCACATCTATGAAGGTGAGAATTCACAGGCTAAAGGGACCACACAACACTCTCCTCAGGGCAGCCTCTGCTGATTCATGATTTACAATTGACGGAAAGCCCTGGGGAAGGCTGAGAAGGAGGGCTGCGTGAGTGAGGGAAAAGGGAGAGAGGACAAAAGAGAAGGAGACGAGAAGAGGGATATTCTAAAGGCATTGTACTAGTTTCTTTTTTTTTATGATTTTATTTTTTATTTATTTATTTTTATTTTAGCATATGACAAGGGTACAAATGTTTAGGTTACATATATTGCCTTTGCCCCACCCAAGGGAGAGCTTCAAGCATGTCCATCCCCCAGAAGGTACACCGCACCCATTAGGTGTGAATATACCCATCTGTATTAGTTTCTTATTGCTGCTATAACAAATTACCACAATCTCAGTGGCTTATAACAGCACACACTTAATATAGTACAGTTCTGGAGGTCAAAAGTCTAAAGTCAGTCTCAGTGGGCTAAAGTAAGGTGTTGGCAGGGCTGGTTCCTTTTGAAGGCTTTAGACGAGAACCTGTCTTCTAGCCTTTTCCTGCTTCTAGAAGCTGCCTGCATTCCTTGGCTCATAGCCTCTGACTCCACCTTCACAGTGTGTCCCTCCAACCTCTGCTTCTGTTGTCACATTACGTTTTCCTCCTGTGATTCTCCTCCCCCACTCTTATAGAGATGCTGTGATTCCACAGGGCCCACCGAATAATCCACTGAAAATTTCCTCAAGATCCAAACCCTTAATCACATCTGTAAAGCCCCTTTTGCCATGGAAGGTAACATTTTCACACGTTCAGGGGATTGGACTTTGACGTCTTTGGAGGGGTGCGTTGCTCTACCACAGGAGTGACGTGTATAACTCGTGGCTTCAATGCATCCACTCTCTGCTTTTGGAGGCTCCCCCTAACATCACAGGCACCTGGTCTGTTCATTTGCCTTCTTTCCGCTTTCCTAAGAACCTCCTTTCTAGGCTAAATGCCCTTCTCCTGCTCACAGAGAAAAGACAGGATCTATTTTATTGCATGTGGGATGGGAAAAGGGTACATTAGACTTGGTAGTTTTTACTGTCATGCCCTTTGAGTGTTGTGAGGAAGAAAAAAGTATGGAAATGCGGTCAACAGCATTTTCCACCTGCCTTTCTTTGGGGCTGTCTTCTGGGTTGTATCTGGCTGTTCCTCAGATGTTGGACTTCCTTGTTTTCTCTCACTGGGGTCCCACCATCTTTCTGGTGTTCACTTGTTTCTGATCTCTGTTCTCACCTTGACCTCTGTATTAGTCTGCTAGGGCTGCCAGAACTTAATACCACAAACTGGGTGGCTTCAACAATAGAAATTCATTTTCTCACAGTTCTGGAAGCTAGAAATCCAAGATCAAGGAGTCAGTAGATTTGGTTTCTCCTGAGGCCTCTGTGTTTGGCGTGTAGATGACTGCCATCTCACTGCATCCTGATGTGATCTTTTCTCTGTGTGTGTCTCCCTCATATCTCTCCATATCCTAATCTCTTCTCATAAGGACAAAAGACTAGATCAAGACTCACACCCAAAAAAATTCATTTTAATTATTCCTTTAAAGATCCTATGTTCGAATATAGTAACATGCTAAGATACTAGGAGTTAAGGCTTCAACATGTGAATTTTAGTGGTATAGATGTAATTTTAGGGGGTAGGCATAATTCAGTCCATAACGACCTCCATGTACTCCCATTCCCCCGTCACACACAGTGCATGTCAACCCTGGTCTCTTTAACCACCACCTGCCCCCATCCCTCCTAGTTACCTGATGGGACAGTAAACAGCCCAGCTCTGACCAGCGGTAAGACACTATGACCTGGTAAAATCAAATTAGGTAAATTCATAGGACCTACTACCCAGGCTAAGCCACTGTAGATCTAAAATAATGCAATTTGGCACTTTTTAGAATAACATTTTGTTCCTGCAAAGATAAGTCCCACCTTCTTAAAGTAAATATAAAAGCTATAAAACACGAGTAATAGCCCAAGAGCTAAAGGATACATAAGGAAAGAATGGCGGAAGGTCCCATGATTTCACTCTCCATAGAGCAGCTGCATCAGGTGACAGTTCTGGGGAATCAGGACTCTGGGTTCCAGCCTTGGGTCTGTCCTAACAATGTAGAAAAAAGGGAGTCTCAGAACCCCTTTGCAATTCAATGTGTCTATCAGTAAGACAGGGATAACCACACTTTGCTGACAGTATAAAGTAAAAACTCTGGAGATTCTTAGAATCTGAAGTAAATGTATAACTGTGAAATTTTGTTTAAAAGCATGCTATTGTTGCCCTGATTTTATCCTGTGTTAAGTCATGTGTCAAAGTATGCAGTGCTGAGTGCCTTGTGATTATAACAGAGCAAGTCGGGAAGACAGCCATTCTCGTTAGCCCCTAATGCCAGCAGTGGCCACATTTAAGGCCTGGGTCATTTTCATTTTCAATTCTCCAAAACAGAAAGATAAAGGACCCAGGAAAAAGGGAGTGAGAAATGAAACAAAGCCTCTGAAATCATGAAAGAAAAGAGAACTTGGGTTTTGAGAGTTTTTCTAGAAAAATAAAAATAAAGCATAGATTCATTGATTCTGCTTCAGGTATTTTCTGTAGTGCAATAAAACCACTCCAGGTGTGCCTCCCAAACGCAATTGCTGTGGGCTGGGAAGCTCATAGGCAAGGGAGGGAGGGCATATGTCCCCATAACAATTCTGGTGACTTTCAAAGCAGACAGAGAGCCTTGTGATTGCCCCGAGGCAGCGGTTAGAGCCAGAGCCCATGCCCTCTCCTCCAGCCTGGCCAAGGTGGCCTCTCCTCTGTTGCTATCCATGTCTGGGAGCTTGTTTGAGTCATCTGAGATCAGCTAGGGCACAGCAAGTGAGATTTGGGGAGAGAAAAGATTAGGGGGTGGAAGAAGAGAGAAAAGAAATGCAAGAGAAAGATAAATCTCTTGGCCCAGCCCTCCAGCACATGCTGAAATCCTCTTCTAGGCTGATTTTAATTAGAACTCTCTATCTGGAGGAAGAAATTGAATACAATTTCCAAAAACCATAATCTTTTCCAAATGACATTCTTTTCATGAACCTTAACCAAACCAGTTTCCGTGCATTTACTATCAGACTAAAGAAATTTCCTATTTTTCCCCTTCTCAGTTTAAATTTTTGGCTTTTTCACATTTTCGTCAGTCCTGTTTCCCATGGCCCTTTACTAGGCAAAAAGGGCGTGTACCTATGCATATGCCCAAGAAATGAAGGCAAATTAATAAACTAGCAAGAGGATTGGAGGGCAAGTTATGAAAGGAGGGTGAAGAGCTAAATTTATATAACCTAGAAAAAGAGAAGGCTCTGGAGGAACATGATAAAGTTACACTTCACAGAAGCAATATAAATGAAGGGAGGGAATTACTCATAGTCTCAGAAGGTGGCAGGACAGAAGGGCTGGCCCCGAGCCAAGGCTGGGAAAGGGGATCGTGATGGATGATAAAGGCCGGGACCGAGGGAGCTCCTGATGTGAGCACCACGACCCCACCCTTCCAGTTCATGTCAGAGGGAGATGACGGCTCCAGCCAGTGTCATGGTCAGCTGAGCAGTTCCACGCGGAGCTTTCCCACCCACACCTCCCTCCTGGTCTGGCAGAATCTCCTGCACTGCTACGGACAGTGGAGTCAGGGAAAGATGGGTTTTTGTCTTATTTTTCCTCCAATATGGACGAACGTTCTCTGAAAGTAACTTTAAAGAACCAAACTTCCCTCCCGAAATACAGAAATCATTTCAAGCACAACACTCCAGTGACTTGTGTTCATTTTTTAATTTTATCTTGCTGTTTAATTTTTGATCAATTGGAGCTATTTTAATGCATGTGAGGTTTTTCGTCTAGCCAAAAAATGAGGACAATCCCTTTTACTCTGAGCCTGATAGCAAGGACATTTGGTGGCTGATCAAAGGGACTCAATGCCTCCAAAACCTGTAGAGCGGGGACTAGAAGGCAGGAGGTCGAGGTTCTACTTCTCACTCTGCCGTTGTATTAACATTAGTTGTCTGTTGCTCTTAACAAATTCCCACAAACTTAACAGCTTAAACAACACATTTTTATTAACTCACAGTTTCTGTGGGCAGGAATCTGGGCTTGGCTTTGCTGGGGCTTGTGCTGCACAGTGTCTCTGTTGCTGCCATCAGGGTGTCGGCCCAGCATCTCTTACAAGGCTGTACTCGAGGTGCTGGTGGGCCACGGGCATCCTGAGGTTTGGCTGGGATAGCATCTGCTTCCAAACTCACTCAGTGGTTGTTGGCAGGATTCAGTTCCTCATGGGCTGTTAGACTGAGGACTCAATTCCTTGCTGGCTGTTGGCCAGAGGCCACCCTCAGTCCCTTCTCCAGGGGCCTCTCCAACATGGGAGCTTTGTTCATCAGAATGAGCAGGCCCAGAAGGCAAGAGATTGAATGAGAGAGTGCCAGCAAGACAGAAGTCACAGTCTCTTATAGCCTATTCTTGGAAGTGACTTTCCATTATTTTTGCTGCATTCCGCATGTTGGAGGCAAGTCATTAGATCCAGACCCCATGCAAGGGGCAGAAATTACTCAGGGAGTGGATAACAGGAGGTAGGACCACTGGAAGCCCTTTTAGAAGGCTGCCCACCACAGCATTAGCCAGATAAGTGCCCTTGGGCCTTAGCTCTTCCATCTGTTTAATATAATAACAAAAAGAAAATTTAAAAGGTAGCTGAAGGAGATCAGGGTGACAAATTTGACTGCCTGCCAGAGCCTGGTAGGTTTCATTAATTTGCAAAATGGATTACAGGTAAGACAATAAGCAGGGTTATGGGAACTCCAGTGACCTCTACCTGCTCTGCTGGATCTATAGTGTTCAATGTCAAATCTCAAAGACATGGGCCCATCAGAAATACACCTAGTCCAGATTGAACCTACAGGTCACCAGGCTGCCACCATTCTAGCTAACATGTTATTGTAGGTGGAGGGTACATAGTAGGGTCTCCATACATTTTTGTTTGTTTCCATTCTCCTATCAGTTATGTCACCTTCTATCTTGCCAAAGCAATTGGCACAGGCTATTTTGGTGGTCGTCATTCCAAATTCTTGTGAGGGATCAAATGACAATAATGACTGTTAGAGGAATGTTTCCTTAGAACACAGGGTTGGCTCTTGCTAAAGCAAGTGGACATTGGTTACTAGAGGGAAGGTCATCTGCCTACCTGGCTCTCCCAGTCCACACCTAGCCCTACTTGTACTCCTCCCACCAAACTAAACAGAATAGCATGTGCTAAAAAGGTTATGTTGAATCAAGGCAATACTTTTTGATAATAGAAATGATTGGCATATCATCATTTCTTCAACAAATATTTCTTAAGCTCCTGCAGTGCCTGGAGCTGCACTAGCTCTGGGATACCAAGATGAATAAGATATGCTTCCTTGGATTCTCCTAGTGTATGGAGGACACACTGACGATGCAGTGTGACAAGTGCCAGGGAGAAGGGGGTAAATGTTCCAAGACCATGGGGGAGGGAACAAGTGGGCCTGCGTGAAGCCAGGGATGGCTTCCTAGAGGATATAGTGAGGGGCTCCTGCTCTCAGGGCATGATCTACAACTCCAATTTTTGCTTTTTTGTTCCTTCCAGTTTTGCTTTTGATGTCAAAATGTTTTACGATGGATTATCTCATTAATCCTCTTACCCCTCTGGGATTGCAGGAAGGACACAGGTACCGTATTACTCTGCCTAATAGGGAGATAGCCGAGAGGGAATCCTACAACATAAAAGCAGAAGTTCCCCTAAAGACCACTCTAGTACCTAATAAGATCCCAAGGTAGGGGTACAACCCATTCTCTGGCAGCAATTGGATTTCTCAGCTCTGCTGGGCTTGAGACAGGAGCTGATTTGAAATCATATTACTCATGGTATTTATACATTGCTGCTTTAGGATTAATTATGTATATTATTACCACTAACATGGCTAATAATAAAAAGTTATAACAACACTGTACTTTGTATAGTGTTTTAAAAATTTCTCACTTGATAGCAGCATAGGGGTCTGAGGTTAGAAAGGGAATATGCATCACATTCTTCCATCAAGCCTTACATGGACTGAATTCAAAGCTCTTACAGGGATCACCTAAATATTATTGATGCCCCAAGTCCAGGACAAAGACAGGGTGCTTATATGGAATGCATAATTACTTAATATTAGATCTAAGAGATTTACACTTTTTTTCTTGCCAGACACTTACTAGTGTTTGTCGCCCTTCACGTTACCTAAACTGTCCCAAACTCTGTTGTTTATTTGTGAAGCTGCTGCTTTGTCATTAGGTCTCTGGCTGTTTCCAAAAGGAGCATCTATATATCAAAAATTATGCAGGAAACTCCAGTTCCCCACCTTACTTTGTGTCTATCAGTGAATCCAAAGTGCTGCTTTTCTGTGATCAGAGAGAAGGAAAAATTCTGTGTATTTATTCATCTGGGAGCTGTATAATCAGTCACCCTCTCCACCAGCCCTGAGAAGCAGTTCAAACAGCATCTACTTAGATTGAAGATCAATTAAATAATTATCAAAAGCATCAAGAAGACAGCAAGGATAAGACTCAGAGGAGCACATGGAGTCTGGCAGAAAAACAGAGTTGCTATTTTGAATTCTTCCCTCACTCACCATTTATTAAACTATGTGCCACCCTGGACCTTCACATATCAAACAGGGCCTTGGGAAGCTTCTTTTGAATGTATGGACCTCCCTGAGTACAGTGTAGTTTCCTGGTGTGTTGCAGGCTTAGGAGGAGATGAAAATTTTTTTCCAGCTAAGCTGCCAGCCATTTGGGCTTGCGAAAATGAGCACTTGGTTCAGGACAGAGTGAAGCCTGCCTTCTGGCCACCTGTGTGTGAGAAGTTTGCTCCTTTGAACCCTGCCCAGCACACCCACTTGGCCAGGCTGATGTGGCTGTAATCTTCAGAATGCCTGAGTAGAGTGGTCAATTCAGATCCTTGTTTTGTATGGATAATTTGCTTCTTCTCTGACTCCCTTCCATTCTATTTCTGCCTTGCTCAAAGGAGCAGACCCAGGAAAATCTGAATCAGCCTCCCCCATGCCATGCACCTGGCTGGAGATCTTCCTGAGGGCAGTCCCCAAGGGCCATTATCTTGCTGTGCCCTGTCCTGAGGCTGGAGGAAGGAGACAGTGTGCAGCCATCCTGCTGCTAACAAGCCCTGCTGCAGTCACCCTTGCTAGAGAAAAAAAATGTCAGCAAAGGACCTATTCAGAGTACAGTTGGAACTCATCATCTGTCCTGGAAAATCGAGAAATCTCTGAGGTGGCCCAACACAAAAGGATGCAAATGACAAAGGGTCAACAGCAGATGCTGAATAATGGAGTGAGAACAAATAGCATTCATGGGCTTCATGTTTTTTGTGTCTACCCCAAATGGTGCCTCATTCTTCCCACGTCATTTTCAATTTCAACCATTCCTATTTTTATGTCCGAGGGAGCCAGCTGCTTGCGGGGCATCTGGACAGATTTCTGCTTGAGGTTATCTGCCCTTGGATCGAAGTGGGCCTCTTCAGTTTTTTTGCTGAATGGTGCCATGTGTCTGCAAAGCTTTGTAGCAGCCGCCCCATCCTGCCCCTTGTCGCAGAGACAGCTCTATTTTCACACTGAGTAGAAATGATTGTGTTGCTGTAAAGTGTGCAGGACAATTTAAAATCTGGAATGAAGAAACTGTGGGCTTGCCGGGGTGGTCACTGACCTTGAGCTTAAAGACAGAGTACTGGATCTATAATTTTTGTTAAAACCACCCCATTCTCTGGTGTCAGAAACCAAGGAGAAAACGTGTATACAAATACACACTCACAACCCTTGCCTCTCTTTACAGGGAAGGAGGAAGCAAAGGCTACCAGCAAGGAGGTCCTGTGTCATCTGTAACTGGAGAGTTGGAGGGCCAATTCTCCAGTTACAGAGTTTTAAATGAAACAGCCGCTATAATAATACAGAAGTCAATAATACAGAAGCCAGTATAGGAATAGCTGTTCTTCTTTCACATGTAATGATAATAACAGAAATAACACTTATTTAATGAAGACTGTGTGCCAAGAACTATTCTAAGAACTTTGTAAATATTATCTTATTTGATCCTCCTGAATATTATGAGGTAGGTGGCCTAATGATTCTATTTCTCACATGAAGAAAAGAAGCAAGCATAGGAGCTTGAACCCATTGTTCGAGGACATGAGATAAGCATAGGGGAGCTGGGATAGAACCCCAGGAAAATTTGCTCAACATCTAGCTCACAGTCAGTGGACTCTATCAGTTATGACTAGGAAAAGTTACCTATTAACAGAAAACTGAAAATAGCAGGAGCCCGTATACTTATAGGTTTGTATGTAGGTTTTTCCCTGATAATAAAAACCTGGAAGTAGCAAGTCCAGGGTTGATATAGCAACTCCCTATCATTGGAGATAGGTTCCTTCTTACCTTTCTACACCACCATTTCTTACTTTATGCCTACCTTCCAACCTCTAGTTTACTTCATAGTACAAAGCTCTTGCAGAACCTCAGCCATCAGAGCCAGTTCCAGGAGAGGACAAAAATGTACCTGAGCCGCTGTTTCTCCTCCAAGAATTTCCTGAAGCCCCACCCAACCACTTCCGCCTCACTGGCTGCAACTTAGTTATATATATGGTCACCTCCATCTCTTAGAGAGAACGGGGCATACAACTTTTAAACAGAGGACATTGTCACTTGGAATGAAATTAAATTTTCATTTTTAAAAAGGAGAATAGATATTGGTAGGCAGCCAGCAGGATATGCCAAGGGTCCCGATTGGGCTTAACTCGCTCAAGATTTGGGAAGATGCCATTCTTATTATTGCTATTTCATAAGTCACTGCTGAATTGTTAAGTAACCTGAGGACTAAGCATACGATGACAGGAGAGAGCTGCAGAGATGTGCACCTCACAGCGGCAGACAAGGCAGCCGGCATGGTAGAGAGTAGAGGCACAGAGGACAATGTCAAGTGATGTATGTAGGATAATCCCAGATACTCTTCCACATTCCCGGCAGGGGTTCTTTTCATGGGGCTGGAAATTCTGTATGTACTAGTCTGGATATTAGAGTTAGTAATATTCAAATGTAACTGTTAATGTGATGTTATGTATTCATAAACATATTGGGGCCTGGGGATATTTGGGGTACCCTAAGATCACACAGGTTTCAGCTGAGTTCTGTGGTTTGCTCAAATGCCAATTCCCAAGCCTGGCAAACACGACTCAGGTGAACCTAATTTAACCTCCCCACTTTCCCTCTCCTAAACTCCCCTGCTCAATCCCAGCCAAACGCACATGGAACGCTGTCCATAGAGGAAAAAATAAAACAGAGCAGCGAAGAGAAAGAGGAAAAGCAAGAATACAAGAAAGCAAGAAAGAAGGGAGGGTTAGAAGGAGGAAAAGATGAAGGGAGGGAGGGAGGGAAGAAGAAAGAAAAGGCGCAAAGAGGAGGGAAAGAAACCCAGATTCTTCTAATCATCATCAGTGGAACTAGTGGTAATGATAACAGCAATACAGGTAATGATGTTCATTTTTATTTTCAGGATGGGCAATTATGTAACTTGTGAGAAAAAGGACTGTTGACAATTGTTAGAAGCGTGCTCTCATTCTCACCCTTAGTAATGTTGGAATATCCATTAGGCAGCACAGCTTTCAAATTTTTCATTTGGAGAGTATTCTACCTTAGAGTGATGATGAAACTGAGCTCTGTGGTTGGAGGGCACTAAATAAGGAGAACGGCCCTGGCTCCTGGGTCTCAGCTTCCACCTCTGTGGAACACTAACTACCCCTGCCTAGCTTAGCTGACAAGGATGATGTGAGGGCCGAAGGAGAAGAGCTTTGTAAATTCCAAAGTTTCATAAAGATATAAGTTGTTATATTTAGCAGAGATTTTAAGACCCGGTGCAATCAAGCCAAACTCCTTAGAGTGAGTTAGATCTGATAATCAGTTCCACTTACGGATCTTGCAGATGTTGCTGAGCTCTATTAAAATAAAGGGACAAAGTGTGATTCCTAAGACTGTCACATTCCGAGAGAGACACAGCATGCGGGGAGGCAGAAGGTGGCACCCTGGATTTCAAGCGTGATGTGTGAGTTCCAAAATAATATGCTATGGCCATTTGAGGATCTATCATTTCACAGACTCAGCCATATCATACAGGACACCCCTAAAACATGTGTACACACATACACACATACATGCACAGATTTGATTCTGACAATGGAAAATAAAGTTATTTGGTCAAAAATTTAGGTAAAAATAATTTAACATTTTTAAATTATTTTTTCAAATAATGTAGAAGAAGCAAATAATCATTTTTGTCTTGTCCCTTGTCCTGTAAACATGTTTGTTGTTGTTTTGCTTGAATTTGTTTTCCTTACCTGGACTGTTCTTCCGCTACTTTCTACCAGAAGAAATACTATTCATTA
>NW_012149764.1:762650-805644 GCF_000956105.1 Propithecus coquereli
TCTTTAAAATATCAAATAATTCATATGATAAAAAGGAACTATAGTCTAAGTGAAAATGGAACTTGGAAGATTAAGAAGAACCTCAATAATAAAGCCAATTTTATATACCCTATTTTCTGGCACATTGGAATTAATCTAGGAATCAATAGCAAAAAGATGATTAGAAAATTCATATTAATCTAGAAATTAGAAAATCTGCTTTTGAATAATCTATAGGCAGAGAACAAATTATAGAAAAAAAATAGAAAATACTTTTAACTGAATACTGAAAGTGACTTTATTCCTATCTGTAAGGGGACAGATATAGCAGTATTTGGAAATTTATAACTGTAAATGTTTATATTTTTTAAAAAAGGGTGCAAATTAATGGGTTAAGCATTTATGTGAGGAAATCAGGATAAAAGCCAAATAAACTCAAAGAAAGGAAAAGGAAAGAAGGAAAGATAAGATCAGAAACAACAGAAGACACACACAAAATAAAGAGAATCCACAGAGTCAAAAACTGTTCTTTTTGAAAGGATTAATAAAATTAAGAAATTCCAGGCAAGATTGATCAAAACGAAAAAAAGAATACAAATAATATCGGAAATGAAAAGATGAATATTCTAAAGGTGTTACAAACATTTAAAAATGTAATAAGTGGATACTGGAAATAAATGTATGTGAATACACTTGAAAATTTTGATAAAATGATCAAATTTTTTTAAAATATAATTTATCATAACTGACTTAAGGAGAAATAGAAATTGGAAAAGTCTTATAATCAATAATGCAATGAAATCAGAAGTCATATATCTTCTTCCAAAGAAAACCATTGGTGAGTTCTATTAATACCACAAATCTAAGAAAAAAACAATTTTAATTCTACACAAGTGTTTTTTCTTTCCACAAGAGAATAGCAAAAGAAGGAACACACTCCATATTTGTAGGGATAATTTATGCTACACTCTAGCCCTTCTCCATCTGTAATTACATCATCTGGAACATGAGTGGCCTACAAGAGAAAATATGGAGAAGACGCCACCACTCTTAACAGACTTAGGTTATAAGCGTGTGTCCTTTGTACTTATATTCCTATTGGCCAACATAACTGCAAAGGAAGCTGGAAAATATTATCTTATATGTACAGAATGTAGAAATAGTGCGGTATAAACAACATGTCTTTGCCACATGCTACTTACATTTTATGAACTGATATAACCTCTTACTAAAACTTTGTAAGGATAGTAATAACAAAGGAACACTATAGGCCAATCTCTCTTATTAATATAGGTGCAAAAATCCTAAACAAAATATTATCTCACTGAATCTAGTAATATATAAAAAAGGTAACACATTAGGACCAAACTGGGTTTATTCTAGAAATGCGAGGTTAGTTTAAACATTGGTTTAGAAATATCAATTAATATAATTAGCCACGGCTGGGCGTGGTGGCTCATGCCTGTAATCCTAGCATTCTGGGAGACCGAGGTGGGCCGATTGTTTGAGCTCAAGAGTTCAAGACCAGCCTGAGCAAGAGCAAGACCCCATCTCTACTAAGAATAGAAAGAAATTGTCCAAACAACTAAAAATAGAAAAAATTAGCTGGGCATGGTGGCGTGTGCCTGTAGTCCCAGCTACCTGGGAGGCTGAGGCAGGAAGATTGCTTGAGCCCAGGAGTATGAGGCTGCTGTGAGCTAGGATGACGCCACGGCACTCTAGCTCAGGCAAGAGAGTGAGACTCTGTCTCAAAAAAAAAAAAAAAAAAATTAGCCACATTAAAACATGAACAAAAAAGATCAGATAATCGTATCAATGGATAAAGAAAAGCTTATGATAACATGCAATATCATTTATGATTTAAAAGACTTCTCTTAGCAAAATAGTAGTAAAAATGGAAATACCTGATTCAGAAAGAGTATATAAGAACACCAGCCAGCAGATATGTGCTTATGGTAAAATGTTGTATACTTACCCTTTGAAATCAGAAGCAAGAAAGTAACTATTGTTACTACTTCTGTTATTTCAACATTTTACTGGAGGTCCTAGTCAGTGCAATAATTCAGAAAAAAAATAAATTTTAACAGTTGAAAATAAAACTCTCATTATTAATGGATGACATAATCTTTATGTTTGAAATAAAAAGATACACAGAAAATTTTAGAATTGATACAAGTCTGGCAAGTTTCTAGATATACAATTTAATACAGAACCAACTATAGTTCTGAAAAATCAGCACCCCACAGAAATTTTTAAAAATATGAACCTCTTAGGATTAAATCTAACAAAATACATGTAAGAACTATGATGAGAAAGGGATTAAACTTTATTGAAAATTTTCGAAGAAAATTTAATAAACAAAGAGATAAACTATGATTGTGGACTGAAAGACTCAGTATTGTAAGAATCGTCAAATCTCCCCAAATTGATTTATCAATTCAATAGCACTTATAGAACTTGATAGGTTAGTTCTAAAATTTATATGCAAGTATAAATGGCCAAAAGTAGCCACATACACTCTTCTTGAAGAAGAAGGTGGGAAGACTTGTTCTACTAGTTTTCACAACTTATTTTTTAATAATTAAGATGGTATAATATTGGGGTGGAGAGATGCAAAAATGCCAGTGGGACCAAATAGATAACCTAGAAAACAGATCCATACATTCATGGCCCCTGTGTGTGTGAAACAGAGGCCCCGAGGAAAAGTAGAAAGGAAAGTACCCTTGACAAATGCTGTTGAAATAAATGGGTAGCAACATGGAAAACATATTATTGGACATCTGTATCACATTCAAAATGAATTCTGGTTGAATTACAGACTTAGTATGAAAGTCAAAACTGTAAAGCTTTAATAAGGTAACATAGGAGAATATCTCCAGGGTTGAGAAGAATTTAAGACACAAAAGGGTACTAACCATAAAAGACTGGTAACTTTGACTACATTAAAAATCAAGAATTTCTTTCATCGAAAGACAATATAAAAAGAGGGAAAAGGAAAGCCATAGAGTGGGAGAAGCTATTTGCCTCACATATAACTTAGAAGAAACTAGTATCCAGAATGTATAAAGAACTAGAAATCAATAAGAAAACAAAGAATCAGATAGGAAAAAAGGCAGAAAACTTGAAAAACCATCTGAGAGAATAAGGAAATTCAAGTGGGCAATAAACATAAAGTTCTCAATGTGCACAGTTATCATGAAAATGCACATTAAACCACATGAGATAACTTTATCTCCAGATATCCTTTATAAATTTGCAAATAAAACCCCAAATATTTGACAATATCAATGTTGGTGAGAATGAGGACCAATGGATTGGACTATAAGTCTGTAAAAACCTTTTGGAAACCAATCTGGAATGACCTATTAAAGTCAAAGATAACATACATCCAATGACCCAGCAAGTCTATTTCTACACATGTACTGAACGGAAACTCATGTACATGTGCACTAGGATTCAGGGACAAGTTGTCAGGTATGATTGCTTCTTATAAAGTCGAAGAAAAGGCAAAACCGAACTGTACTGTTTAGCAATATTTAGGTTCTAAAACTATTAAGAAAAACAAACAAACGAACAAAAAATCGTGACCACAAAAGACAAGATAGTGGTTATTGGTAGGGAATTGAGATGGAGTTACCAGCATAGAGGGCATATGGGAGACTTCCAGGGGGCTGGAATGCTCTTTTCCTTGATCTAGGTTGGAGTCAGTGTATCAGCCAGGGTTCTCCAGTGAAACAGAACCAACAGAAGATATAGAGATAGAGATATATGGAGAGAGAGAGAAAGATTATGAGGAATTGACTCAAGCAATTATGGAGGCTGAGAAGTCCCACAATATGCTGTCTGCAAGCTGGAGACCTAGGGAAGCCAGGGATGCAATTCCAGTTGTAGTCAAAAGCCCTGAGAACCAGGGGAGCTGGTGATGTAAATGTCAAGCCAGGATATTTACACTCAGACCAGTCAGGCAGGAGAAGAACGATGTTCCATCTCAAGCAGCAGGCAGGAAGAAGGAGGAGTGAATTCCTCCCTCCTCTGCCTTCTTTGTTCTATTCAGGCCCTCAATGGATTGACTGATGCCCACTCATGTTGGGGAGGGTGATCTACATCACTGAGCCCACTGATTCAAATGCTTATCTCATCTGGAAACAGCCTCACAGATATACCCAGAAGTAATGTTTAATCTGGGCACCCTGTGACAAAGCCAAGTTGACACATAAAATTAAGCATCACAGTCAGCAAACTTTTTCTGTAAAGGGCCAGATAGCAGTTATTTCAGGCTTTATGGGCCATATGGTTTCTGTCACAACTACTCAACTCTTCCATTATAGCCTGAAAGTAGACATAGACAACATGGGAAGGTATTGGCATGGTTGTGTTCCAATAAAACTTTATTTACAAAAAATGATGGCAGACTCCCTTGGGCCATGGGCCGTATTTGTCGACCTGTGTTCTAGGTGATGGTTACATAGGTGTTTGCTTTATGGTTATCTTTCTAATGCAATTTTCTTGTGTGTATGTCACCTTTCACAAAAAGTAGAGGAGGACTTAGATCCAAGAAAAACTTTAGTCCGGTGTTAAGCTTTAGGGTTGTAGAGTCAGAAGCCAGGTGAGATTTGTGCCTTACCCACTCACAAGGTATTAGGTCTTAGGCAATATACATAATGTACACCTGTAAACTAAGGTCATGCTAGTATCTCCCTAATACGCTTGCTTTGAGGATTAGCTGATATGGTCAGGTTAGGTGGTCAGTAGAGCTCTTAGCATATAGGAACTCAAAAAACCTTTTTTTCTCTCTCAAATAAGAGGATCATTAAGGCATATTCGATAACTCTCACCAAGACTGTAAAGAAGCTTTTGTTGCTGTTGGCAAAAATTATCTCCTAGAAAAGGAATTTATGGAAGATAGGAAATATACATAATCTCCTCTATACATAATATGGAAAAATCACAAGTAAATATGGTACACTGCCTACTATTTCTTGGAAAGCACTTTTTCCTTAGCATACTTTGGGTGCTAAACAGAGGACTTGTAAAAAATATTTTAAAATGTATTCCAAATGTAAATTATAGGAGGAAAAAATAGTGTGAAGGAAAAAGTTCATTCCTGATTCCTAAACCAGAAGGAGAATGCTTTATACTTCAGGGAAGTCGTATAAAGGGTCATATAAAGTCGTATGAAGGGATAAAATCTGATTGTCCACAAAAGAGTAGACTGTTGTGGTAGACCGAATAATGGTCCCCATGAGAATTTCATATCCTAATTCCCCCAAACTGTGACTATGTTACCTTACATGGGAAAAGAGACTTTGTAGCTATAACTAAACTAAGGATCTTGAAATGAGGAGAACATCTTGGGTTATCCAGGTATTCTCAATCGAATCATAAAGTTCCTTATACGTGAAAGTGGGAGGTAGAAAGGTCAAGGGCAGAGAGAGATTTAAAGATGCTGTGCTACTGACTTTAAAGATGGAGAAGGGCCCCAAACCAAGGAACATAAGGCCTCTAGAAGCCGGAAAGACAAGACGTGAATTCTCCCCTACAGCCCACAAAAGAAATGCAGCCCTGCAGTCGCCTTAATTTTAGTCCAGAAAGACCCATTTTAGACTTCTGACCTCCACAACTCTAAGATATATCTGCATGGTTTTAGGCCACTAAGTTTGTGGTACTTTGTTACAAAAGCAGTAAAAAACTAGTAGAACTGTCTAATGGATACAGAGTCCCATTGGGCTAAACATAACTCCTTAAACTGCCCCTACACACTTTGTTATGCATTTTTATAATTTATCCAAAAAAGTGCTTATTAATGACCTCCTGAGTAACCAGAAGTACTAGGGTTACAAAGATGAATAAACAAAGTCTCAGTCTCCAAAGATCCAACAGTATGGTAGTGTTGGGAAACTGTCTCATGTTTCTGCACATCTCGTGAGCAGAGGCACTGATCGTCTTTGCTCGAGACTATCTTTTCAAGGATGTCTGTCTGTATGATGAATAGTGTTGGATGGTAGAAATAGTGTCTCCTTCCTCAGAGCAAAGGACTGACACGCTTACAGTTCAGGAGAAAAGATTTAGATTCCCTAAGCTCAAGATTCCTCTCTTGTCAGACAACCCACTGTGTGTGAATGTATCATCTTGCCCTCTTTGTGTTGTCCTATGGGAACTGGGTTGGAAAATCAGCTGAAGAAAATGCTGATACTCTGGCTAGTGCTATTACTGTGAGTAATAAACAGTCTTTTGTCTCTGACCCAGGTGTTTTGTGTCTTCTGTTAGCATCCAGGAAGCTGTATGTAGTAGATTAACTTGTTAGTTTGCAAATAAAGTAAAATCTCAGACTCTTCACAAAAGAACATACACATTTTTATGAACATCATGGGTCAGGGTCTACTAAAAATGTTTATAATAGAAATAGAAAAGAAAATGATACTACATGTATGAAATACTTTACAAATATTCTTTACAAATAAGTTTTCACACTACTCTGTAAGACAGATGTTTTCTGTCATTTTAGTGGCCATCCAGATGTCAGTCAAGATAGCGTGGTCACTGAGGATTCAGGTAATAATGGCTTGCCACATTCCAATGACCTCACTCATTACCTTTGAATTGTCAAATCTCCCCAAATTGGTGCATCAATTCAATAGCACTTATGGAATTTGATAGGGTAGTTCTAAAGGAAGAATGGCCAAAAGTAGCCACTTACACTCTTGAAGAACAAGATGGGAAGACTTGTTCTACTAGTTTTCACAACTTATTTTTTAACAATTAAGATGGTATAATATTGGGGTGGAGATACACAAAAATGCCAGTGGGACCAAACAGATAACCTAGAAAACAGATCCATACATACATGGCCACTATGTGTGTGAAAGAGAAGCCCCGAGGAAAAGTAGGAAGGAAAGTACCCTGGACAAATGCTGTTGAAACAAATGGGTAGCAACATGGAGAAAAATATTACTGGACCTCTGTATCACACGATACACAAAATGAATTCCAGTTGAGTTAAAGGCCTAGTGTGAAAGTCAAAGGTAAGAAAATCCTGTGCACCCAGAAGACTCCAGAGCAGTGGTTCTCAAAGGGAGCAATTTTCTCCTGGTATGGCAATGGCTGAAGACATTTTTGGTGGTCACAGCTTGGGATAGGAGTGATACTGGTATCTAGTGGCTAGAGACCAAGGATACTGCTAAACATCCTGCAATGAATATGATATTCCCCACAAAGCATTCGCCAGTCCAAAATGTCAATAGTGCTGAGGTTGAGAAACTCTGCCCTAGAATATAATTATCTCTGAGTCTGATTTTTTTGCCTCTACTGATATCTTTTGCCTTGTTCTTTATCCATTGATTTATTTCACCTTGATATATATATTCAAACTCCCATCTCTCTCTCCTTAAAATAAAGTCATCACCAATGCAAGCCTACTGCATATAGGAGAGAGTTTACTAAAATTTTGTAGGTATGGGGTGGAAAGCTGTAAAATCTTATCACACAGCACATAAATTGAAGAGCATATTAGGCAGCCCTGTTCTTAACATCCTGTTATCACCTGCTTCACTGTGGTTGAGCTTTCTCCCTGCCCATGACAACTCACGCAACACCTTGGCCTTTCACCATCTTGCTGCCTCCAGTCTTCATATATCCGCTTCCTAGACTATGCCCAGGAATGCCAGATTACTCTCACTGTATTACGTAGAGCAGCCATTCATTTCTGTCAATCCTTTACGTTTAAACTCAGCTCCAAGCCTTCCTTTACCTAGACCAGTGGTTCTAAAACTTCAGCATGCCTCAGTTACCTAGGGGCCTTGTTATAATACAGCTTGCTGGGTCTTGATTCTCTAGGTGTGGTTGAGAATTTGCATTTCTTACAAGTTCCCAGGTGATGTTGATGCCACCGGTCTGAGACAACACTTTTAGAACCCCTAAAATACACACACACACACACACACACACACACCCCTATCCAAACAAAAAAGCCATTATTTCCACAGTAGGACAAAGAAACTACGGAGGCCCTGACATGAAGGTTTTTCTCTTACCTTGATCTGCCCACTTCAGAAGGCAGCAATAATTCTATATAGCATTCCCCACCCTCTCCAGTTACACGCAGAAGAGGAACTGGGGGCACAGAGAGGTTAGGTAACTAGGAGACTAAGACCCAGAGCCCAGGTCTGTTGGATTCTGAAGCCTTTGGCTGTGTGTTTTAATGGTAAGTAGCAACAGGTCCCCCACTTATGATCATGCACAATTTGTTCAACCATATAAGGCAGGCTTGGTGGGTGTAATTCACAAATGTAACTCAGGAGTGCATTTATTATAAAAATAGTTCCTAAACAGCAATATGGATATGAACTTTCATTGTAATGTTTCATTATGAATAACTCCCTAGGAAAATATGATAACAATGCCATCAAATTGATGGCACTTGACAAGAAGCTCTGAGGTGGTCTTCAATGACGATTAGTAGATCTATATATGGTATGTAGGAGGAACCTGGCATGAAATGGTTGACATCCCTACAAAACCTCTGGGAATTGAGGTATATATGACCTTCTTAATGAAGACTGAACAAGTTACAAGATGTCAGGACACTGCACATAATTTTCAGAGAGGACAGCCCACTGATGCTCTTTCCTCTTGTTCCCCAAATAAAAAAGGTTAAATTTATTTTTGCTACTGGAGTTTATATTTACTACCAGGGGTTTAAGTTTACTATGAGAACAGTACAGTCTAATTCTGGCTGAGAATTCTGCTTATGAGGTTGTAAATTGATAAATCAGGACACAGTACTTGGAAAATACTGGTTTCTGAATGACCTGATATGTTGCTTTGGGTTTGTTTCATCTATATGCTTGACAGATTGCTGTATCAAATCAGTCTTATGAACAATTATGACTGCTAAGATAAAAATCAATCCTAATGATCACAAAAAAGTCCATTTGCTGGGAAGAAAGTAAAACAAACAACACAAAGATGCTTGATTATCACAGACAATGGCCAATAAGGGATAATATGTATGGAGTACAGAATTCATTCTATTTGATGAAAACATTGTTCTACATGCACCCAGTCCTTACTTAGGGGACACTTGTTCAGTTATGACTTAGGATACGTGCTAGACTCGACATGGAGTCAAAATCTTAGAAATAGAGAAAACATGCTGGCTTTGGTAATGCCTGAAGTACAAATTATACAAAAACACAATGACTCATACAACTATTCTCCAAACAGGCTTTCTTCTTTGGAGATTGCTTGGGTCTGGCTTATTTCAGTGAACACACTTACCACATATTTGACCAGCCAATAAAACACAGAGCAGAGGAGTGAAGTAAAGATGAGTTTCCAAGGACAAGAGAGGTCACAGGAAGGAAATAGGGGAAAAAGACATGGAAAGAGAGAAATTGAGAAAAGTGCAGGGTTGGAGTGGTGGTGTACCAGTTTTTCGGGCTTGCTGTAACAGAATACCTCAAACTGTGTGGCTCAAGCAACAGAAACTTATTATCTCACAGTTCTAGAGGCTAGAAGTCTGAAATCAAGGTGTCAGAAGGGGTGGTTCCCTCCGAGGGCTGTGAGGAAGAGTCTGTTCCACACCTCCCTTCTGTAATAGCTTCTAGTAGACTCAGGCATCCCTTGGCCCACAGACGGTGTTTTCCCTGTGTCCTTACATTGTATTCCCTCTTTGCACGTCTCTGTGTCCAAATTTCCTCCTTTTATAAGGATACTAGTCACATTGGATTACAGCCCACCCTAAATACTTCATTTTAACTTGATTAGCTCTGTAAAGACCCCATCTCCAAATAAGGTCACATTCTGGGGTACTTGGGGTTAGGACTCCAATGTATCTTTTTTGGGGGGAGTGGGGACAGAATTCAATCCAAAACAAGAAGAAAGAGAGAACTATGGTAGGAGAGAGGAAATAGGGAATAAATGGAGAAATAGGCTTAAAAAATGAGCAAAATAAAAGGGTAAAATAATGAAGAGGGACAGAGAGTGAGAAGACTGATTTCCTTAGCAATTATAAGAAGCCAGGTGTTTTTCAGGCCCTGGCCAGTTGCTGACATTCACTGCTGCTGGTAACCTATGCCCAGCCATTGTGCAAGTTAGAGGCTGGCATCCCCTCAGGGTAGACACAACACTGCAGGCACACTGCACTTTTGTGCAACGCCCAATCTGCCCAGCTGAACACTGCAGCCCTACCAAAACAGTACTGTGAACCCCACTTACCCCATTTCTTAAAGGACAGAATTCTCCTTTTTAAAAGCCAATAAAACAAATGGAAATGCAGTGAAGAATTCGCTAGGGTTTGGATTATTAAAATTACTGACCTCTAGATTTTGATTCTGCTCTTCATCTGGCCACAAGACAGAACTAAATGAGATGAATAGTACTATTCACCCATCAGTTTAGTTTTCCAAAGCAAACTAATAAGGCAAATTGATGTATCTTTAATATTAATAAATCCTATCACCTCCTATATGATAGACATGTAAAATGAAATCTGGGACTCCATATTAAGTTGTCCTGGCTTCTCCCTTTTCAACAACCCTGCAAAAATGGGGAGAATTTTATAGATATTTTATAAATATTTATAAAGAATTTTATAAATATTTTTCTATGTATGTGAAAGGGTGTAAAGAAGCCAGCTCAGGCTAACCTACACTCGTCAAGGTTTTCTTGTGTTTTTTTTTTTTTCAACTTTTTTTCAAATTACTAAAGTAATACATATTTTTTTGCAAAAATATCAAAGAGAACATTGACATCAACAGAAAAACAACTTTCCTTCTTCCTTTATTCCTTTTCATTCCTAATTCATCTTCCCAGAAAAAAGATCACTATCACAGTTTAGCATGTATGTGTACTTCTAAACATTTCCCTGAAAAAACTGTATATTACACAGGTATGCAATTTTGTTGTTTACAAAGTAAGATCGATCGTGTTATATATATAATTTTCTCATGCCCATTTTAAAAGTTTGGATAACATCCAGAGTAGAAATTTGGGTAGACACACTAATACTAGGTCCCAAAGACAACTATTAGGAGTGGTAGGTATATTTTTTTGTAGTCTCCTTTCTATTCACACATATTTGTTTTGTTTTACTTAATTTTGATTCTACCAAGTGCTAGCCTTTCTTTTTTTGTTATTGCACAAATAATATATGCTTATGGTAAAAATAAAATTCAAAAAATGAGCAAAAGAAAAAAATAAAAATCATCTAAAAATCTACCTTTTCTAAAGTTACTAGTCATTGTTTACATTTTACCATCAAGAGACCTTGATAGATTTGTCAAAAGCTCAATCCAGTTTGGGTTACTTAGATAAGACCTCTACATGTGGCTTTTATTCTTGTCTTGACTCAAGGGAGAAAACAGAGTAGATTTCAAAATGTTATCATAGAATCAGCATTTTGGGAAAGTTTCCACCTTCCTCCCATCTCTCCACTCCCTGCCTCCAAGAACCTTTCAGATAATGTGATATTTGCTTCCTTTTCATCCCTTTGAGTTGTCGTTTAAGTATATTCTGTTTGTTTGTTTGTTTTTAAATCAGATCAAAGCAAAATGTATCTAATTGCACTTCCAGGTCAGAAGTGCAATCACTGGCATTTAAAAGGCAGATCTCTGCTGCGCCTCTCTTAATACCTAGAATTATAATTTTGGATTTTCCACACATTACACATACACACACAGACACACACACACAAACATCACACACATTGTCATTAAAATGTTTTAGCTGTATTCAATAATTACCACTTCTTTAAAACAACATTTTCTGGCTATAAACATTTGTTATTTGAACAGTTTTGGAAAACAAGAAAGTATAGGAAAGAAAATAAAAATCACCCATAAATTTACCTTCTAATGATAAGCATTGTTAGTTGACATTTTGGTGTATTTTCTTCCAAACATGTTTTTAGGCATAGATATATTCCTTTTAATAAAAATGTATACATGATCTCATAGGATTTTACATTATAGTAACTACTATTGTGAATGCTATTATTTCAAATAGCTATTATTTTAAATGCTATTATTTTAAATAGAAATTAAAAACTTAGCTATAGTTTTAAAAAAATCTCTTGCCAAACATTCATATTTCTTTCACCAGCTTATTCCTGTCCTGATGACCTTGATTTGACTGTTCTTGTGCTACTCATCTTGGCTTATAGCCAAAACCCTAGAGCTTCCAAGTAGGGTTTCAAAGACTCTCCTCCCTACCTCTCAGAGGCAGGCTTTGATTTTTTGTTTTTGTCTTTGTCATGGTTTGGGGGAGTTTTTTGCTTTGATTTTCTTCTGCTTTTTATCAGCACCAACCAATCAAAGGTGTGTCTGCTTTCACAGGGGTCCATTAAACTTAATTCCAGAATAGATTCTTCCCCCGACCCAAGCCCCACAAGGTTGCAGAATACAGGGGAAGCCTAAGTTGTTTCTGGTCTCTTCACCTCTCAACTACCTATTCAATTCCCGAACAAATTTTGTTGAGCATCTGTGAAGTGCAGGCTCTCTCTAGGTGTCGAGTTCCAGCAGTAAATAAGACCCCTGCTTGCCTGGTCCTGCCGATCTGAAAAATTGTGCTGCTTATTCAGCTTTAAGCTGCTTAAAAGCAAAATCTATGTCTGTCCCATCTGGGTATCCATCAGCTCCCAGCAAAGTGTCTTAGTCACAGGAATAACTAAATTCAGTAGCTATTGGCCAAATGAAGGAATGAAAAGCAAATTGCTTCAGAAAATATATCAGTTTTGCCATAATCTTTATAGATTTATTTCTTTGAACTAGGGCAAGCCAGTTCTAGTAAAAATACAAATATCTCTAGAAGGGACAACATATGAAACACCTCTCAGCCATTAATATTTTAGTGGGAATAAATTTTCCAACCAACTGACTTCCAAATTTGTACCAGGAAAGAAAAAGGAGGGAACACGTGCTTTGATCACGAGGGCTGCTTGGGACAGATATGGGAGGGGTTTGGGACCCCCAGGATACTAGAGGTGGTGCCTATAGGGGTCAAAGTGAAGGGCAGGAAAACTTAGAGGATAAACTTTGTTAATTTCCCAGTTATATTTAAAATTCTTACACCGAGAAAGGGACTGGAACAGAAAATATATATGTTTGCGAAGAGCCTCTAGCAGTAACGAGGGAAGTGACAAATTGTATGCCGAGATCCATTTGGGATCTGGGAGACAAAGACAAAATGAAGTTTCCTCCCCTCGTATCCCATTGCAGAGAAAGATCCTGCCCTGCAAACACACATACTCATACTGTGATTTATTTTCGGATTTACAGAAAGTAACCTAGTGGGATATTCTCTTTTAAGCAATATTTAACTACTTGAAGTCTTCATTTTGTGAAAGCCAGAATGTCAGCAAACTGAGAAATGTGAGCAATGCAAGAAGGAGCCACCACTTGGAGGTAAGCTAAAATGTGACGGCCTTGTGAATAAGCCCAGTAATTTCCCCTTCATTGACATCCTGTTTGGTAATCATTGTGTAAACCTTAATGGAAAACAGATGCAGAATCAATTTGCAAATACTGGTACTCATTTAAAAATCTATAAAGGTATTTTTACGATAGTGACAAAAACATGCAATTCACAATTACAGACCCTAAATCTTTAAAGTTTTGAGCTAAATTGGCACGAGAACCAAGAGTATAAAAAGAACTAGGTAGAACAAATTTCAGACAGTATCTGGCAAATTTCCAGAGGATTTATTGACTTGCCAACTTAAAACTGGGGTGCCTTGGGTTTTATGTTCCTTTTGGAAGCTTTTGATTGTCTTTGGCTGGTGTGTAGCCTTTCATTCCAAGTGGCCTTATCTTGGTGTCTGAAGCAAGAAAGCAAATAAAATAATGAAAGAAAAGGAACAGCCAGAATTTTCTAGAAGGCACACACATACACATTCATTCACCTAAGTATGACAGACAAGCACACGCAAATACTTTCACCTTGCATTTATTAAAATACCTTTGTACAGTTTAAGTAGGATATCTATTTAGAGAATCAGACTAACTTTCTAAAATTCAAATTTAATTACTTCATTTCCCTACTTAAATTTTCCTGGGATCCCCACTGAATTTGGATTAAAGTTTAAATTCTTGGCATGCTACCTCCTTTATAAACTATTCTTTAGCCTCATCTCCTAGGCAACCACCACCCTCCCCCTGGGCACTGAGTGTCTTTCTTCCCCTGGCATGCAGGGTACCTCTTCCAGAAAGTCTACCCTGAATCTCCATCCTGGGCCTACTGCCTCTTCTTCCACTCCCACACCACCCTCCCCATAACCCTGTCTTATCATCAACAAGGATCTGTTTCCATGGCGGTCTTCATCACTAACCTGTGTGCTCCCCAAGTATATGGACATTGTCTACATCATCTCTGTAGTTCTAGGATATAGTCCAACACAGCATAAGTTCAAAATAATTACTTGTTAGGCTGAACAGTACTGCATTTATTAAACACTTATTGTATCCAAGTGGAGTCGAAGCTGAGATGATTCTCCTGACACTGGGCAAATTCCCATTTGGACAGGCTACATGTCAACGTGATGTATGCCTAAGCTAGGACAAAGGAGGACTGGAGCCAGGGCAGACCTGAAACCGACAGGTGCCATTTTGTTCTGTTTTTTCTCTTGTGTCTTGCCCTTCCATCTCTCCCTCTACCCACTGCACCATTTTCCATCTCAACACACATGCCTTCTCAGACACCCACCACGGTAAAGTGGTCAACTGCTCACCAGACCACTTCTTGGCCAAGTGTGGGAGGAATTTAGAGGCTGACTGGCTCACATGGAGAGCAGGCTTACAGTAGGGAACACAGATTTACGTACCTTCAGAAGCCAAGCAGTAGAGGTAACTATGTGAAGAGCATTGAAATTCAGAGTTTTAAAAGAATAGTTTGCTGATCAAGCCAAGTAGGGCTGACTTCTGCATCTCACTGGCCAACTGCTAATTTTGTACCGCTGGTTAAACTTTTCGTGAAGCCTCCAACAGTGAGCACAGGAACCAATGGTTGGGAATTCACATCACAAAAGCAAAGTATTTTAAGGTAGAATGTATTGAAAGGGGAAAAAAAAGGGGTCCCTGGCATAAATATCGTTGAAAGAATATGCCTTCTACATGTCAAATGACCCTAGATTGACATCGGTGATGAAATACACACACAGGTGTGTACCAACTCAGAGGTCAAGGCCTCCAGGCCTACGTGCTGTGCTTGTAGGTCCAACCTTCAGGTCCAACCTGCTGTTTCTGATTCGTGTTTATTCTAGGTTCACTATTTGCATTTAATTGTGGGGCACCATCTGTTAGCCAGGATGGGCTAGGTATTGGGATGAAGAAATGAATAGCCACAACTGCTGTCCTCAGGACTTAATGGAATGGTAAAGGGAGACATATCTATATTAACAATGTACTGACATGTTATAGGGAATAGTGGGGTCTACAGAAGAGAGTGGTCATAACCCCTGAGCTGAGTCTTTACAAATGAATGAATAAGAGTTTCCTAGATCATGCCTGTAATCCTAGCACTCTGGGAGGCCGAGGCGGGTGGATGGTTTGAGCTCAGGAGTTCGAGATCAGCCTGAGCAAGAGCGAGACCCCGTCTCTACTAAAAATAGAAAGAAATGATCTGGATAACTAAAAGTATACAGAAAAAATTAGCCGGGCATGGTGGCTCATGCCTGTAGTCCCAGCTACTCAGGAGGCTGAGGCAAGAGGATTGCTTGAGCCCAGGAGTTTGAGGTTGCTGTGAGCTAGGATGACGCCACGGCACTCTAGCTCAGGCAAGAGAGTGAGACTCTGTCTCAAAAAATAAAAAAGAGTTTCCTAGGGAGATGAGTAGGGGTGCAGGGTGGGTGGGGGAGAAAATTTTGAAAGCAGTCACTTCAGCATTAAAGTGCCTTAGAAGAATGTGGGGGGATGTAGTTCTGCAGAACAATAAAGTTAAAAAGAAAAACTAGAAAAGCAGACAGAATCCAGATTATGAAGGCCTCAGAGATCAGGCTAAGGATTTTGAACTCTATGCTATTAAAAAGAAAAAGTATTTGAAGGTGTGATAGGATGATTTCTTGTTATTATTAATGTGCATTATCCACGTATACCTACTCCACACACCGCATTTTCCTTTCAAGAAGACAGCCTGAGCTTTGGCAGGGCCAAAGGAGAAACTGTTAGAAGAACAACTGTTCGAAGAACAACTCTTCTTTTTTCACGCATTCAAGGTCTGTCTTTGAGGAGATTGTGCTCAACATCCTGGGTGCCAGAGGAGAGAGGAAAGAGCCTGGGAGCCAGAGACAGGAGAAGGAGAGAGAGATTCATTCAGGTAGGGAAGGGAATAGAGGCTGTCTGTCAAGGGACCAGAGAGTCAAGGATGCAAGCCCAGTGACCTGGCTGGGGAGAGCTCAGAGAGGTGATTCAGAGAAGGCTACCCCAGGCACTGCTTCCCCTTCTAGGCAGAGACCTCAGCTGGCACAATGGCCGTAGCGATGCCGACACTTCAGGAGCCATGTAGGTTTGGAAAATGAGGATATCAGTGGCATCCATGACACATCCATTAGAAGCGATCTTCAATTTTCTTGGCATCGTGTAAGCTTTCGGGACTACTTTAGGAAGAGGGAAGGACCTCCATTAAGTACCGTGATTAAATTTCCTGCCAACTATAAGAATAGGGCCTTAGAGTTACATTTAATTGTGTCTTTTAAAATGTAATATTTCTCAAACACCCAAGTCTGTAGAATAAAATTCACGTATTCATCACAAAGTGTTTTATAAAGGAAAATAACATGATCAGACTTGTGGTATTGGAAGGATAACATCTGAGAAAATTCACCTGACATCCATGAACTTTATTGTAATTGGAGAATCGGATCCTTCCAGAAACTGACCAAGGGGGACAAAGGAACAAAGAGAAGGTCTGCAAAGGAAACAGAATATTCGTCTTTAAGAAAGGTCATTGCTTTCCAGATGGAAGGAGTATATCCTAAAATCTGTGCCCAAGAAATGAGAAATCAGAAATGGAGCCAGCACTGGGCACACTCTCAACAGCTCAGGAGATGATAACACCGATGCTCGCTGCAGTTCAGTCTCGCTGATAAGGTATCTCCGTTCATTAAAATACATTTTTAGAAAGTCTCACATGTGATCATGGAACTAAAAAAGAGAACTGCAGTGTCCTAATCCATTTTCTGTTGTTATCACAGAATACAACAGACTGGGTAATTCACAAAGAAAAGTTTGTTTAGCACACATCTGAAGACTGGGAAGTCCAAGAGCATGGGGCCTGCATCTGGTGAGGGCCTTCCTACTGCATCGTAACATGGCAGAGGGCACAGCATGGCGGAGGGAAAGAGCAAAAGGGCCACAGAGAGCTCACTTTTACAACAGAGCCACCCCCTCATAACAACATTAAGCCACTTGTGAGGGCAGAGCCCTGATTCATCCATTAATCCATTCATGAGGGCAAAAATACTAAGTTTCCAGCATCTGACCTTTTGGGAGACACATTCAAACCATAGCACTCAATGTTATTGGATCCCAGTCCTTGCCTTCAGTCATAAAGTACTGTTGCTCCTATTCTAGAGTTTAAAATATGAAACCGCAGAGAGATTAAATTTTTTCACTAAGTCATTTATTCAGCAAACATGGGCTGAGGTTCACCCTCTTCCAGAGACTACTAAGAATAGCCTTGAAGTACTCTAATGATGGGAAATAAATATATAAGTAAAAATTTATAATATACATACTGGTCAGTGCTATAGCAGGTTGCGTACATTTCCTTTGGAGCGTCTGCCCCCACAATGACCCCATTTCTCTAAGAACTTTCCTCTCTCCCCTCAGTACTGACCTCTGGCAGATATGTTTTTGCAATTTAATGCAACATTCTGGTTTTAATTGATTATATCTGGCGTGGTCACTGAACTGAAGAGTGGCCAATTAAATTCTCTCTTCAGGGAATTTAGAATTGGGCCTGAGAAATAGTCAGTCTGTGCTTGTCTCTCAGGTCAAAGACAGTTTTAGTAAATTATATATTTCTATGCATTTTATCAAAATTTTAAAAATTATTCACATAAAGTTATTCAGAATAACTTCTCTTTTTATGTGTAGCATCTATAGTGGTGACCTGTTTTTTATTCCTAATATTGGTTATTGTGTCTTATCTCTTTTTTTCTAAATTGGTCTTGCCAGATGTTTGTCAATTATATTAACTTTTTAATAAATCAACATTTGGTCTTGTTAATTCTTTTTATTTCATGTTTGTCTATATTTTATTAAATTCTGCTCTTAACTTTATTATTTCCTTTCTTCTATTTCTTTGGGTTTATTTTACAATTCTTCTTTCTAAGGTTTTGAGATAAATGCTTTGCTCATTAATTTTTAACCTGTCTTTTTCTCTCATACAAGCATCAAAGCTTAAATTTTTAAGTACTATTGAAATTGCATCCTATATAGTTTAAAACTATTTTGTTATAGTTAATTCGAAATGTTTCTAATTTCCATTATGATTTATACTTTGACATTTGGGCTATTGAGAAGGATATCTCTTAATTTACAAATAGATAGAAAATTTTCTAGGTACCTTTTTGTTATTGACCTCTGACTATATTTCACTATGGTCAGAGAACACAGTTTTAATCCTTTGAAATTTGTGAAGACTTGCCCAGAATATGGTCAATTTTTGTGAATGTTCCATGTTTGCTTGTAAAAATAAGTATTTTGCAATTGAGTACATTTTATAAATACCCATTAAGTCAAATTTGTTAAACATGCTGTTCAAATTTTTTATATCCTGATTGAAGCATGATGTTAAAAATCTCCCAATATGATTGTGCATTTGCTTATTTCTCCTTGGAATTCTTTTGCTTTTTACTTTGCTTTGAGATTATATTTTTACGTATTCCAAAACTTTAAAATATTATATCTTTCTGGTAAATTGAACTTTTATTATGAAGTGATTTTTAATTAAAATAATTAATTAAATTATTAAGTTAATGCTTTTGCCTGAAAGATGACTTTGTTTCATATAAATCTACTTACACATGTTTCTTCTGATTGATGTTAACATATTTTTTTCTATTCTTTTACTTTTTAACCTTTCTATATTCTTATATTTTAGGTGCATCTCATACATAATACACAGCTGGATACTTTAGCAATCCAGTATGACAATCTTTGTCTTTTAACTAGATTACTTGTTTCGTTTACAATTAATGTAATTAGTCACATATTTAGATTTATCTACCATATTTTGTGCTGTATTTCTCATCTATTTTGCTTCTCTTTGTCTCCATTCCTACCTTCTTTTGCATTAGTGAATCATTTTTTCTTATTCCTTTTTATTCCTGTACTTGTTTCAAAGTTATATATTCTATTTCTATTCATTTAGTAACCTATAATTTATGACATATATATTTAATTTACCAAATTTAATCAATACCTTTACCATCTCTCTTACAAAATCTTAGACCTTATTAACTCAATTAACTACCACTATCTCCCAGTTGAAATGTTATTTTATATATCCATATTTATTTAGATTTCCCACATATTACTACTTTCTTTTCTCTTCCTCCCCCCTTGCATCTCAGACTTTCCATTTTAGATCACTTTTTTCAGCTTAATGAACATCCTTTAAAATGCCCTAAAGGGCATTTAAATATCTGTTAGTGACAAACTTTCTCAGTTTTTGTCCCCTAAAAATATTATATTTTACCCTTACTATTGAAAAACATTTTGGATTGGTATAGAATTCTAGATTGGACATTATTATTTTTCAGCACCTTAAATATATTACTCCAGTATATTCTAGCTTTCATTTTTATTATTAAGAAATCAGCTGTCAGTCTGTTACCTTTAGAGGGTAATATATAATTTTTCTCTGGCTCTTTTCAGATTTTCTCTGTCTTTAGTGTGTTACAGTTTTTCTATGGTGTGTCTTAGTGTTGGTTTCTTTTTATGCATCCTGTTTGGAATTCACTGGGCTCCTTAAAAAAAAAAACAAAACAAAACTATGGTTTGGGCACTGCATCAATTGTGGAAAGTATCCCATCAGTATACCTTTGAATATTGCCACTACCAGATTCTCTTTTTCCTTCTTACATAAAATCCAGTTAGAAGTGTATATATTTTAAAAACTTTTTTCTTCAAGTCTTTTAATCTCACTTTCATTTTTCTATTTTCTACTTTCTCTATTGTAGATAATTTTTTGAAACTTATCTTCCAGTTTATAACTCTCTCTTCAACTGTAACTAATTTGCTGCCTAAACCTTCTGGCTGAGTTTGTAAATTTCAAGTATTACATTTTTCATTTTTAGAATCTCTAGTTCTTTTGAATATCTACTTGGTTATTATTTCTAGTTTCTTGTTCCCTATAGGCATTTTTAACTTTATCTTTTATAATTTAAATAGGACAGGCATAGTTATTTATATTCTGTGTCTGGTAATGCCAATACCTGAAATATTTTTAGGGTCTTTTACTGTCTGTTTTTTTTACTCTTCTTGCTCATATAGCATGTTTCCCCATGTGCTTAAATTTTTTGAGCTTGTTGCATATTTTCCTTGGAAAAATTACTTCTAGGAATTCTTTGAAGATTGTGATAAGGGTACATTCCTCTGCACAGAATTTACTTTTCCTCTGCCATGAACCCATGAGTACTACCACTTTAGGATCCTTTTTTTTAAAAAGAGGGGGCTAATGGTTTGTGATCTCTTTGGACTACCTGGATGGTTTGATTTGGGACTGCAAATTCATTTGAGGGAGTTTACTTCTTGCTTTATCTTATACCAAAAGTATAGTTATCGAGGGTGTTTTAGTATTACAGGAGATGATCAATTAGACACTCCACCTTGGGAAGGTCTGGGCTTTATCTTCTGTCCCTTATGCAGATGATCCCATGAATACTTAGACTCAAGTTTATCGGTTTTGAAGAGTGACATCAGTAAGATGGCAGAATAGAAGTTCTCCAGCTCCAACCCCATCTCACAGAAAGCCAACTAGCAACAACCCACAAATAAGAGTACTTTTGTGAATATCCCTGAACTCATGAGAGAGACTGAGACACTCCTTTGTACTACAGAACTGAGAAAAGGTACATTCAAAGGGTAAGAGAAATGGTTTACTTTGACCATATCATGTTTCCCCCATGCCAGCACAACACATGCACAGAGGATTCCCCTGGCCCACGGTTTCTATAACGGGAAAAGAGAGTTAGTTAGACATGGACATGCAGCATCCCATCATTCTAGGACCCATTCCCGTCTTACCCCATGGGAAACACTGGGAGTACTGGCAGGGGTAGACCCCGTGGGCTCAGTTAAAAACAAAGAATGGGGGTGGGGCTCGCAGTAACCAGCATGTGGATCTTGGCACTGACTTGCATTTTGGCAAATGGAGGCACTCCACCAGAAAAACTATCCAACAGTATCACCCTCCAAGAAGCACAGTTAATAGGTCTGGCCAACTTGAGTCCCTAGCCAGCTTTCCCACCTGGACCTGGTGGTTTGCATAAACCTTCCCTAGGAGATGGGAGGTACAAATTCACAAATATCTGTGGAAGGGAGCATCTAGTCCTGCCCAACCCCAGTGGCTGAGCAGCAACCTTACTGAGCCATAGTCCTCTCTTTAAGTCTTCCCCAGATCAGGAAGTAAGAGCAGGTCAGTGACTATCTAGAGGGGAACATCTGGCCTTCCCTGACCTTAGCAGCCAAGTGGCAACTGCACCAAGCCTTATTGCTCTCCTTAAGCCTTCTCCAGGCCAGGAGGCAATTATCTACAGATAAAAGCATCTGGCCTTGCCTAACCCCAGCTGCTGAATGGTGACCCCACTAAACCTCAGTGCTTTGCTTAAGGCTTCCCCAGGGCAGGAGTCAAGTATATATCCACCCATATCTGTGGAGCATAGCCTCTGGCCTGGCCCATCTTGAGTGGCTGAGAAGCAACCCTTCAAATGCTTGCCCAGTTTCAGAGCCCAGCACATGGCCCTGCCCAACTACAGATTCCAAACAGCAGTACAATCCAGCAAGGGAAGACAATTTATAACTGTACCCAATCTAAGGTGACCACTGAGCCAAGCTAACAGATCTGCCTGACCATATTTTTTTCTTGCATTTATACATGTTTGTATCAGGAAGGGGACAGAGAAATCCACATTCAGTTCATAATAATGCTGGAGTTGTAAGTCCCGCACCAATAAAACAAGTGAAGTCCAATGTTCTTTACATATTTGAAGTTCTATTATTTTCATTGTTACTATCGACTTTGATGCATTTATGTTTATGTTACATTTCTATAGTCCTTATCCGCTACTAATTCCTTAAATACTATAATATTTTATCATAAGAATTTCCACTAGAGAGCAGTACATTTTATGATTGCATTTTCATAAAGTGCTAGGCTCAAGCAGAGGTCTATACAAGCTTCTCAGGGACTTTATGAGTGTGACCGAGTTCTTTGTCTATCTTCCTTTCCAAAATAAAATCTCTGTGTTGGTTAGCATAGTCATTAAGTATATTAAGAATTATTTTATCTTTTTTTTCTTTGAAGTATATGGTAGGATTGGCATTCCCTTCTCTCTTAAATTTAGGTGTGGCAATGTGACTTGCTTTAGCCAAAGAAATGTGAGTAGTTGATATCACTTTCTGGTGGAAACTTTAAGAGCTGATGTATATGTCACACATTCTCTTTTCCCTTTTCCACAGAGACCGACAACATTCTAGATCATGTTGTTTCTTTAGCCTAGGCCCCAGAATGAGAATTATTCAGAGTAGAGTTTCTAACTGGCATATAATTAAAATGGAGTCTGAGTGAGAAATAAATTTTTGTTGTCTAAGATTTTGGGGGTTGGCTGTTACTGCATCATAATTTAGCCTCTCTTGATTGATACAAGAGTAAGTGGGGCAACTTATTTTTCATTGTATTCCTCAAATCTTAGCACAAGGCCTGACACAGTAAGTGTTTGTGATTCGTTGACTCAAATCAAAGCTCTCCAGCCCCTGTAGTGACAAAGATGAGGACTCTGATTGTCTGTAAGGTTTAGTTGTGAATCCTCAATACATCCCATTCATCTTTACAGCTGGAGGGAGGGAGAAAGACATTGGGCTTCGTCACAAGTGGTAATCATTTAGTTTGGTACAGAGCCCATTGGAAGAAGGAAAACAAAGGGCATTGCTTCCAGCGGGTAACCTACTACTGCATTTCATGTGAACGCTGAATATTCTATTCTGTCAGCTTGTGAGAAATGGTGCTAGGCAGAAGAAAAGTCAACAGGGTTTTCTTTGTTTGCTTTTCTCTTAGTTCAATCAATCAGGGAAGAAACATCTGATCACAGAATTGTGTGCTTAGGAAGGACTTTGGTATTCGTTGAGTCTACCTACTGCCTACAAGTAATCTATCTTGGGAAGGGTGTTTTATTCTTAGAAGCTATGAAGCCATTCTTGATTTCTGAAGCAAGATGATTGAATCTACCAATAAAAAGTCATATTCTCTTGGTCAGATCTTTTATGAATTTTATTTTTCAAATAAGTAGAGTGGCCATATTATTTACTGTTCAAACATAGAGATGTTTGAGAGTAAAAAAGGGCACTGTTACCAATTATACCAGGGTGATCAGCATAAACTGATATTTTCCTGGGAAAACTGTATGAACACCTTACAAGAGAGACACTTATCAATGTGAATTTCATAACATGTAATGAATGCATAAAAACCCTTATTCTGAAACGAGCCAGCTGACTGTGAGAACAAAAAGCCAAGGCAAGGAAATATCATTCTCAATTAGACATTTCAATGAGTAACATCATTTTTCCATTAGCTGATTATCACTAAATTTTTTCAGATATGCCCATAGGGGGATCTTCGATATCTTTGTACAAATGCATAAACTATTTGCCTGGCTTGAACCCCCAACCCCAAGCCCCAGACCAAATGTTATTTTCTCTGGAATGGCTTCTATAACATTCCTAGACATGGCTAGTCTCTGTCAACTGGGTTTTCCCAGCACAGTGTAGACACTTCCATGGCAGCACTTTCCACATTATATTGTAATTCTCCACTTACATCTGTCTTCCCTCATGGGCTGTTCAAGAGCAAAAACCATGTCTTATTTCCTTTTGTGGCTAAGAAGAACTTTTTTACCCAAAGGTAATTGCACAGTAAATTATTGAAAGAATGAACCCTGAGAACTACTTATTCAGAAAAAGAAGAGATTATGCTTACAAGGCCTTCCCAGCTTGAGCATAAGATAAAAGGAATAAAAAGAATGAACTGATTTACCAGCTGTTTCCTGATTCCTAGGGAAAGAAATATAGAGTGGTTCTGAGGTGGAGGCAGGGGAGAAACAAAACATAGTTCCTTCCTTTTAATTACATTTGGCTGTGGTGCTATTTCAGGATAGAACTCACAAAGCTGTAACTGCTAGGAGCTGTGTGTTCATTACTTGAGGGAAAACAAGGTAATATACTAATCTTCAGGAGATTTTTAAAAGACTACTTTGTGTTACATCTTCTAGGAATGAAACTGAATGTATCTCCCCCAGTGGTAATTACAGAAATTAAAGATGCAGAGAAAGCATCCGGTCAACCCTTCCAGCACGGCATGTACACCGTCACCCAAGCCATTTTTATGTAGCTCCTGTCACTTCCCAGGAGTGGGCAGAGCTCCTAGCAGAGCAGAGAGACTGCTGGGGGAAATAGAAAGCAGACACTCGGCTCCTACTGCTAGATGGCCTTGGTGAGGGATTGGGAATTGACAGATGCTAAATTGGCGGCAGAATTCTCCAAGCTAGGAGTTAAGTCATGTATATTTATGTAAAGGGGAGATACTGCTCTTCTGGGCCACGAGGAAGTACGTGGGTAGGGGGTATGTTTACCTTATTAAGCTGTTTTTCAGGATTTAAGGAGCTGATTTCACTGAAGCATGTGTTAGAGCAGGACAATCATTCCCAGAGTCAAGTAGTGCTGCCTTAAAGAATAGCATTGGGTACAATGTACACTATTCAGGTGACGGGTATATTAAAAGCCTAGACTTCTCCACTATGCAATTCAGGCAAGTAACAAAAAACCACTCGTACCCCCTAAATCTATTTAAATTTGGGGGCGGGGAATGAATAGCACAGGGCACAACGCTTGGTGGGATTACTTTGGTTCTAATTCTGGGCTGATGCTTGAGTGGTTAGAAGCATGAAACATCAGCGTTTCCCCCCAAGGCTAGAGTTTTTACAGCACTAAGATGTAGGGAGGAGTCCTGGTGACCACTGAAGGTGGCGGCAGGAGATGGCACAGAAAAGGCACCATGTACCTCTCCCTGCACTGAGTCTGTCCCGGCCCCCACCATCCTCTCACTATTCCTTCCACAGGTATATCCTGGGCCTCCACTAAGCTCATGGCACTGTGCAGAACTAATGATAAAAATGACAGCTTTGGCCCTTAAGATCTCCTGGCTTAGCAGGAAAGGCAGCCACATAAACAGGTCATCATCATTCACTGTGCTAGGTATGCTATTGGCAATGTATATAGGAGGTTATGAAAATATGGCTGAAGGAGTTGCCAGTTCTGTGTGGTTATAAATTAATGAGAAACTAGAGTTTGGGGACATCTTCACATATGGTCCCCATGATAAAACTCAACCCTCTTGGTGTAGCATTCTGGTCCTCCAACGTGTGTTCTCATAGTTCAGTCTCACCTCCCACCGTGGCTGACAGCAACTGCCTGCCCCATCCCATCTGCTTGGTTCTCAGCTGTGTCCCTGGGTGGAATGCTCCACTTTTCTCTACTGATCTGAATCTTCGTGTTAAAGGGCAACTCAAGTCCTACCTCCTCCTTGAAGCCTTTTCTGATTATTACAGCCCACACTAACCTCCCCATTCTGAACTCATTGTTTGGAATTCTGCTTTGACACTGCTTAATGACATCTCTTATACTATTATATACTTCTTTTAGTATTGATTTAATACACACATTATTTCTCCCCAACTAAAATTAAACATTAAAGGGCAGAATCCATCATCTACCATTCCATATAGACCCAAGTGGAGTGCAGCATACCACGCTCAGTACATACTTGTTGAATGAATGAATATGGGCATTTTGTTCTTTGGGGGAGATTTAGGATGAAATTGTCTTTTTTTTTTTTAAGCACCTGGAGTCAGTATGGAGAGCCTTTCTTTCCTATGGTTATGAATTTGAGTAACATTATTTTTTCCTAAAGGCCATCCATACATTCATTCATCCACCAAATACTCGCCCGAGAGTTTAGTATTGAACCAAACTCTATCTGGTGTCAGAGAAACTGAGACGAAATGACAACCGAAGTGGGAAGGCCAGCACGTGAAAGGGTAAGTGGAATAAAGTGTTATGAGTTTTGTATCTCTTAGGGCAGGGCCACAGAGGACCGAAAGTCAATTCTATCACAAGGGTAAGTGATGATTTCATGAGGTAGAGGATAACTGAGCTCTTTAGGGCAGTACATACCCTGCGATTTTCAGACCAAAGTAAGGAAGCTTGAACATCAGCCAACTGTTTTGTCTCGCATTGGCTCGGGATGAACCCTTTGTGCATTTCAGACCCAATTCCTTTGTTCCCCTGCATATTTGAGCATGTCTACCTTCTACCCTCACAGGTGATTTGATTGCTACTTAAGCAGGTGATAGAGCTCTTGGCTGGAAGTAATTTTCCCTCAGCATTCTGAAGGCATTTCCCAATGATTTCTAACCTTCACGGTGGCTGAAGTCAGATGCTGCTTCTGATTCTTGATATTTTCTGTGAGACATCTTTTGTTCTCAATTGGTCCCAAAAGGTTTTTAGCATCTTCTCTTTGTCCTTGGTATCAACGATAATCTATCTTGATGTGTTTTGTTGTTGTTTTAGTTGTGGTAAAATACATATAACATAGTTTACCACCGTAACCATTTTTAAGTGTACAGTTCAGTGGCATTAAGTATATTCATATATCTGTGCTATGCTTGAATTCATAGTTTTAAGCCCTTGATGGACCCTTTCAAAAAGGATATTCATGTTCTTGTTTTATTTCTCTAATAATTTTCTCCTCTCCTTTTTCTCTCTTCTCTCTTTCTGGAATTTCTATTGGGTAGATGTTTGATCTTCTGTACTGCTACTCTAATTTTATGTCTTCTCTTATTATCCACCTCTTTGATCATTTGTTCTACTTTCTGAGGTTTTTTTTTTTTTAAACTTTGTCTTCCAATTATTTTACTAAGCATTTTATTTCTGTTAGTCTCTATTTGTTATTTCTTGCTTTGAATGTCCTTTTCAAAAAATAACATCCTATTATTGTTTCATTGATGCAAAATGTTATATTATTTCTCTGAGAATAATAATTTTTTGAAATTTTCTTACAGGACTATTCTTTTCTCCAAGTACCTTTTATCTCTTTCTGTTTATTTAGGGGTCTCTCTCCCATTTTAGGAGATTTTCCTTAAATATCAGCCATTCCTGGATATCTGTCTTGGCTAAGAATGTGTCACTAGGAAACTGAATGGATGGTCTGTAAGCATGGACAGGGCTGGTCTGATCAGTTAGGGACCCAGTAATTTTGCTGGTGAATTGCTTGCAAATATCGTCCTTGAGCTAGGATGTCAGCAATCTGAAAACCCAGCAGGAGAAGGATCTGAGTGGGGATCTCACCATTTACAACATAGATTATTTTTACTTAATTACTTAGTTTTTAGCATGATATTCCATTCTATTCTGCACCTGGTGTGCTTAACTCTGGGACCTCTCAGGTTCACAATCCCTGTAAGCCTCTCACTTTTTCTGAGCATAGCACAGTGAAGGCGTCTGGGCACCACCCACTTCTTACATAGATGCTCAACTAATCCCTCCCCACCTCAATTTATTCTGAGGGCCCCGTGCTCCTTTGCAGATTTTTGCAGCTTAAGCAACTTCTCCCCTCTTCGATCTCTCTCCATTATGCTAAACCAGTTATCATTGATATATTATTACTTTGTATCTTCCAAAATTTTTTGAAACCTGTCATCTACTATCATGCTCTATTCCCATTTTATTCATAATGTATGGGTTTTCTTCTCATTTTCTATTATGTTGGAGACTTGTATGGAGTTGACATTGGCCTGTGTGTTTATCTACCATATTTAACCAACAGTCCTTTTCCTTATATTGGACCTTAGATTTCTCCTACTGCCTCTCCTGGGAGCTTCCCTCATCCTCATCATCTACCCCATCCTCAGTGCTATGATATCAGGTTTCCAGAATTCGCAAATTAAAAAACAGAATACCCAGTTAAATTTGGACTTCAGATAAACAAATATGGTATGGAGCATAATCTAAAAAATTATTATTTTTGAGAAATTCAAGCTTAACTCTTCATCCTGTATCTTAGTTTGCAACCTTAGTTCAGGCGGTAATAACACAGTATAAACTGGATGGCTTAGAAACAACAAAATCAGTTTCTTACCATTCTGGAGGCTGGAAATCCAGGAACAAGGTGCCAGCATAGTTGGGTTGTGTCGAGGGCCCTCTTCCGGGTTGCAGACAGCTGACTTCTCCTTGTAAGCTCACATGGTAGAGTGTAAGAGAGCTCTCTGAGGTCCCTTTTATGAAGCCACTGATCCCATTCATGAGGCTACCCACTCATGACCTAATTACCGCTCAAAGACCCCATCTCCTCCTATCATCACATTTGGCATCAAAATTTCAACACGTGAATTTGGGAGGACACAAATATTCAGTCCATGATACAACCCTACTAGGATAGAAACTTCTCATCCTAGCTTTGGCCCTATAGAACCCAATCCTTACGTCTAACCACATAGCTAGCACCTGAGTAGCTCTTCCCTCTTCTCCTACCATCTCGAGAAGGTAATACTAGACATTTACCTGTGGTTCAGGGACTTCTACACCCTACTATAACAAGATGGGTAAAATGTCTGCTCTTTACATTTTGCTTATGCTAAACTGAAGATTTTGAACTTCATCCTTAAAGCTTTGGGGGATTGCCAAATATTTTTTACAGTGAAGTGACATGATCAGATTTGGATTTTTAAAAAAATCATGCTGTAGCATAGAGGGTGACAAGCCTGGGGGAAGGGAGACCTTTGGGTAACTAGTGAGTGATTTACGCAAGAAAAGATAGCATCCTGAACCAGGGAAGAACAAGTGAGAATGGAGAAGAGAAAATGCAAGGAATATTAAAAAGGTAGGAAATACTGGACTTGGAAATTGAATAGCTATAGTGAAGGGAAAAGAAGTGTTGAGTGAGTGCTGAGTTTCCGGCTTAGGCAAATGATGGTGAGTAGAAACTTTCACCAAGAAAAGAAATTCAGGAGAACAGATTTGAGACAGAAGATTACCATTGGTTGTCTCCTAAATGGTTCTCATTTACACAGGGAAGGAGGTTCTTCTTCTAGGGATCATGACCGTCTTTGGCCTCGTCCCAAACTCCAGCAAGAAGAAACCACAAAGATGTATGCAGCTTACTGAAGTCAGTTACAAACTGTAGCTCCTACCCTGGCTCTGAGCTCAGCTGATGGAGGAAGGCCTTCCGTTTCCCATGTGCAAGCTAGGGAGGGTCCTTCTCACATGATAGGCCTGTCCTTGCAACCAGGGAGTGACAGCTGTTGGCAATTGTTGGCAATCGTCAGCTTAGCAACACTGGAAATAGGCTGTCCTCACTTCGCTCTGGCCCATGATGACCAATGGGAATGATAGGGGCTGTTCTGTGGTCAACCTGAGTTGACATAACCCATCGTGGGCTGAGACCGGAGAGAACAAAACGGGATTGAGTGTCTGGAGGGACCATTTTCTTACCAGTTCAGCAGCCTGCCCCTTTGCTTTCTCTCTTAATGCTCAGATTACATCACTTGTATCAAGTTCTCTTACTGCACTAAATCACCTGCTTGCAGTAATAATGTCAGGAATAGTTTGTCAGCCACAAGCAGCACGTGTCACTTCCTGAGGAGTCAGAAATAATATGGACTCCTCTGTTGTTAAATTTTTTGCTCATAACAAATCTCATTATTGATTCGATTGAGTCGGTTGAGAGTTTAACATTAACTTCAATGCCAGTTCTTTGCCCTGTTAATTGTCAAGCCAATAAAGGCACCTGCTATCTCTGTTAAGCTAATGAGGCAGGGGAAAGAACAGGAAGGATGGCAGGTGAGGCCAGTTCTTCATCCCCTGAGTCTCTGCGTTGCCCAGGCAACTTTTCCTGCAACTGTAAATGGCAGTGTTTTACTTTTCTCCGTCCTGTGTTAGCAGACTGCCATTCCCAAAGGACTGGCCCCTCCGCTTTGTTTTTCAAGGAGTGTGTAGGATGAACGCGAGCAAATAGTCTCATGTCAATTCCAGACATAGCTTCTCCATTCATTTCTATCGCTGTCGATTCAATTTCTTTTTGAGAAAGCCATACAGAATTGGAAACACAATTCTGTGTGTGAAATTACTAGCACGAAGCAGCAAATGATTGTAGTGCCTGGGAAAAGAAAGGCATGGGTTGAAAGACACATTTAAAGAATGTGGGGTGGGGAGGGAGGAGGTGGTTCTGAAACTCATACCTCCAGCTGAATAGTTCTAATAAGTCCATAAAGAAGTCGGAAAAACTTGCAGCACTATGAATTCAAACAGGCATTACTGTGCCTAAGTTTGCCTTATCAGATAAATTGTTAAATTCAAATCAAAGGACAGGTATACAATAGGTAATCAACCAAATAGACTTTTTTGAGTGCATAGCTTGGAATACAGAGGCATTGCACCTTATTTAAAGGAATCCAGGAGAAAGGAACATTCATCAGCTAACATGGGCTTGCTGTTGGTTTGTTTTTTAACCAGCCCATCTTTCATGAGTTAATCATAGAACATAATGAATTAAATTTAGTCTAATTTTTTTCTCTCCGTGTGTGTCTGTGCACCCACATAAACACACACAGACACCCCAGCAAGACCTGAAGGATGGCCCACTAGTTTTCAAGAAGTACTATTATGTGGTGCTTAAGAATGTGGTCTCTGGAGCAAGATGGATTTGGGGAAAATTATTCATTCTCTGAGCCTCAGTGTCCTCTGAAAAACGGGGGTGATTAAAAGAGAAAAAGCCGGGAAGCACCCAGCATAGTGCTGGGCACATTTCAGCTACTGCATTGGTGTGATATCAGAAGACTTGCCTACAAAGACAATGTCCTTTCCACTTCTTCGGTTCTCCAACTGAAACGCAACACGCACCATCCTGCTTCCTTTGTTTTCTCCCGGGAAGTGCTTTCTAGATCCTGCCTCCCTTGTTTTTTGTTGCTGGCCAGGCACAAAGCCTCCTGGCTGTGGGTCTGGGGAGGCTTGGTTATTTGCCAGGTTGCTGGGAGGATTCCCCAGATGACTGTGTCAGAGGTGCTAATGAGTCCCTGTTTAGCCATGACTGTGCACTCCCCTGGCAATTGGGAGAGAAACACCTTGCACAACAATTAGCTTTTCACAGCCATTAGCAATTTGCAGTCATTAGCACCGCAGAAACACTGCAAGTAACACGCAGGAAGCAAGCAGCGCTGTGAGTCGCAGCAGGGCTCCTGTGTAGCAGAGGTCTGAGAGCCTGAGGTCCCCTGTGCCCACCCACCCTAGCAAATGGGTTTTGTGACTCAAAGTGCCTCCGTTCCTTCCCATCATATCACTGAAAATAGCTCTATCAAGCCCATTATTTGTTTCAGTGGAACATAAATCTTTCAGAAGAAAAGTCCAGAAGATGTAGTGCATAATAAAGCAATCCTGAATTCCCTCAAGACCAGGAAGCCTAAAGGAGGCTGGAAGGAGTGGTGTGAATAATTGAAATTTGAGTTGACTGAAACCCCAGTGCAATGCAATGATTTAGCGCCAAAGCTGTTCATAGCAGTATTGCTAAATTCTGGAACCATCTATTTCTCCAAAAATAGGGATTGGTTAATTAATTGTGCTATAGCCATTCAATGGAATAGAATGCAGCCTTTAAAAATAATATTCTTGAATTTATAGGTAGATTACATCAAAAAGGTTATAAAACATTATTAATATATGATTTCATTTTTTACTGGAAAAAAATGATATGCACCTTCAAAATTTTAGCAGTGATTGTCTCTGAGTGTCAGAAATGAGAATGGATCATTTTTAATTTTTAAATTTTGCTGTTCTGTGCATCTTTCTAAAATAACTATATATGCATGTATAATCCTTTGAAATTAGAGGGTTACAAAAGAGCAGAGTGAGAAAGTAAGCCCTGTCTGGCTCAGTGGGTTTAACATAAATGTAAACATTTTGAGTAAATATTTTATTGAAGTACAACAAATACACAGAAAAAGGACACCAATAGTAAGTACACAGCTTGATGACTTTTCGTGAAGTACGTAAACCCAGAAGCAGAAAGAGTCTTAAATACTGTGGTTCCACAAACGTGAGTCTGCATGGTGAACAATTGCAGCAGGAGGTGAGCTCAGGGGGTGTCAGTGATGCAAGCTGCTAAGCGGAAAGCCCACGATGATAATTCTGGTAGGAAAGGTGATAAATCTCCATCTCACACGTGCAGACACTGAGCCACAGGGAGTAGAGTAACTTGAATCCCACAGCTAAGTGGAGGAGCTGAGATTCATTCCCAAACACTCAGGTTCTGGAATCGTTGCATCTCCAAGAAAAAAATACAACTGGGGCAACTAGCTTGATGACCAGAGAGCAGAAGGGGGTGGGGGAGATGTGTCAGGGAGGGCAGGAAGGCTCAGATGTTAGGAAGGAGGGACAGAAAAAGCAGTCATGGAAATTTCTGCAAAAGGCAGACCGGTGGGGAAATTGATAATTCTTAATTTTGGTGCCTTTGTGCACTTGTATGTCATGTGCAACTGAAAAACATCCTGGAGGCTGATGCACCAAAGATGCTGAGCACGAGAGCTCTGGCCACATTCAGAAGTCATGCGAGCTAAGAAGGACAATGGGTTCTCCTTCTTTTGATTTGCTGATTCACAGGGAAGCAAGGTACCACTCATAATCCTCCCACATAAAAAAGTGATCCCCCAAATCTTCATCCAATTATCCAACTTGTTTTTCCCTTGAAATAGCTGTTCTGAGTAAACCACGTGGAGGGGGTACTCTGGGCACAGGGTATGTCTGGAGAATATGGGGCAAGTATTTGGGACCATAAGTGATGACAGCAGAAAATCACCTCCCACAACAAACTCAGCTGGGGAGGACCAAGCTCGAGAAGTTTTCAGGGACACCATTTCCATCAAAGATATAAGCCTAAGAATTTGATTTTCTTAATTAACTCAGTGGTGGCACCATGCTATGTTAAGAGGACTGGGTTTAAGACTTGTAAGTACCTCTACTTAGGCCGTTAACCCTGTTTTGTCACTGTGAGCTTTTCAAGAATAGAGGCTGTGTAGTTATTCATCTTCCATCCCCAATGAATAAAACGTGCCTTGTAAATAAGAGATGTTAAATAAATGCTTACTAAATGTATAAAACACACGTCCTAGATATTCTAGGGCAATGCCAGTTTAAATATTTCATTGATTATATACACTGATTTGGACTCAGAAACATTCAGAGAATTAGGTCTAAATGTGGCAGATGGGAATTTCTGGGAATTCTTAAGAGCTATTTCTTAGCAATAGTCACTATATCAGTCATTTCTCATAGTCCTTCTGAATAATTCTTTTGTTCTAGTAAAGGTAGGATCAGACAGAAATGAGGAATTCCCTGGCAGTGAGGGAAGGAAGAATTTTATAGAGCCTAAAATTAGATCCTGATCTTCATATTTCAGCAACTTCAGAAGTTTTTGTCACCTAACACCATTTTAAACAGGCATTTGTTGAAGTCTTATTAAGTTCTAGATTTACATTCAGTGCTAGCAATACAAAAATCAGTAAGATAGAACATACAGACATGAAAAGAGATAAAATTACAACACAAGTTGGATAGAGTTTGTATCACGTCTTTGGTTGCAAGTAACAGAAAAGAAATAATGGCTAAAACAATAGAAAGTATTAATTCTCTCACTAATCATAAACGTCTAGAAGTGGATGATTCTAGATTGGTCCAGCAGTTCAATGATAATACCCTACACTCTGCCTTTTCACTATGCTATCCTTTGCCTTTGGCTTGTTGCCTCATGGTCACAAAATGGCTGCTGTAGCTCCAAGCACCATATTTTCATACAATTGCATTTAAGTCAGATAGGAAGAAACTTGCTGTTTCTCTTTATAGCAGAAAACGAAAATCTTCTGAGAAGAACTGACCCAAAGATCACCCCTTTGGTCTCATTAGTCAGGACTGGGTCAGTTGTCCACTCCTGAATAAGTCCTGAGATAAGGGGAATGGGATTGTCATGCTTGGTATAAGCCAGTTATGCTTCATCCTCTCAGGCTGGGGGAAGGGCTCCATCTTCCTTGAGCATGTTGCCACCTCCTAAAAAATTGGGATCCTATAACCTAAAGAAAAAGATGAAAAGAAGAGAAGAGGAGAAGTTAGCCAACAGTATTTGCCACAGGGCTAAGTGTAGAATTGTGTGAGTCAATGTACCTTATTTCCTATAACTTGATCCCATGTGTTCTTCTCCACATCCCTTCCCTAGCATAAGGCCAACAGCCCAAGGCTACTAGAAAACTCTGGCCTTTCCCTGACACTGTTGTGGCCTTGACTGCCTCAGTGCAGAGAGTAAAATAAGCTGTCAGACTCAGCTCTGGCCCTATCCTTGAGCTCTAATAACCTTAAGCTTTCACAATTCCAACCAACTTTAAAATTCAGCTTGTTTTTGTGAGTGGGAGTATGGAATGCTGGAGGGGAGGGGTGAAAGTCAGGTCAACAAATGAGATCTGAAGTGATTTTCCTTTCTCAAACACAAGCCTCACATCAGGACTCTGAACCCAGATGGCCTTTCCTGCATGGGAAGAAGGGGGACACATTTTGGAAAAGCCAGGACAGCCCAGCCACGGGTATAGCTGAATGTTGTTTCAGAGGAAGAACAAGTCAATTTTTCTCCCTAAAGAGCACTGAGTTCTCCTTTCAGGATGTACATAAGAGAGTGATAAAGAGTGATCTGAGTTTGGGGCAGAATGTTAAGAAGGTGATTGGAGAATTCTATGGAGAATGTGACTTTGGTCAGCACATCCATAAACACTGGTTTTTACAAGGTCACAATTGGCACCATACTGCTACGTAGAATATGATATCATCAATAATGATGTGATGTTATATGATGTAATGTAATACAATAGTATCACAATACAATATAATGATACCAATAACTACAATTTATTGAGCATTCACTCTGTGCTAAACACAATGCAAAGTACTTTGCTTACAGGATTGCACATAATCATACTCGCAAGTAAATTTCATTATGAACCAGAGGCTAAGTAACTTGTGCAAAGTCATTCTGTTAAATGGTGGCCTCAGGCCTCAGGATAACAGGGCTGTCTGCCTCTAGAACCCTCTGTTTACCACTTTCCTGTCTCGTTTCCATTTGCCTCTTTCATACCAGGGTGTTAATGACTATAGTGGTGATAAGGCCAGGCACTGACTACACACAGGACACTGAGAGAGTATAAGTGAAAAATAGCTCATCGGGAACAAATATTCAACTAGGTAGAGAAATGAAAGGAGTAACACCAAAAAGTTATTTTAAATATTCAGAGAAAAAAACAGTTAATTTAAAGGTTTCTTGTTTACAGATTTCAGAAAAGAGCAGAAAACAAATGCTATATAGACAGGAATTATATAAACAGATGAACTTCTTTCCCCATCATAGAATTCATGCAAATTTATGCATGCATTATCAAGGTTTTGCAATTCCCTTGTGTTTTTCAGCAGTCATTCTGTAGCCTAGATAGTTCACTCATCTGCTAGTTAACTCAAACATTCACTTTATTCTTTCATTCATTCATTTACCTAGTCATTCGTCAGATGTTTATTGGGTCTCTTCCATGTACTAGATGTCAAGGAGGATAATGGAGGCTTAAGAATAAAGAGATGCTGTCTCCTGCCTTAAATGAAGTGGAATTTAGTATGCTCACAGGCAATTTTCCCCATCCGATCCACTTTCAGCCCTCCACTCTCTGTGATTTGTCCTTTGCTGTGGAAAGACCTCCTTTAGCCCTCTGGCACGGCATTGACACTGCCATACTGCATTTCCATACTGCAAGTGCCTATCCCTGATTCAGGACGGGAAGTAGAAGGCCAGAAGATGGGGTGGGGGATGGAGAAGAGAGGACATCGATATGTTCCCTGTCTGACTGGAGCAAATTCTGGTTCAGAAACCCCCTGGGAGGTTCTTAGACTTCAATATCCTGTAAGATTTTGAAGACATCAAAGCTTCCGGGAACTGATCAACCCGGCTTGATGCCTTTAAGATTTCCCTCCCACCTACAGAGAAGCACTAGGCTAAGGGTAGATTAGCTGCCTGGGCAATATTCATTCTCTAGTCCCACTCAGGAGCTAACCCTGCAAATGGATGCCTGAGCCACTCTCCTGATCCTGGCATTTTGGCTCGACTCAAGGTCCTTAATGAACGCCTCACCTCTCCAGCACATTTCCTCGAATACTGGGAACCAACGATAAGCACCATTCTTGAGACAGATCCAGAATTGTCCACACTTCTATATGGTCTCTCTTAAGGCTCCTATTACACAAAGTCTCCAAGGACTGGGAGGCCCCCCTTCCCCTGCCAAACCAACCCTTCTTTAGGAGATGTCCCTGGTCACTCACAATGGCCTGTGTCAAATGGCTCCCCAGGGTGATGGCAAATGTCCTAAGCAGGTTTCCATGTCTGAGGCAGTTGGTCTCCTCTGTAAGGGGTGTCCAATTATGATAATGGTCCAGAAAGATGTATATGGATATGATGGAAAGGTTGGTGGAATGGGACCCAGGACACAGCCCACAACCACTACCGTCAAAGCCTGGATATTTGTTCCTGCCCATTTCTATGCCCAGATTTCCTCCTCTGCAAAATAAATAGTTAAGTCTGGATGAGGCCTCAGATCCTACGGAGCTCGGACAATCTATGACTTTCTAAGTACTGTAAGTGTTATCTACTTTTGCAGTTTGCCCTGAGAACCATACATAGAGATTTAGCACACCCTGATGTTCGTTCAAGTGCTAAGTGTATTCAGCTTCCATGGTACCTGTCTGCCAAGCATAAGAACCCTGGGATCTCTGGGCTTCTGGAGTGTAAACGGTAGATAGCAATCCCAGCCAAGTCCTGGCGGGAGACGCAGAGGCAATTCTGTGAAAGGATACTTTGGCCTCACGGATCCAGTCTGTGCCCTTGGTGGAGAGAACAGCTTGGAGAGGGGAGCCACATCCGAGAGCTCTGAAGCTATGCAGAATGCCCCACGGGCCCACCGTCCTAAGTACCTAAGAACAGAGATTGGGGAACAGGCAGTCCCAGTGTGCATATTTGATCTTAGAAATTTGGAAGCCTGTGGGAACTGGAAATGCTAATGCCCAGAGGCCGTGCAGTACAGTGGAAAGAGAACTGGCTTTGGAATGAGAAGTTCTGGTTTAAGTCCCAGCTCTGCCCTTTCTAGCTACGTGACTAGGAGCAGGTCTCCTAACCTTGCTGAATGTGGGTTTTCTTGGCTGTCCAATGAAAAGCATCAGGTTTTCCCTGATGACCTCATAAGGCTGGTCTTTCTTGGTTACTTTTCCTGCACACAGTGTACAAACCTCCTGGCGATGCCTTAGTCATGGTCTAACAACAATTTAGGGCAGGACAATGATAGAATTACTATTAATTTTTGTGGAGAATATAACATTAATCATTATTGCTGTTGAGCTCTTATTATGTACCAGGCACTCTGCTAAAGACTTTGGAAACATTATTTCATTGCCCGAGGTCACACGGCCAGTAAATCTTATGGCCAGATTCAACCCAGACATCTTTGACGCCAGAGCCAAGGTCTTAACCCCATGTGTGCTTCATTCCTCCTGACCAAACAATCAGGTTTCTTCGAGTGCTGGCTTGCAGAGAATGACAGTGAGATGTACTGGTTTGTCTACTCACATATTAATAAATAAACGATTAAGCAATTGGTGAATCAAATCCTTTAAGCCAAATGGAGCAACTTTGGAAAATCATGTGAAAAGACATTTATGGAGCAGAGTTAAATAAATCAGTGTATGAAAAAAAATGTGATCCTGTTTTCACTAATAGTTAACCTACATTGTTTATTGCCCAATGCACAACTTTTTCTTTTTTTAGGCTTGGAGCAAATAGGTATCCATCCCAACCACACACCCAGGCAAAAAGAAAAAAATGTACTGAGCACCTGTTCTGTGCCAAACACCGTGAAATGCTCAGATTCAATGGTAAATGACGTGTTTCCACCCCCAAGCATCAGTCTAACAGAAGATACTGACAGACAGAGAGGAGAGTATGAAAGTCCTTTGATGGGGACATGAACAGGGTACCAAGGTCAGACAGAAAATAAGCCAATCTAGTCTGAGGGAGTCAAAGAAACCTTCCCAGAAAAGATGCCAGCTAGGTTGAGTGGGAGTCAAACTGTTGGAAGGGAGGGAACAGGGAGGTGGAGAGGGGCAGGGAAGGGGCAGGACATTTCCAGAAGTGGGAGTATCTGCTGTGATGGATAAGAGGAAAGAGAGGTGTGACCCACTCAGGGAGCCGAGAGAATATTAACTTCTGGCAGAAGTATAGAGTCTCAGGACAGGAGAGGGGGGAGAGCTGAAACAGAGGCCATAGCCTGCAGGGAGGGCCATGTGTGTCCTACAAAGGAGCTTGGACTCTGTTGTAATCACACGGAGAATTAATTGAAGGGGTTCAATCCAGGGGCTGGGGAGGGGGACATAAAGACGGCTGTGTGTTATAAAGAGGATTCTGGCCACAGCATGGAGAATGGATTTGTGAGGGCAAGGGAGGGGGTGGTTAACAGAATATAGGACTACTTTGTATTTGGAGTAATCCAGCCAAAAGATGAAAATGACTCAGCCTGGGGTCCTGGCAGTGGGAACAGAAAGAAGTATTAATAGATACTAGGACGAATGCTTAGTACGGTGAGGCGGCGTGATTTAGCAATTGGATCAAGGTGGGGTGATGGAGGGCACGGTGTCAGGGACACTGTGTCTGCTGGGACCCACAGTCCCTGAGAATAAGGGATGATCTGTTTTGTTCAGGTTCTTTCCCGGTTCAGATGGCATGGCTCTGTGTCCCCACATTTTTAATCCAGCAACCCATACATACTTTTTGACATCCCTCATCTCTTCTTATGCCCTCTTCCACCTCCCAGGACCTTAACTAGGGCAACGTGAACTGTTGTTCTCAAACCCAGAACTGTCAGTGGTTTAACACAATAGAAGCTTATTTCTTGCTCATGTAAGAATCCCCCCTGGCTAGTGAGTGGCTTTCCTCCACATGTGGGTTAAGAAAGCAGGCCTCCTTCTGTTGCGTGGCTTTGCTATTCCCTAGGGCCTTTGAGTTTTCGGTATCATCTGGTAGAAGGGGCAAGAGAGAGTGGAGAAAGTATCCTTATTGCTTAAAACCCCACCTACACAGTCATTAGCAAGAACTTGCCACGTGGCCATCCCTGGCTGCACAGTTACATTCCTGCCTACGCACATGAGGTGGGGGAGCATGGAGTTTTGCTAGAAAGCTAGCCGCCTCTGTCACACCCAGCATACCTGGGTTTTAAGTCATTTTCCTCTTGTCTTTATTTAGCTGCTTCTCCTACTAGCTGACACTGGAATGTTTATAAACATTTTCATTTATCTGGTTTTGATATGGAAGGAGGATGACACTCCTCCAATGCACAAACAACAGAAAGGACAATTCACAATCTATCCATCACAAGACAAACCCGTGACTGTTTGCTGCAACTGAGCAAAAGGCACCTGAGAGGCAGGAGATCTGGCTTCTAATTCCAGCTCCATCAATAACTTACAGCAAGGCCGAGCAAGGCACTTCACCTCTCTGAATTTTCTCATTAATAAAATGAATGGAGTGGGCTACACCAATGTTTCTCCACGTATGTTCTATAGAACATTCATTCCATGAGATGCTCCATTAAAAACTTCTCTGGTCAAGTAGATGCAGGAAATACTGTGAACTTTAAATATCTACTTGAGGATAGTCAAGGCTTAAGCGTATTAAATGCTTGGGAAAGTCCTGTTCTAAGGAAATCTGTTTGACTTTCTTTAACCTGACATTTTCTAATCTTGAGAGGCAAAATTTATATATTCAGGTATTAATCTATGTTATTAAACTGTTTTACCACTGACCAAGGGCGTATGGTACAGAGACACTTGGATTCCAGGAAGAAGAATGAGTTCTCTCAGTATCTAAGATTCACAGTAAGGTGAAAAGAGGGAGAAACTGAGGGCTGGGGTGGGGAAGAAGATACCCTTTAATGCACCGAGAAGCTATGAGAAAGATGACTTTGCACCAAGCCAGTATGTCCCTCTTTTGTGTGTGTGTGTCTTACAAGCTTCCCTTCCCACGGGATACTGAGCATCTGGTTAGAAGTTAGGTTTGCTGCTGTCCATGAGATTCTGCCTAAACTCCGCTGTTCCAGAGGGACCCATCTCCTGTAGACAAGCTGCTAGTGTAAAGATTCTAGATATTCACAAGTCCCACAGAACAAAAAAGGACTTGGTCACTTTGGGGGAGGGCATGTTAATTAAAGAAAATTTGCCTTCAGATCAAGGTGGGGCAGGTAGGGCCAGTAGGAAATTCCCTTCTGAGCCAGGGAAATGATGGAGACCCCACCCCTGTTTCTATCAAACCATAAGACACTGTAGTAGATGTCGTTTCCCCGTCCTATATTCCCACAGCCCACCTCTGCTCACTTGCAGTTATAGTGCCAGTCCCAGAAAGCTGCCAGCTTCTCCCTCAACCATCTGCATCTCTCTTTTTCTAAGCCTGCAGGAGTTCTTCAGCAGAAACTTGTTCTATAGCAAGTAGACACACCGCAGAAGTGTGGGAGAGTTAATGCCTCCAGAGGCAGTCCCCAGCCAGGGGGAGATGCAAGCTGGCGAATACATGCCTCAGTCTCTCTACTCCGTGGGCAATTCTGAGCCGTATTCTAAATGTCTTTTCAAAGCATCTTCAGCAGAATTGAGCTGCAATTGTCTATATTGTAACCCATGTTTTACTGCACCTTTTATTGCATTTTCTCCTTTCTGTGTCTTGCTTTCCCTACTTCTCATTTGTGTTTCCTGGGATAACCACCGAAGTAAACCACCTGAACCCAAGACTGCGTATCAAAGTCTGCAACGGGAGAACCCACACTAATACAAAAAATCTTCTATGTGGCACTCCTTAGGTAGTCTCTAAAGTTTCCTCTTGCTCTAAAATTCAATGCTCACTCACTTGGCCACTCTCAGTGGCCAACCTTGTGCCAGTCTTCATTTCACCAAGAGTGAGAGAATGGACCACGGTCTGATTTTAGCTCCTCTTCTAATTAATTACTTAAGGCTAAAAATAGTCTTTACTGCCATGAACCAGTTTTCCAGAGAAGCCCAGAGCAGTAGGGAATAGTGAGCTGGTTTCTGGGACATTTTAATAACTTCAAAGCAGGAATGCACATATTTTATACAAATTAAACATGTCCCAATTATCTTTTATTTTTATATATAACAGCTACATTGAGCTTTAACAGTTTTATTTATATAATTCCTATACAATACAGTTCACCTATTTAAAGAATAGAAGTCAATGATGTTTTAGTATGTTCACCGAGTTGTACAACCCTCACCATAATCCATTTTAGGTCATTTTCATTACCTCCAAAAACAAAAAACAAGTCCATAACCATTTGCAGTCAGTCCCCATTTATCTCCAAGTTTCCCAGATTTCTGTTTCCATAGATTTGCCTAATATGGACATTTCATATAAATAAAATCATACAGTATGTGGTCCTTCGCGATTGGCTTCTTTCACTTAACATGATGTTTTCAGGGTTCGTCCATGTTGTAGCATGTATAGTATTCCATTCCTGCTTATGGCTGAACAGTATTCCATTGTATAGATATGCTACATTTTATTCATTCATTCATCAGTTGATGGACATTTGGGTTATTTGCACTTTTTGGCTATTATGAATAATGCTGCTATGAACATTCTTGTACAAATGACTGTGTAAAAATATGTTTTCATCTCTTTTGGATATATACCCAGGAGTCAAATTGCTGGATACCATTATAACTCCACGTTTAACCTTTTTAGAAACTGCCGGACTGTTTGCCAAAATGGACTTATCATGTTATATTCCTATCAGCAGTGTATTAGGGTTTTGACTTCATCAACACTTTTTTAAATGTCTTTTTAATTATAACCATTCTAGCGGGTGTAAAGTGGTATCTCATTGTAGTTTTGATTTGCATTTCTCTGATGGTGTCAAGTATATTTTCATGTGCTTATAGGCCATTTGTATATCTTCTTAGGAAAAATATCTATTCAAATCCTTTGTCCATTTTTCATTGGGTTATTTTTATTTTATTATTGAGTCATTAAGAGCTCTTGATCCCTTATCAGACATATGATTTGCAAAACATTTTCTGCTATTTAGTGGATTGTCTTTTAACTTTGTTAATGGTATTCTTGGTAGCACAAAGACTTTTGATTTTGGTAAAGTCCAATCTATCTATTTTTTCTCTCTTTGCTTGGGCTTTTGGTGTTATATCTAAGAAATCATTGTGTAATTCAAGGTCATGATGATTTATGTCTATAATTTCTTCTAAGTGTTTTCTACTTTTAGCTCTTACATTTAGTCTGTTGATACATTTTGAGTTAATTTTTGTATATGATGTGAAGTAGGTATTTCATTTCATTCTTTTGCATATGGATATCCAGTTTTCCCAGAACCATTTGTCAAAAAGAGTATTCTTTCCTCCATTAAATTATCTTGTCACTCTTGTTGAAAATCAGTTGACCATGTGTAGGGGTAAAATCTTGACTCTAAATCCTATTCACAGACATAAGTGTAGATCTATATGTCTATCCTTATGACAGTATCACACTGTGTTGAATACTGTAGCTTTGTAGTAACTTTTAAAATTGGAAAGTGAGAGTCCTCCAATTTTTTTCTTCTTTTTCAAGATTGTTTTGGCTATTC
>NW_012149764.1:818954-820290 GCF_000956105.1 Propithecus coquereli
CAATGTCATTCTTGAGAGGGTTCAGACTTGGGTCTGAGCACAGTCACTCTGGGATGACTGGTTTTAGCAGGGCTCTGTCTCTTTTCCTTATCTCACTGTTAAACTGTCTGTCTCTGTTGGTATCACACCCATTATTTTTTTAAATAATGTTCTGGTACATAAATTGCTCCACAGTCTGATCCAATTAAATTTGGGCCCATGGCAGGGCCAAGCTTTGAAGTTCATTCTGATCCCAGAAGGGCTCATCTTAGCAATTATCTCTTTACCTGATTCTCTCTGGTAATCTAGCTGGCTTATTGTTCTGCTTGTCATTCTCATGGAGCTACCAGCCTCCTCTTATTGCTTATCACCAAAATCTCCATTGTTCTTTGAGAGTTCCCTTAGGATTGAACTTCCCTATACTCTGTTCCAAATAAATTCAGTTTCTTTGGGGAGAGCTTCTATGTCTTATGTTATTTTGAATTGCCTCTCTGTCTGGAAAAATCTTTGAGCCACTCCTCTAGAGCTGACAGCAGGGAAAATACCCACTTCTCTTGGAATACCATGTTTTATGGGGTGAGCACTGGGCAGGGGCAGAAGCCTGTGGTCTTCTTAGTTTGCCTCTCCCAGTATGGAATATCCTCCCTCTGAGCAAATCAGGGTGAAGATGATTGGGTCCTAGTATTAACAACCTTCTGTACCTGTGGTAGAACTAATGGGGTTATAAGTAGGGCTGGGTGGAGGAAGGGAGTCCCTGATGTCTTGGCCACTTTTGCCTGGAAACTAGCCTTTGCAACATGCAGCCAGGAGGGGATGAAAAATGCTGGTAGCCTGCCCAACACAGGTAAATACTATCCCATTTGACTGGCAGCTTAGAGAAGAGGAAGCTCCCTTTGGCCTGGAGCTTCAATCAAACTGAGCTGAGGGATAAATGTAAAGTAGGGAGTTGATCATGGCTTAAGTGACATAAGCTCTCACTATTATTACCAAGATTTAGTAGATCATCTTTTTTCTTCTTTTTTCAAATTTTAAAATATTTAATTGACAAATATAGATTGTATATAATTAAGGTGTACAATATGATGATTTGATATTCATATACACTGTGTAATGATGACAATCAAATTAATCAACACATCCATCTCCATCCATGCTGTACCGTAGATCACCAGACCTTATTCATCTTATAACTGAAAGTCTGCACCCTTTGATCAACATTTTCCCTTTTCCCCCACTCCCAGCCCCTGGCAACCACTATTCTGATCTCCATTTCTATATTTCAAGTCTTTTAGATTCCACATATAAATGATATCATAAAGTATTTGTCTTTCTGTGTCTGGCTTATTTCACTTAGTAT
>NW_012149764.1:832390-928293 GCF_000956105.1 Propithecus coquereli
CATTCTTTGGAAGATGGCCCAACCTTCCCTCCTAGGGAGCATTGGCCTTAACATTGATGGGGAGAGTAGACTGACATTTAAGTAACTTCAAACGAAAAGCAGATAGTGTAGTGGAGAGAGCATGAGTCTTGGAGCCTGTCTGAGATGGGTTTGCATCCATGCTTTGCCACTTACTAGTTTGTGCTCACTGGAGATCTGTCTCAGTTTCCTTATAATCAACTTTTTTAAATAAAGAATAGGTTGTTACAGAGAGGGCTGGATGAGATGAAATAATATATGCAGTAGACCCTGGCACATTGCAGGAACCCAAAATATAACAGCCAATAATGTTCCTTCCTATCTGGACCCCATGTGAAATAGAAAGTGATGAAACTCCAAGGCCTCCAAGAAATTATTGAGTCCTTGAATTATATTCTACTTCTTGTATCCCTATAGAAATTATCTAGGGGAATGTAGTCTGGGAAAATTGTTAAATAAACTACTGGAGGCAGGCTCTGTGCCTGTGAGAGCCAACACACTATTAGATGGAGATGGACTTGCAATTGATCACAGTAATTTCATGAGCTCTAGAGACTAGCATTCCCATTCTATGTATTTCCAAAGATAATTCCAGGACACATTAGTATTACACTGGTGAAAGAATTGTAGTCATAAAAGATTTTCTTTCTGGAAAAGGTTTTCAACATAAGTTTCCTTTATCTCATGCATAAAAGATGCAAGCCAAATTTCTCTTTTAAAAAACTACTACTTGGTTAATTTCCTCTTGCCCCAACTCTATGCATAATAGCTAGATGTTTTGGGTATCACTTTGCAATTCAAAATCTGAGACTTTCAAAGATGCTTCTTGATTTGATGTTCCAGTTGGCTGAAAAAAAAAAAAATGGACTTAAAGTGATTGCTCATGGCTTTGAAAAGTCATGATCCACTTCCTTTAGTAGGCTAGAGAATGTCAATCTGCACCTGAACTTTAGGCCTCACATTTTTCTGATTATGGATACAAATCATATGACAGTGGCAAGTAGTTCATTTTCATGCATATCCAATGTTCAGTTAAGGCCCGGCTCAAAGCTGATGGGCACTTCTGTGATTGGCATTTCAGAGGTGCATTTATTTCAATACTACATTGCCTTTCTCACTTAATCAAAGGATTTTGAACAATTTGGCTGGTAGGCGAAGGGGAAGGCTATTCCTCACTGTTTGTATAATCATTTACACACTCAGATCCTGCAAAAAATGTGTCATTCTTTCATAGCTCAAATTTTGTACATAATTAATTTACTAACGATAAAGTAACTGACACATTTCAAGAAAATGTTGCAAGAACTATGGATGTGAGCATTTGAAGCATTATTATATAAGAAAATCAGTAAGGTTTATAGAAATACTATTTTTAGTACAGGATCAAATCATTGATCTGATAAGGAATATTTTTGAACATTATGAAATATTATTTGCATCTAGAGTTTGGTACAGATAACAATACAATTAAAATGTTTGTCACATATACACATACATCATTAATATATTCAAGCTCAATGAAGTAAATTGAGATGTTTAACAAATATTAAGAGTCTATTTTGTGCCAACCCCTGAACTAGCACTGCATTTTAATAGGTCTCATTCTAGCTAGATGTCTAGAAAAAAATTTTATACACACACATACAATAATTACAGATTGTTATGTGTGTTATAAGGAAAACAGTGTGCAGGGGTGGAAAGTTTATGAGGTGATCTACTTTGGATAGAGCAGTGAAGGAAGGACTCCTTAGGACTTACGTGAAGTCACATTTAAGTTGAGAAGAATAAGAGGCCAGCCATTTGAAGAGTAGCAGGAAGAGTATTTCAGGCAGAGGAAAATCAAGCATAAAATTGTGGCAAAAAAAGAGTTTGGCATGCTGTGGGAACTAAACATAGTGTGACTAGAGAAGCAGGAGCAAGGAGGACTTAGAAGAATGATACCAAGTGTATTTTCTGATTATCCTTATTTAAGATGCGAAAGAATGGAGGCTCAGAGAATCACTGTTGAGACATACAGGAGCAATAAATGACAAGCCTGGGCATGGAATTCTGAAATGAAATATCAAGCCTGTTTCGCTATTTTAAGGACAGAGAAATGAGGGAAGAAATGGACAAATGATGCAAAAGTCATTTTTCCTGGCCTCTTGATACTTGCAGTAATGCCACACATGGGTTTATTATATTCTTTCATATCAGTTCATTTATCCAAAATGTATTGGAAAAGAAAGTTCTAGAACAATAAAGATGAAAGAACAAATTATGGAAAATCAAAATAGAGATGAACATTCTTAAAAGAATAAAAATCACTACAAGGAAGGTCAAAGCAGAACATAACATTGTAATAACCATACTGGTTCAAGAACTTCTTCAATGTCATTGCATGCTAGAAACTGCTGGGAATTTCTTTAGTCATTGAACTTATTTAGTTTGTCAAACACAAGCAAATTGGCATATATCTAGGATTCTGGCTTCTACATCCCTTGGTATTTTGTCTTGACTATGAAGTAAGATTATTTTAATTATAATATGTAGCAAATGCTTCAAGTATTGGATATTGAACTAACCAGAAAAGAACACCGTTATAGGAGGGAAGTGGAGAGTGCTATCACTTGATATTCTGGAACATCACACTAATAATCTTACCTGTGGCCCAGTGGGATGGGATAGTGGCATTCACAAACTCACCAACACTTGAGAGATATGATACCAGTGGTAATCATAAGGGTTGTGGAGTTGGCAGATTCAACCTAATTAACCCCTAATTCAGGACATAACATACCCAAAACCAAAAGGCCTTTCTGACAGCACTTAAAGAGATGCTTGACTATAGTAGGCAGAAGGCAGGTTGGCCTGAAAATCAGGCCCAGGACCTACTTATGAGAGTCTGATTGCAGAGAAGGCTTAATTTGAGGCACCACTGAATCTCATATTATAAAGTCAGGGCCTCGACAGAGAAAGAATGGGACCCTGGGACAAAGGATGAGGACATCTATGTGGAGAAATTTGAGAACCCTGAGTCCTCAGAAGCCTTGAACCCTCTGGATCTGTAGAAGTGGTCCATTATTCCTTGCCTGAAAGTATTATTACAGAGGCATCCCTTGAGACAGATGCCTTGCCAGATGATAATATACCTTCCTCAATATTTTCCCTCCCCCATGACATTAACTGTGACAAGCCAATGTTAACCATAAACAATTTGATGCAAAGTAACTTTTCAAATACTGTTTCCAAATTCTGCATCTAAAATGCTTGCATTGCTCAACACATTTTTGAAACACCATTTATGGAAACGTTCTCATATTTATGCAGTGTTTATGTGGCTCTGAATGTCTATAATATGACTTTTTGTGATGGATGGCTGATTAAAAGATCTGGAAGTCCAGAAATAAGATCAGATTTTCACAATACTTACTGTGGACTCCACCCAAATAGGTCCTTTCAATGACAGTGAAATCTGGTAATTTAGCTCTTAAATGTCCTATTCATGTCAGGCCATGATGGAGGAATAGTTCATTTTTTTTCATTCTGACTCTCCTCTTAGCCCTGCCACAATATTATCAAGGTCTCCTGGGGTAGTTGCTCTGTTTTATTTGCAAGGGCTGTACATTTTATTGGTGGGTGAAGTGATGCATCCACATGCCAAATATAATTTTGCAAAGCTCTTTGGCATGACAGATGTTACACAAACAAGAGAAGACACTTGGAATAAATGGTAACATACACATGCAGCTTCCTTTGGAGCTTTACAAATGTGGGAAATACTGTTAGGGAAAAAAGTTTCAGTAGAATTAGTGTGTGGTTTATTTAAACTGTTTATTGGGTCATCCTTTTCTATACCAAGCTATATTGAATAATCCATTTACATAGCACTGGATGGCTTCGGAGAATAGTGGAGACATATTTGGATCACCTGTGGAGTAACTCCTGTGTTTTTGCTTTGCATCACAGGATGAGAATTGTCCCATTTTGCTTTTTCAGTACAGGAAGCACTCAATAAATATTTGGTGAAATAAATCCAGGTCACACTATGTCCCCAGTGCTGGGATACAAAGATTAATAAGACACCTTCCACCCTCAAGGATCCCACAGTTTGGCAGAAAAATCAGAGAAGCTAACTAAAGGGGATAATAAAATAGGATATAAGATGCTATGGGAACCTAGCAGAGGGTAAGATTAATTGGTAGGTGGAATCGGGAAGGGTTCACAGGAAGGGTAACATCCTTCAAGACCCACTAGGTAGAGAAGCTAGGGGAGAAGGGAGAAAGGAGAGGGAAATCTAGAAAGCATCTGTGAGGTCTCAACGAGTGAAAGCACTGAATATATTCATGGAACTCTATAAATTTTGGTTTGAGTGAAGCATGAAGATGCGGAAGTGGGGACAATAAATTAGGTCTGGAAAATCAGGTTGAGGTTGGGCTGTGAAAAGCACCGCAAATCATGCAAAGGAGTTTGGACTTCATTTTCACCACTGAAAATTCAATTTTTAAAGCTCTATATTGCCTATAGGACTGAGTTTTCTAAAGGCTATTCTTCGGCCTGCTAGTTCCATAGCATGTTAATAGGCGTTACACCAAAACACCTATGCAGCTTTTAATTGTCTGGCACAGATAGCATGGAGCAGTGGTTGTGAGAAATAACATTCGTAGAGAATTTCCTGAAATGTGTTCAGTCTATACCATCCATCTCCTAGACAAAGTCAAGCCAAACTCAACTGCATGCCTAGACCCCAATCATCTGTCTCCTCCTAGAATGGATTTTATCATTCTGCTATTCAGCAAGATGAGATTGGCCTACACCAAGAATTGTAACGGGAAGTGGTTTGATGCAACATTTATGTGTGCTTCATCTGAATAGCTGGTTTGTCCTTATCTCAAAGCACGTAAATGCTGTAAATGATTGTGTGTCTATTTTCACTGTAAACACTAGGAAGCTTAGAGCTAAAGTTTTGGCTCACTTCCAAAGGAGGATACTTACGGCATGCATTCTTAGGTAGTAACTAAACCCAGGGTTTTGTCTGACTTACTAGATTTATATTTCCTCTGCTACAATGCCTTATTCTATTTATTTGATCCTATTGCAAACATTTTGCATCCTGTCTCTGATCCCATGGCGGGCCGGGGAGGAACTGAGATTAAGAGAGATAATGAATGTACATCACTTACCACAGTGTCTTGCAAGTAGTACATATCAACTAAGAATTTGTTTTTGTTACTGTACTTTTGATCAAACCACCCACTCCATTGCACAGTCCCCATATTGACAGAAGTAGAAAGGTAGCATATCTGACTGTCAGAAATGTTTTTTAAATTCTATATTCATGGTCTTAAGTTCCAATTAGCACATGATTAAATAGACAAATATTAGTTGAGTAATTACTGATTGCAAGGTCCTGAGCCTTGTGTCATGAAAGAGATAAGTTAATAAGTCAAAGAGATGGTAAGTGGAGCTTCTAATCAGATTAGGGAGATAGGATATCACTATGGGCCTCGGGATCCATCTGTACAATAGGAATAATAATACAACCTATCATATGGAGTCGTTGTAAACATTCTGACTTTATACATGTAAAGTGCCAAGAATAGTGCCTGGCACATAATAAGTACTCAATCAGTTATTTCATTGGCTATTATTACTGCAAATTATCTTTATAGGGGGCCACCACCAGAATATGCAGTGGTCTATAAATATTTAGACAAGGAGGAAATCACTTCCAGCTCAAGCCATCCAGGAAGGCTTCCCGGAGGAGGTAGATTTGAGGTAGATCTTGAAGGATGGAGAGAATTCAACTAGGCAGAGAGGAACATGGAGATTGATCCTTGTGGAAGCCCAATAAAAACATGCAGAGAGGAGAGGGCTATCCCCTGAGGAAGAGCCCTCATGATGGCAGAGGATTCATGAAGTGGGCTGGCTAGTGGGTGGCAAGCCAGGCAAAGGCTCCTGTCCCCTCTTTCCTCATTGCTCACACCATCAGCACCAGTGTCCTGCCTCATGGTGGGTCCTTCCCAACCATCCCTTAAAGGAAAATCCAGCTGTTTTCTGAGAGACCTCTAAGCACTCCTCAGCATCCTTTATCTACCATATAGTCAATAAGAAAATCACCCTAGGGTGTGGTAATTATAGGGAGCTACAGACACCCTGTCCATTCTCCCACTAAATTCCTACACACATACTCAAAACACTATGATTCTATTTTGGGCAGTCGAGTGCTTTGGAAAGAAAGTGCAGGAAATGTGAAATGAGAAGGTGGCAGCAGAATTCCCATCTGTGCAGATACTGAAAGCCCTTCATTATGGAACGTGCAAGAGAAATCCAGTGAGTTGTTGCGGTGATGGCTGGCCTGGCTCCAGGGTGCAGGCTGCAGAAGGCGGCAGCCAAGATGGCAGCCAAGATGGCTGAAGCTATTTCAAAGACGAGGGTTCCAGGCTCCCTCTCCACACTTACCTGTTTGTTTAAAGAGAAAAAAATGTATTTTTAAAAAATGTCCCCTAGTCTGGTACTTCTCGACCTCTTAAAATTTGGAGGGGCAAAAAAACCTACCAGCTCAAAAATGTTAATTTAGATAATTAAGCACAATCCTTGTACCAAGAAAAACCAATTTTAAACTGCAGTGGTGAAATGTGAATCAATGCGGTCTGTGGAAGATTTGATTGATGTGTGCAGGCCTAGAAGCTTATGCCCATTGATGACAGAAGTCTTAAAAGCTGAAGGATGAAGATAACAAGCAAAGAGGAAAATTCTAATTTGTTTATTTATACCCTGACTTATTCCAAAACTATTTGAGCCTGACAAAATTCAAGTTGAGAAGTCAAACTATACAAAGAACACCTGCTGACAAAATTGAGCATCATGTTTCTCAAAGCAAATGCTAAATTCTGTCTAGGGAGATTGGTTTTCCTTTTTGCCATGTGACATCATTCTGGGTAGGAAAAAGAGCATCCATCAAACTGGCAGTTCGCTTGAGTCAAACCTCCCCATTTCCATCACTGTCCTAAACTCCACAGAGAAATGTGTTTTACAAAGGGAACTTCCCTAAATTAAAACCTTTATTGACTCAATAACCTTCACAATAGCAACAAAGAAAATGAAATACCTAGGAATATGTTTAACTAAGGAGGTAAAAGACATCTACAGGGAGAACTATGAAACACTGAGGAAGGAAATAGCAGAGGACATAAACAGGTGGAAAACCATACCATGTTCATGGGTCAGCAGAATCAACATTGTTAAAATGTCTATACTATCCAAAATGACCTACAGATTCAATGCAATCCCTATTAAAATACCAACATCATTTTTCACAGAGCTAGAAAAAATAATTCTATGCTTTGTATGGAACCAGAGAAGATCCCATATAGCAAAAGCAATCTTAAGTAAAAAGAACAAATTGGGAGACATCAATTTACCAGACTTCAAGCTATACTACAAGGCTACAGTAACTAAAATGGCATGGTACTAGCACAGGAGCAGAAACATAGACCAATGGAACAGAACTGAGAACCCAAATATAAAACCATCCTCATATAGCCATCTAATCTTTGATAAAGCAGACAAAAGCATACACTGGGGAAAAGAATCCTTATTCCATAAATGGTGCTGGGAAAATTGGATAGCCATGTGTAGAAGACTGAAACAGAATCTGCACCTTTCATCTCTCACAAAAAATCAACTCACAGTGAATAACAGACTTAAACCTAAGGCATGAAACTGTAAGAATTCTAGAAGAAAATGCTGAAAAAACTCTTACAGACATTGGCCTTGGCAAAGAATTTATGAAAAAGATCCCAAGGGCAATCACAGCAACAACAAAAATAAATAAATGGGACCTGATCAAATTAAAAAGCTTCTACACAGCCAAGAAAACTATGACGAGAGCAAACAGACAACCTACAGAATGGGAGAAAATATTTGCATGCTACACATCTGATAAAGGGCTGATAGCTAGAATCTATATAGAACTCAGGAAAATTAGCAAGAAAAAAATCAAACAACCCTATCAAAAAGTGGGTAAAGGACATGAACAGAAACTTTTCAAAAGAAGACAGACTAATGGCAGACAAACATATGAAAAAATACTCAACATCTCTAATCATCAGGGAAATGCAAATCAAAAGCACAATGAGATATCACTTAACTCCAGTGAGAATGACCTTTATCAAAAAGTCCCAAAATAATAAATGTTGGCATGGATGCAGAGAGATAGGAACACTCATATGCTGCTGGTGGGACTGCAAACTAGTACAACCTCTGTGGAAATTAATATGGAGATACCTCAAAGAGCTACAAGTAGAACTACCATTTGGTTCAGCCATCCCATTACTGGGCATCTACCCAAAGGAAAACAAGATATTCTATAAAAAAGACATCTGCACTAGAATGTTTATAGCAACACAATTCACAATTGCAAAGATGTGGAAACAACCCAAGTGCCCGTCAATATATGAGTGTATTAATAAAATGTGCTATATGTATACCATGGAGTACTACTCAGCCACAAAAAACAATGGTGCTCTAGCACCTTTTGTATTATCCTGGATAGAGCTGGAACCCATTCTACTAAGTGAAGTATCACAAAAATGGAAAAATAAGCACCACAGGTACTCACCATCAAATTCGTATTAACTGATCAACACTTATATGCACATACAGCAATAACATTCATCAGGTGTCAGGCAAGTGGGAGGGGGCAGGAGGGGATGGGTGCAGTGCACACCATCTGGGGGATCGACACTCTTGAAGCTCTGACTTGGGCAGGGAAAAGGCAATATATATAACCTAAACATTTATATCCCCGTAATATGCTGAAATAAAAAAATTAAAAGATTAAATAAATAAAATAAAATAAAAAGAATTTTAGATTGAAGAAAATGCCTGATAATTACTAAATAAATGTTATTTGTTTGATACTTTAAAAAAATAAAATAAAATAAAATCTTTATTGAAGTATAAGATACTTCTATGTGCACAAATCATAAATATACAATTGGATGAATTTTCATAGTGTAAAAATATCCATGTATCCAGCACCCAGAACAAGAAATAGAACATGACTGGGGGCCCAGTTGCCCCCTATCATTACTCTATACCTTCAAAGTAGTTACTCTTATGGCTTTTAACACCATGGATGACTCTTGACCACTTTTGAGCTTATACGAATGGAAATATACATCGACTCTTTTGTATCTGGCTTCTTTCACTCAACGTTATGTTTTTGAGATTCACTCAAGTTGTTCCATGTAGTTGTAATTCATTCATTTTCATTGTTGTATAGAATGTATTTAAAATGCTATGATTGACTATCCATTCTATGGTTAATAGACATTTGGGTTATTTCCAGTTTGGGACTAATGCAAATCATGCTGCTGTGCACATTCTTGTATGTGTCTTACAAATGTTGGGATTAAACCCATGAGTAGAATTGCTGGATATATTTTTGAGTGCTTGCAATTTACCAGAAAGTAGGAAACTAGGCTATGCACTGGAATAAAACCATGGAATGACCCAGTTCCTGCTCGCAAGGACCTTAGGATCCCATGGAGGACAGCAATGGTCCAGCAAATACTATTCAATGTTTGGAGGGGTATGTGCAAGCGTGCATTGGCTGGATGGAGGGACAGTGGAGGACATAAAATCAGGATGGGCTTCACAGGAGAGGTGACACTAAAGTTGGCTTTTGAAGGATGAAGAGATGCTGGCCAGGAGACAAAGTGGAGAAGGCAGAGGGAACCGCATGTGGAAAAGCAGAGATGAGTGAGAAAGCAGGTCTAGACCAGAAATCTGTCTTATGCCATAGAGGAAGGCAGGAAATGTATGGTGAAGGTGAGGGCTGAGTAGATAAGTTGGGGTCCTTTCATGAGGGACCTTGCTTGCCATCTGAGGAATACATACATTATCCAGAATGCGATGGGAGCTACAGAAGATTCTAGGGCCGTGGAATGATAAGATCAGCACATTCGGGTGGCTATGTGGTGTCAGGACTGGAATAGAGCCTAGAAGCTGGAAAGTGACTAGAGCACATTTTATCTGGAAAGGGGAATGGAATATGGTATCTTAGCAAATGGAAACTAGGTGATTCTTTGAGGAAAGCCTGGCTTTGGCCCAGTATCGAAGCCAAGAATCTGGACAGCTTCTAATGGAATAACAGCAGGGGTTGGGGGGAGCAAGGGAAGTGTGTGTGTGGGTGCCAAGTTTCAATGTGCAGAAACCACACACAGTAATTCATGCAGAAAGCTTCTGGGGCCAGCAGGCCACCTGCTGACATCCAGACTGGTGCAGGCAAGGAGCCCTCTGCTTGAAAGCGGAAAGGCAAAGCATATGTGTGAGGAGTTCAAGCCAAAAAGCAAATGCTCTACAACATGGGTCTGGAAAGTGGTGCCAAGATCTGCTAGCAGCTTTCTGTCCCCTCTGGAGACGGAGATGGAATGCCGAGTGGAGACGAGCAAGGTCTAGTCCCAGCCAGCTCCCAGCTGGACTCACAAGAGGATTCTAGAAAAGTCTTGTTGTCACCAATTGAAATCATAAATTCAGTAGGAATATTTTATGTAAATTTCTCTAATGTGGTGGCTTGGTTGGAGCCCAGAAACTTACGTTAGGACTCAGTATGGATACTCGATACAGCAGAGAGGTGAGTAAAATAAAATGTAACAGAAAGATGCTAATTACTTTATGTTCAATTTTATATTTTAAAAATAAATTTCCTTCTAGTTTTTCTAAGTATAAAATTTGTAACATATTATAAAGTACAAAAGTTCATTAAAGTAGAAAATATTTGCCCCAAATTCCTCTGGCCAAAGAAAACTGCTATTAGGAGAGGTCCCTCCCTCCTTTCCTTCCCTTCCCTTCTTTCTTTTAACGTACACATTTCTACATAGTTGTAATCATAAGGCAAACTTCATTTTTTGCCATAATTGGCATTATGTCATATTATTTAAAAATTGTTATGACCATAAGTTTATATTTCATTTTTTGTTAAAATATTAAAATTTCATTGCAAAATTTAGAGAAAATACTATGCAAAAAGCAAAGAAAATAAAAACCCATCATCCAGATATAATCATTATCAATTCTTAGTACATCTCTTTCTTGACATTTTCTGTGTTCTTATCTATAATTTAACAAAATTATTGGATTTTTTACATGCTATTTTGTAATTTTTTATTATTACTTATATTTTGTGAATTTCTATCCTAACTGTATCACATTGCATAGCATCATATTTAAATAATTCCTAATTTTGAACATTTAAGGTATCCCAGTTTTTCATAATATAAAAAAATGCTACACTTGTCCAAATTAAAAAATATACATAAACTTCCCATGGAATTGCTAAGTAAAAATAAATTTGTGGATTTTTAAGGCTTTGGTTACATTTTGCCAAATTTTTATCTAGATGGTGTATACCAATTTGTACTACTAATAACAAAGTGGTGGCCATTTCTCTGTAACTTCACCAACACTGGATATTATTAATCATTTTTTAAAATTTTGCATTAATCTGTTGGATTAAAATTCCATTTTATTACATCCTTTATTACTAATGAGGTTAAATATTTCTTTATTTGTACATGGTATATTTTATTTCTTCTTTTGTAAACTGCCTTTCCAAAGCATAATTTTTATTCTGGCATAATTCTGTCATGTGGATATGTTATTATTTATCTAAGCATTCTCTACTGAAATAGGAAAAGTTAAGTATATGTGTAAGGAGTTCAAGCCAAAAAGCAAATGCAATACTACATGTGTCTGGAACAGTGGTGCCAAGATCTTGCTGCCCTTCATCGCTTCTGGAAACTTCCATGCTTTCACCTATAGGTCTATAATGTTGGAATGAATATCTCTGAATATAAAGGGGTTTGTGTGTATGCCTGTATGTGTGTGTGTGTGTGTGTGTGTGTGTGTGTGTGTTTGGGGTATTTAAGATAGATTTCTAGAAGTGGTGCTACTAATTCAAAAAATATGGTTATTATAAATATTCTAATTATAACTAGTATTACTTTAATGTAGAATTATTCTTTATTATAGCAATTAAATAAACAACTATTAAGCTGAGAACAGATGTCCATAAAAACAAAGTAGACTAAATTTCTGATAGTGACAGGTTAAGGTGGCTTTTTGTATTTGATATGAAATATCAAGTAAGATGGAAAGCATATTTTGCCAAATGCTCTGCAAATATAGGGTCTTTCATTCATCTCATCATACAAATACACAGGATTCTGGAGGTGTTAGCCAAAACAATGTGTCCTCTAACCCTAATCATGTATATATTAGTGAAGATGGAAACAGAAATGGAACTAAGAGGTCAAGATGCTTGTTCTAACTCCTTCTCATTCTTCGAGGATCATCTTCTGGCATGATTTCACATACACCCTCTAGAGATTATTACAAAAAAAAAAAAAAAAGAAAGCATCCTTGGTTATGGTTTCAAATTCTCCATTTTTTGTTTGTTTGTTTGTTTTTAGCGTGTGGGAGAGGTTGGAGGTAAATTCAACTAAAACCTGTGATCATCACGGACTTCGGGCGGGGGGAACCAAGGGCAACACACGTAACCTAAACATCTGTACACCCATAACTTGCTGAAAAAAAAAAAAAAAAAAAACCTGTGATCAGGGTGTGATATTACACATACATACACATACTCACGCAAGTGGTGCTAAGAAATAAAACAATTTTTAAATCTACTTGATGACTCGAAAAGCTTTTTGCAAGATGCATATTTTTAAATCCACCATAGCATCTAGGTTAGAATATTATATTTTAATGTGCTCCTCAGGTGGTTCTGATGACTGATCAGATCTGTCTTCTGGTTTCTATTTTGCTGAAGTCTCTGTTATTCTAATCATTGTTTCTTTGTATGTTGTCTGTCTTTTCTCTCTATTGCTCTTCAGCTAGGGTTCTCTTATCTTCAGTGTTCTGCCCTTCATATGATGAATCTAGCAGTAGATATTAATATATTATACATATATTATGAACAGGACTCAGTGTGCTTCTTCAATCTGATGCTTCATGTCTTTTATTAGTTCTGGAAAATTCACAGCCATTTTCACTAAAAATATTGCCTCTTCTCCATTTTCTCCTTTTAAAATTCCCATTAGACCTAAAATGAAACTTCTAATTTAATATTCCATATCTCTTAATCTCTCCTTTGGATTTTATACCACTTTTTCTCTGCAGCACTCTGAGTAATTTCCTCATATATGTCTTTCATATCACTAACTTTCTCTTCAGCTGTGTCCAATCTGCTCTTAAAGTTGGCTGTTCTGTTTAATTTTACTAACAATTTTTCATTTCGAATTGTCCTGTTAGGTTGTTTTTCATATCTTCCTGTTCTTTTTTAGTACCCTGTTCTTACATGAGGGTTTTTAGTTGTCTTTTTATCTCTTCAATGACTATAAATGTACTTAATTTCTAGATAGCTTTAGATTGTTATATTATCTCAGGTTCTTGGGGTACCATTTCTTCCACATATATTTGCTTACTCTCCCATATTGTAGACCATTTCTTTGTTTGGTTTGTCCTTTTTCATTGTGAACATATTTTCAGCTAGAATATTTTTTTCCCTGTGGAATTCCTGTGCACTTTAACAAGTCGTAGTAATCCTTCAGACAAGTTTTACATTTGATTCTTCTGGAAACTCCAGGCGTTTCACTGGTCAAGTATTTACATTAATATATTCATTTTGGATTCCTGTACTATGCAAATAGTATAAAATTTGAAATCTATACCTATGCATGGTACAGATTTTTTTAATTTCCATTTATTGTGGGGCTCTTTTTCTCATCCAGATATCTAATCAGTGAGAATTTTACCAGTTGCTTTGTGGTACATGAACAAGGTGTTTTATAGTCCCCTTATATGATAGGAGCAGCTCTTCCTTTGTCCTGGCTTTATATGTGAATTTCAGTTCCAACTCCTTACCTTTCACAGGCCCCAGGTCAAGTCTTTTATTCTAGATGTGTATTAAATCCCCAGCCTATAGCTGTTAGGTCCTATACATAGCCATGTCTGATATCCTCTGTGCTGTTGTGGCATTGAAGCTTGTGCATTTACCACATTGGCTATAGGTTCTTATTTATCTTTGGAACATGGAAATTTCCTTTCTTCTTTCTATCTACTTGTCTCTCTATTCATCTTTCTCTCTCTCTCTCTCTCTCTCTCTCTCAGCTATGTATGCAAAATAGTTTTGTTTTGTGCAGCATTTTTCTGTGCCCCTAGCACATAGAAGGATGTCAATATGCTAAGTAGATGGAGCTAGAAAGCCGCATCAGTCAGGATTGTAGACTGACCTTTGAAACTGGAACCTGAGTTTGAGCTGTGACTTCACCACTTACCATCTGAGCAAACTATTCCTAGTCATTTAACCCGTCTAAGCTGTATTTTCCTCATTACTAAAATACAGATAATATTAATAGAGATATTCCTTATATTTTCTTCCTCATTGTCTAAATTCCCTTTTTATTTAAATTCAAGCCATTTTCTTTATCCGTCATTCCTAGAAAAGCTAGAAAAGACTGCAAGTTTCTTGGACACAGGTACCATAACTTACGTAATATTTTCCCTTACAAAACAAATACTTCATGAATGAATAAAGCAGTGACTGATTGAATGATCTTGTTAATTTCCTTTCGTCAATGTACTTTTCTCATACCAATGGACTAAGAAAAACTCTGATTAAAAAAGAGACCTTAAATTGGAAAGAAATGATGAATTCCACTTCTAAAGAAGTTTGCAAGGATGGGGTGGGGGTGGAGTTAACATCTCTGTGGAGTTTCACCCCTCATGGCTCTCATCTCTCTCTCTCTCTGGAGTGCAAATGAGTCAAACCTTATATTGCGTTAGACGTTCTGCGTGGATAGATATTTAAGAGCCAACAAATCTGTCAGAGTAGATCTCAGGCTGAGCCAAGGTGAACAGGCTCACAGTAATTCTGCCAGAGCCTCAGAGTACCAGGCAGCAAAAGCAGAGAGTCACCGAGTGCCTGCTTAGCCCACCAGGAGCAGAGGTGTACCTCACAGGAATATGAGGACCTTTCCCAAAATGTGTTTGCCACGTGGTAAAATTCCTTGTCAAACGGCAGAGCAATCAGATTAAAAAAAAAAAATTAGAGCAAAAAAACAAAGGCATATGGAAATAACAGGTCCTCTCAGTGATTCTGGTGGTTTGTAGACTCCAGATGAAAATTATTATTCACTGTGTAAGGCAATTTGGTGGTATCATTCAAGAAGATTAGTGTAAATGTTCAACAGCTATCCACTTCCAGAAATTTAAATTTACCACATAGACAGAGTTACACAAAAACACTAGGTTGTCCATGGAAGTTTAATTTTCCATTTTTACTTTTTGAAGCTTGTTTTTAATAATGAAGAGCTATCAGTACTGACACTTAGGACTCTCACAATTAAAAAGCCAATTTGTTGCCCAATTATTCCACGTTGTTCATCACAGTCAACGAGCCAAGTCCAAGTAAACAGAACTTCCTAAAAGCATTTTTTTTTTTTTTACCTAACTTTAAAATAGGAACAGATAGCCAAGGACCACCTGACATTTGAAGAAAGCCTCCAGCATAAAAGATAAAGATATCAAAGCAAAAGAAAGGAAGAAAAGAAATGCAAAAGAAATAGACAATGCACTAAAAAGAAGAAAACTTTAATCAAGCTATATTTAATGACCTCAGAAGCTATTCATCCTTAAAACAAGGTAATGATGCTATTAAGAAAAAAAAGAGGATAAGTGGAGATTATTATTAGAAAAAGAAAAGGTTCTTAGAATTTAAATATGATAGCTAAAATATATGTATGTGCACATGTGTGTGCGTGAGAGAGAGAGAGAGAGAGAGAGATTTGGAAAATAAAGCTAAGAAAATATCTCAAAATCTTATTTTAAAAAATAGAAAAGAGATGAAACTAGGGGGCCAATGCAGACGGGCCAATATCCAAGATCCACAAAAAGAAGAATATCAAGAGAATGATTATGGGAACATTTTCTGGACCTGAACAAGATAAGTCTCCAGACTGAAAAGGCCTAAAGAGCACGTAACACAATAAATGTTGTAAAATTTCAGTATACCCGTAAGACAGTAAAAATTTCAAGAAAGGAAATAACAATTCACATATAAATCATCAGGAATAGGAATGGCAGTGAATAGCACACCAAGTCCTATCAAGGGAGAATACAAACATTTTCTGATATTTAAAATCTAAAAAAATGTTACCATCTTTTTCATTTTCTCAAGAATTCTTCTAAAAGATGGGCTCCCCCTCCAAAGCAAGCCATAAAGTAAGCCAAGAAAGAAGAAATGGTATTCAGAAAATAAGGAATCAATACGGAAGGAAGACGAAAGAAATTCCCTGGATAACAGTGAAAATAAGTCTTGGTATGACAAGTTTGCATAGGTTTAGAGAATGAGCAATCCAGATGCAAGTAGAGGCCAGAGACACACAGGAGAAAGAGCTCTATAAAAAAGAATTTGACTAATTGCTTTAGGTGGTAGCATTGCTTGCATAGGTAGTCGTATCTCCAGATACTGCATTGCTCTCACTTGGGAGTGTGAATGCGGGAGCCGGGCTGCCTGGGTTGAAATCCTGGCTCCTCCACTTACAATCTCATGTGAGCCAAGTAACCTCACTGCGCTTTATGCTTCACATCTATAAAAAGAAGGATCAGAGTTACCTACCATGTAGAGTTACTATAACAATTAAATATGTTACTGTATTTAATGTGTTGAAAACTGTGCCTTGACTATTACAGGCCGTTACAGGGTAGAGAAGACTTAACATGTACAGAGAAAACGAGGTAATTTTTTCTTAAATGAGCAAATTATCAGCTCCAATAAAAATGCTAATTGCACAAGAAAGGAATCATGATGATAGCAGTATGCTCCTTGGCTCAGCAGCAAATATTTCCATTGTCAGAATAAAGCAAATACTGAAATATAACATAAGAAGCTGGAAGGATGGCGGAAGGGTCAAGGAATGTAAGAGAAACCTTTATCTACCATGACAGGAAATGAGTAGAGGTGGCACTATATTTAGAACATGGAATTAAATATTAAAATGAGTGGCTAAATATGTTTGAAGTAAGCCTGAAAGAACAGGACTTGGTTACTATGGCCATTTTGTTACCAATAATAATAATAATAAATAAAGAAGTAATATAGGAAGACCAGGTGCTGTTGCAGTAATTCAGAGCACCAAGTTCTAAGAGAGGTCTCGAGGTCAGGGGTTGGTGGAACTATCCACCACGGAGTTAGCACCGCTAGGGAACAATCCCAGGAAGGGAAGAGCATTTCATTCCACAGACCCACAACACAGGTCTCCATTACCCTGGAAGTTTTGTTTTGTTTTCTTTTTTCCCTGTCTGGAAAAGGGACTTGCCCAGGCAACTTAATTATGAGGAAGGAAAAACTTTTTTTTATTTTTTTGACCTTTGCCACCTAGGACATGAGTTAAATTTGGCTTGACATTACAACTACTCCTTTAAAAACAAAAGAATAAATTTTGACTTGAAATGAAATTTTTTAAAACAACAAGTCCCAATACAAAGTTGACATTTCAAGGCAGGTTACTGACATAAAAATAAAGGGATACATATGCCTGTTGAACTCTGAAATTAAATGGATAAAAAGGGATCATGGCAAAGAACAATTGGAAGATGAGGGCAAAGCCGTATAGGTTGCCCATACAAGGATAACGCTTACGTGAGGCCTGAATTTGTCTGAGCTCCATGCGATGTTCCAAAGCCAAGCCAAGCTGTGAACATCCCTGTGTCAGGACACTTTTCTATGCCAGTGACCCATCGCTGGAGGGTGTCTCCATCACTGGGCAGGCCCTGTGGAGGTACTCAGCACTCACGCTGTCTTGAAGAGCTGATTAAAACCACCAGCCAGTATGGAGGAAGGTACTTTATTAGGCATTTTCCTATCTGGGGGACAGATGTGTTTGGATTTCAACGAAGGAGCTGAAATTTTAACAGCTGAGCTAGAGACAGCTGCTCCAAAAACCCAGAGGGAGACTGAAAGGTCCTGTGTTCTGTATTGTATCTTGGCAACAATCCTTGCTGCTTGCCCATGGCAGAGGCCCAGGTCCTTTGTGACCGGCCTCGAGGCGATCATATTTCCAGCTGTGTCAGAAACAGTGTGATATAGTCACAGGGACTCCTGCTTGGTTCACAGAAACATCAAGACACCACCTGAGAATGAAATCCCACACAAAATACAAGCGAGTGGACATTTTATGGCAGCAATGGGAAGTGAGTATTTTATAAGAAGCAAAATAAATACAGATGAATATTTTCTTAACATCTGAAATTCTGAACAAATGGCCTTGGATTTATAATTCCCATGGATTTTGGTGCTTTCAACAATGAGCAGCAACATGGAGTTTGTGGATTTCATTCCTTTAAGCATTTCTCTATAAAACCAAGTCATGCTAGCCATTTTTTCTAGAAAAAGTGTTTCAATTTACTTTCTTACTTTTCCCCCTAGGTTAGGTAAATGGTAAAAAGAAGGGAAATTGAGGAAGGGAAAATATTTATGAAGTCCTCATCCTGTATTGGGCATTGCATTAAAAGATTTGCCCACATAATCATAAAAATTCTCATAATTCTAAGACAGAAATTATTATTATGCTACCCATTTTAAACATGAAGAAACTAAAACCCAATTTAAAATATGTCTAAAATGGGCAACTGAGCTGAGATTATAAAACAAGGTCTGTCTGAATCTTAAAAGTATGTTCTTTCTGGTACCTGCATTCCTGTGTTCACTGCAGCATTATTCACAATAGCCAAGATATGGAGGCAACCTAAGTGTTCATTAATGGATGAATGGATAAAGAACACATGGTGTATATATATGTATGGCATATGTGTGCGTGTGTGTGTATATGGCATATATCTATATATCTATACATAGATATATATATAAAATGAAATACTATTTAGCCTTGCAAAAGAAGGAAATCCTTCTTTTGTCACAATATGGATGAACCTGGAAAATATGTTAAGTGAAATAAGCTAGGCACAGAAAGACAAATACCGCATGACTCACTTATAAGTGGAATCTAAAAAAGTCAAACCCATAAAAGCAGAGCAGAATGGTGGTTACCAGGGGCTGGGGGAGGGAGGTGTTGGGGGGTATTGATCCAGGGGTACAAAATTTTAGAAAGGAAGAATAAGTTCAAGAAATCCATTGTGTAACATGGTGTCTATTGTTAATAACAATACATTATATACTTGAAAACAGCTAAGAGAGTAGATTTTAAGTGTTCTCACCACAAAAAAAATGCTATGTGAGGTAATGCATATGTTAATTAGCTTGATTTCACCATTTCACAATTTACACATATTTCAAAACATCATGTTATATACCATAAATATATACAATTATTTGTCAATTTCAAAAAAAAAAATAATAATAAAAGAGGTAGAAATAAATGGAGAAAGAAAGAAAAAGAACTATGCTCTTTCCTTTCTACCACGTTTCTTCTCATAAATTCCAGGCACAGACCTTTGCTTTCTCTTATGCAGTGAGGCAGTGCTGCCACTAACAAAAACAATACATTCATTTATTCGCATAAGCCATATAGAATAGTCCGTAAATTCAAACTGTGACAGTGAATGCACTTATCTCTGCTTTATCAATTAAGATCCTTGCTGTGACGCATTTCTTTATTTTGTCAAGTATTTAAAAATCTTCCTTATTCATTGCTTCTCACCTTACCCAACTAAAGTTGGCAAGCACTGTTATCCTCACTTAATAACCCAAGTCACCCAGGGAATAGGCTGGATTAGAAGCTATGATACCCAAGGCTGGTGGATAAGTACTCTGAGCCTCCTGTCTAGACCCAGTGAATAATTCAGAGTTCTATTTAGTGGAAATCCAGTTAAGAGTCTGGCAGATTTGATTGTTTCAGAGCTATGGCTTCCAGGACACTATCCTTGCCTGTTTTCCTCCTAGCTCTCTGAATCTCTGAATGCTTCTTTTTAGAGGGAATCTTCTTATTCCCCTATCCTTTAAGAGTTGGTATGACATAAGGTGATGGGCCCAGCTCTCTCCCTGATTATTCCCTTCATTCATTCAGCCAAAAGGTGTTCGAGCTCCTATTACATGTGCATGTCAACTGCCTGGTGGCTTCCCTATTTCTGGCTCTTCCTGTGTTCTGCTCTGTATTATCCTCCAGCTTCTGGTTACTTGCAATCCTAATGGTCAGCCCCTCCAGGCAGCCCCTTCTGCCAGAGGACAGTCTGATAACACTGATAACATCCATACTCGTACTCCATGTGTCCCTCTGGCCCTGGGGTGACAGCAGCTTCCAGCAGGTACTAATCTCTGGGTTGCCCCATTGCTCCGTCTGCCTTCTCAGCTTCTCCATCACCCTTTTAACCAACTACTGCATTAAATCCCATTTGCATGAAGGATCTCGAGTGCTGTTTTCCTGGATGGATTCTGATGGACACAACATTCTTAGTTACCAGCTGCAGAAACCAACCCTGACATTTTGGCAGGGAAGGAATTTATTATAAAAGATATCGGAGAGCTCAGAGAATCTCTGAGCAGACCAAAGAACCAGGCACAGAGACTACGAAGGAAGGAGCAGTGCTCAAAACTCTCAAAGCAGAAGTGTTTGGTGAAGCCACCATTACTGCCACACTTGAAGTCTTGATTTCACCACATGCCCCCAACACTGGATTCTGGAATCTACCATTCAAATTGTTGTCTCTGCCACCATCTGTCAACAGAATTAATTCCGGGCATTTTCTACCTCTTCATGACATCGGCTTCCAATTGAGAGAATGGGGCAGTTACATCTGATTGGCAAAGTATAGGTCACGTGCCTAACCCTGGCTGTAAGGACAGCTGGGAATGAACGTGATTCTGACATTTTCAGTTCCCATCGTGGGAGTGGGCTCTCGATAGGCTGCAACATTCCCTGAGTATAGGACAGCGGTTTAGATGATGAGTGGACATTTTAATTTGAGCAGACTCTGAGTCAAGGATTCGAGTGTAAATGGTTTGTTTGGGGTAATCCCAGGAATCATTGGTAAGGAAGTGAGAAAGGTAAGAAAAGAAGGAAAATCAGCCAATGGACGGTGAATGATTATTCAAGGTTTCACTATGCATGACTACTGGGGAGGCTCTGGGAGTCGGTGTAGGACACATACCTCAGAGCTGTCCCACCCCAGGGGCCACAGAGCTGGGGTATTTATCCACCACTCATTATCCAACACGTGGAAAGCATCTAGGGCCCAGGCTTATGGCTTAATTCCCCTGCACTTCCAGCCTCCCTCCCTCTTGTGTGAGCTGAGTGGGCCTCAGCAGCCAGAGGAAACTTTCAGGCGAGTAAACATAGGAACTGGCAGGTGAAAGCTGGGTGGGTGAGAGCTGAAAAGGTAAGGCAAAGCAGATGTGGCGGGATGCCAACCACATCTGCCACAGGAGCTAAGATGACTAACAAAGGTCCACATGCACTAAAGCTGCTGAGCTTGGAAGATTCAACAGTGAGCAAGAGAGACGCACTGTCCTCACTAAGCTGTGGTCTTGAGATTCAGGTGCATGAACAGGCAAGTACAGTGGGACGAGAGCAATAACAGAGGCAGCACAGGGTGCTAGAGCCAGACTCTGGCTTCTACTATCCAAAAGGATGGACACAGCATCCTATGCATTTTTGAGCCCCATTGCTTTGGGGGGTACTTATTCAACATGTTTCTAGCCTACTGTCAGGCACAGCTCTGATGTGTTACATGTACTGTCCATTTCTTACTATAACCCAACAAGGTAGTTCTGTTACTTTGGAGGAAGTTAAGGCACTCCTAATTGCTCCTAACTGTCCTACTACTCATCCTTCTTCCTATCTCACCTTTGACGTAACCTCACCGAAAGGATTGCCTGCACCATGTGCCCCCATCTGCAAGCTGGAGTTTTCTCTAGAACTTACCCTGTTTAGTAATTGGCAATTTATTCTCATGTATCCTCAGGAGCTGAGCTCTGTGAGAGCAGGAACTGTGTCTGTGTGGCTTAGCACTATATGCTCAGCCTCCAGGACAGTGCTGCCATGTTCTAGATGCACAAACCTCATTTGCACCAGTCATTTTTGGAATGACTTGAATAAATGAATAAGGCTTAGAGATGTTAAGGTCAATTGACCAGTCACAAAGGTAAGAAGTAGTAGAACTGAGGTTTGAACTGCAGTCTGTCTGACACTCCAATATCTCTTATACTTTGCTGAGGATTAAGCTACTTATTCATCTAAAGCAACCAGAAAATTTAAGTTGGATTAAATGCAGCTATTTTAGGTCAAAAGGAATGGGCAGGAAGTCTAAGAACTTCTCATAATCATCTAGCTGAGGAATTACCAAACAGAACTCTAGATCTAAGGCTAGAAGAAGGTTCTTAGAGGACAAGACCCCATACCCAAACTTTGGCTGGGATGGACAATATTTAAAATTCTTCCTTGATTTAACATTCTAAGATTCTAAGATTTTTAACCTAATCTCTACATAAAAGGAAGATTGTTCCCTCTAGCACCAATAACTAACTGACCTCATCAGCTTACTAAAATAATTTAAAAATATTGGATATCAAGTGATTTTAAGGCACCTGATAAGGTTTTTCATGCTCCTTTAGATATTGCGAAAAAGTCTTCTCAAACTCCCAGTTGTCAGACGTACTCAGAGCCACATTCAAAATAAAGGGGAAAAGCAAGACAATGGCATGGAAATTTTCAATGGAATTCTTTCTCTCCCTTATTAATCCAGACAATATTCTCATTCCTTCATTTTTCAGAAGTCAATGAGAGCTATCCATCCTCTATGCATGCACTTCCCACTCTTCCTCAAGTCTAAAATGGCCAAGAAGCAGAACAGACTTACTAACAGCCTTTGGGTACTGGGACTGGGCATGGGAGAGGGTGGTGGGGAGGTAGGAGGTAGAACACACAGGAAACACTCCATGAAATGTTCACAGAAATTACAACATACGCATTTGGATTTCAGAATGCGAACATGTGACCCTAAGAGAGCCTTAGAATTGAAAAAATATGCTAATTAAAAATAAAACCTTCGAATGGTATTCAGAATGAGCCTATATATTTTGTCCCAATGATATTTCTACACATAACTAAAAAATAGTAGGAATGACAAAAGGAGGTTTCACATAAATCATACTTTTGAGTAAGTAAAAATATATTTTTAAATTTTCTTAAAGCACTTACATAGATGTGTTTCAGAAACTAGTAAATTGAAAAATCGCTACACCAATTAATATACACACATATAACAAGGGGGATGCTCTGATAATCAGTGTGAGCTTTCTTGGTAAAAACTAAAGTAGGATCTAATTCCTACTTTAGCTCTTTTTCTTCTGGAGAAAAATATGTCCGTGCCCCATCCGTGTTCAAACAGAAATCCATAAATGCAGCAAATCAGATTAACAGCTAACCAGTCATCCCTTTGACTTGATCACTGATTCAGAAACTCAAAAGTGGACCCTGGGTTGTATTTCATCTGGTTTTTGCCACTTTGCTACTTTCCAGCAGAGCCCTGCTACGGATCTCACCGTCAGGATTAAAACGACAGCCGATGGCAAAACACCCTTGTTAAAGAATCAGTGTTTCATGAATCCCTCAAGGATCTCAATATATGATTCAAGATATCACAATGAGAAATGAAGAGAAGGACAAAGACATTGGATATCAAGTTAAAGGAACATGTGTGAGAAAACTCTTAAGATTAAGAATACATGCAAAAAAATTTGCATCATGTAGATTAGGGATAGAAAATACATGACACTGATATCCTATTGTTAAGTCTTGTGCCACAGCTAAACCCTAATCTGCCTCAGAACCAAGTGCAACCTCAGAATCCATCTTAACACATTTCTTCAAAAAGCCACTCCAGATGATTGGCCAAGGAACCAAGATAGAATTCTTGCTGTCGTCACTGCAGATTGACTATTTCAAGCCATGGACATCTCCCATATATACCGTATCCTGGCTACCCTGAGCTACTCACCCAGCTCTGAATGTACTATGCAACTTCAAGCACCTGTACCTTTGTTTATTCTACCTAGAAATATCTTTTATCTACTCCCCAACCTGTGGAAATCTTACTTACTTTTTGTGACCCCATACAACAATTTCTACTTTTGTGAGGCCTGCCTCATTCATTTCCTCTAACCATAATGAGTTGTTTGGGGTTGTTCATTTATTCCATGAGTTCCAGTGAAAGGGACTTGGATGATCTAAAAGAAAAATTCAGACCTAATAATGATAATCATCATCATCATCATTATTCACACCATATTTATATATAAAATATATTTCAGTCAAAATACAAAGCTAAAGAGGGAAATGATGAGATTTATGAACTAGAATTTCCCCTTTTTAAAATAAAGCTGTGCTTCTACTATAAAGTGAGTCAATGTATAAAAGTTTCATGTAAACCTGCATCCCCATTGTAAAATGCACAAGAATAGAAATTCAAACATAATATCACTTTGTTCTGAGCTACAAAAATTTCTATCAAGACAGATCTTATACCACAAAAATTATTTTAGGGATTAGTAAATGTTCTAGTCTAGTTGCTCCCCCACTGGACTGATAACCCAGAATCATAGGGGAACTTTTGAAGAATATAGATTTCTTGGTCTCATACTTGGTCTATGAGCAGCCTCTTTGGGGTGTGGGACCCCAGAGTCTGTATTTTACAAGAGCTCCCCTAGACAGGCTGAAGAACAGCCAGGTTAACAATATTAACTGATTATTTTTATAATTAATTGTCTGTGCTGAGGGCATTAGTAAATGTTCCTTACAAGTATATGTCAACGAATATACACATTCAGGCACATAATATTTGGATTCTATTTATGTTGTTAATTTCAGGGACAATATAGGCTGTTAGTTTACTCGTTTTGCTATTTTGGCATTGTAGCTATGGGAGAAAGACTGCTAAAAGTTTCAAGTCATTAAATTTCTGAAGAATAAAATATTGACTTAAATGAAATGTCTTATGTTTGTCTTCAGTCTAAACAGGAAACTATTTTAGGGCAAAACTTTGTTAAGATTAAATTTAATTAATTTACCTAACCACGTATAAAGCTGTTTTTCACACTTTAAAAGACAATGTGAAAGTCTGGGGTTTTTTTATTTGTTTGTTTTCTGTTTTGTTTTACATGTCAATTATCAAAAGATGCTAAAAGTTTTTAAGACTTCTGTTACATGATGACCTTAACTTCTTAAACGAGGAAAGAACTTGGATATGTTCAAAACAATCAAAATTTACAATAACAGTGTTTTTAAAAATTAGAATCTTGACTGAGCATGGTGGCTCATGCCTGTAATCCTGGCACCTCAGGAGGCCAAGGTGGGAGGATCACTTGAGCCCAGGAGTTCGAGACCAGCCTAGGCAACATAGCAAGACTCTGTCCCTACAAAAAATTTTTAAAAATTAGCCAGCTGTGGTGGTGTGTACCTGTAGTTCCAGTTACTTGGGAGGCTGAGGCAGGAGGATTTCTTGAGCCCAGGAAATCAAGTTTACAGCAAGCTATGATCAGGCCACTGTACTCCAGCCTGGGTGACAGAGCAAGACTCTGTCTCTAAAAAAGTAAAGAAATAAAAATTTAAAAAATAGAATCTTTGCAGATGCAATTTACAGCTTGTTTGGGGCTAACAATTCACACCATAAAATAAAATTCTAATCTAGTGGACTCAATTAATTGGATTTTTCTGACAATCCTTTAAGCACTACTCATGGGTAATCTATAAACACAGGGTGATTAGTCTCCTGTTAATAACGGTCTATGTACACATGCCCCAGTTGAAACCAAGGACATTGGGGATAGAGATGAATGAATTGACTCCAACTCTCATAAATAAATAATATGAGAAATGCATCTGACTCTCAAACAACACACTAAATTTCGCACAGCCTTGTATAAAGTGTGGCTGGTAGACAAGAAGGACACTGATGTGCACTGAAGAGAACTACTTGAAATTTTATTGCAAACATTCATTTTCATGAATTTCCTTTCTGTGCTCTATCTCTTTTTGCATTTCAGGAGTCAGCTTAGAAACAAAAACAAATAATATAAACCCACCAGCTTCCTGGGTCAGACCAAGCTAAGGTAGACTTTCACCATCCCTGGAATGTGTCAATTTGCCTTTTAGGTCAAGATAAATCTGACAGTACACTGGAAAATTAATTTAAAACTCATACCTTTGCTAAGCCTGGGAAAGATAGCACCATAATACTAAAAGTCTTTGGTTTCTTATGTCAAAATACAGCGCTCACAATTCACGATTGTGGTTTCGGAGTAGAGTTGCAATTCTCACATCCAGCTGTGGTAACAAAGAATCTGGCTAATTTTCCATAAGAACACTGCAGATTTGTGGCACAAATGACACTGGAAAGGAAAGGACTTACTGTGACAGGTTGTATTTTCCAAAAATTGCATTTTCCAAAAAATTTCCATTAATATTTCCAATCCCACGTGCTCTTATAGAACTTGTTACTCACCCATCTAGAGTCTATTTTTTTCTCCTTGAACCTGGGTGATGCACTGTGACTACCTTTTACTAAGAGAATATAGAGGAAGTAATATTGTGTGACTTCCAAGAATAAGTCATAAAAGTTGATACGGCTTCCACCTGGCTCCCTCTTGGGACAGCTGCCTTTGGAACCCAGCCACCATGTATGAGGTGAGGGTGAAGAAGACCAGCAGTCATGGAAGGGCCACACATAGGTGGTCCAGCCACAACTCCATGGGGTCCAGACAACAGCCAGGGTCAATTGCCAGACACGGGCACCCCACCTCATGTAACATAGGGCAGAGGCAAAATGCCCCAATCATGCCCCAGCCAAATTGCAAGTCTGTGAGCAAAATAAATGCTGTGGTTATTTTAAGCTACTGTTTTGGATGGTTTGTTATGTAGCAACTGGAATACAGTGTCTTGATTCTGTTTTGTCTACTGTCAACCATTTTAGTTGCTTTTAACCAGGAAAACAATTTAACAATCATTTAGCAGTGATCCCTCTGCAATGATTCATATATTACAGTGTCTGACTCTCCCATAATAACTGCCTTGTATCCACTATACATTTGGTCACTATTTGGCCAGTGTCGTGTGAGAGCTACACTTGCTCAACTTGTGCAAGGTGAATCCTTTTTTAAAAAGTTATAAAAGAAATACATAGTCATCAAAATTCAAATTTTACATATTTTCAGTAAAAAAACCCCTCCTGTTTGTTGCCTAACTTCCCCTCAATCTCACATATTTCAGAAGTAACTATATCAAAGCTGGTGTGTATCCTCTTCTTTCAGAACCTTCTCTACTTCTCTACACCTTTACACACATACACATGTGCACACATACATACACACACACTCCCCTAGATGTCTATATACCTTAGACATCTTCCCCTAGGATCATGAGTCCCTTTCCAATATGTTGTTAAAGCAAGCCTATTGATGATGAAAATTAGGGAATTGTGATCAAGATATGAAGATGATGACGATAATGATAATGATTGCCATTTTCTGAGTTCTAACATAGTGCCAGGCACTATGTTAACCACTTTACATGTGTTATTTCATTTAATACACTGCCTATTAAACTGTATACAAATATTTAAGGAAAAATAACTCAAAAAATAAATTCAATACTCCCCAAATGTTGTTGAAGATGGCAAGATGCATTACTATCCCCTTACACAAATGAAAAAGACCCCCAGAAAAGACAGTTTAAACTGTCCGATAACTGATAGAAAGATGTCTGCTGCCTAAAGAGCAGGGTTAATAACACAAGGTTCCTCAAAATTCATCCATATGCAAATCACTCAAAAATGTAGAGTTTATGCCAAACCGCTATTCTGAGTTCTAGGCCCATATATTCAACTAACTTGACACATCCACTTAGATGTCTCAAAGATGCTTCAAACTCATCATGCCCAAGATTTATGATTCCCCTCTGCCTGTGTGCACATGTGTGCACACACAGACACACAAAATGGTTTTCTCATACTTTTCTCTCTGACACCACTATCCAGCCAGTTGTGCAAACCTCAGACAGACCTGGTAATATATTGGGCACTAACCCTTATTAACTCACCTCAATTCATAGTCATAAATATCTCTGGACTCTCTCCACTTCTTTCCACTTTTATTGCCAACACCCTAGTTCAATTTACGAGCATCTCTTCCATGGACTACGTAATAGACTCCTGATTGCCTCCCAGCGTTCCACCCAGGTCAACTCCTATCCATTCTCCATGCTGCAGCAAGAGTGATCTTTTCAAAAGGCGTTCCATCCCAGGCTTAGAACTCTTAATGGATAACCCCCGCCTTTAAGATGAAGATCCACATTCTTATCACAGTTTATAAGCCAACCATGGTTCATCCTACTACTTCAAACTCATCGTATATTCCTCTTCCTCTCACTTTTTAGCCGCAAAGCCTTCTTTTATCTTCTTCAAAAACAGCAAATTCTTTCCAACCATAAAGCCTTTGCAATGAGCTATAAGTTCTGTCTGAAATGCTCTCCTCTTAATTTAGTAATCTCCCTTTGCACCTTTAGCTCTCAGCTTAAATATTAGTTCTTTGGGAGTACTTCCAATAATTCTGCAATCTAGCTTACATTCCTTTATTGTATTCTATCATGATGCTGTATTCCCCTTCTTCACAGCCCTTATCACAGTTAGAAATTATAAATTTATTACAGTAATATTTTAAATGTATGTGTCCCCAACTTGACTGTAAGCTCTTGGCCAGCAAGGACCAGTGGTGTGCCGGAGCCGGCTCACAGTTGCCGATTGTGCCCATACCTTCTCACACCAGGCAACATTGACAGCTTGCAATTGGCTCTCGCGGGAGTATTTACACCACAGAAACTGGCAAATACTAAAAATCAGTTTTTGTTTCTGAAAAACCAATTGTGAAACATTTAGCTCCACGAAGCATGTTTGCCTTGCTTACTAACACATCTCCAGCATCTAAGACAGCGTCCAGTACATGGAAGGCTTTCAATAAACATTTGTAAAATAAATAAATAAATGTTCTAATCACAGGCTCAGACAGTATTCCAGTTAATGCACTCCTGCAATGAATGTGACCTACCAGTTTTATGAATGTGCATGCTTCCAAAATTATTTGATCTTTGTTTTTAGACATGCAATTCACTAAGAGGCACACAGTTCCCCAATGGTCAACTGATCATACTAACACTATATTTAAACCCTATGACCAAAAAGTATCATTTTTCTCCCCCTCACTCCCTTTTAGAAAAAGGATAGCAATCTAGACTTTGTAGTCTATCAAGGAAGAAAATGATACCTGCAAGATGGTTGCCTCCAAAATTAACCACCTACCTAGATAAATATGAGTAACTTAGGCTTAAAGGAGCCAGGTGGCGTGGTAATGATCAGGTGGGGGTCAAAGGCAGTCCTGAAGAGCAAAACTGTGGATGTTGTCTAATCATTATAACCTGCTTCAGGTTTCAGGTCACTGACAATAATCACAATTTATAGAACAATAGATGGCTACATGGCACTTCCCCAAATTCCATCTCTACTTAAAATACAAATGGTTTTCAAAGCAGATTTATCTTTTCAATTAACCTTCTTCTGGAGTCCAAGAAATTCTGTTGGGTCAGGCTGGATATAAGGAGATGAAGAACAGAAGTATTGGTATTGGCTGATTCTTCAATTATTCTTTAAGGCTGGTCACTTCCAACACTGGACTAACAGATGAGTATTTGGTTAGATTCTTTTTTCTTTCTTTCTTTCTTTTTTTTTTGAAATTGCAGAAAATGTTAGAAGTATCTATTATGTTTGTATAAAAAAATCCTTAGGATATTATAAATAATGATGTGGCCTTTGCAATAGTCATACATCACTGCTGGAAAGTAGATATTCTGTGATTCCTCGTTTCTGAGACACATCAGTAATTTCTACCACCAAAAATGCAACCATCACTCTGATGGCATTTCTAAAATCAAAGGCACTAGGAAAATGCAAAGAAGTCAGGAGAAGCCTTGTATTCTTCCTGTAGGAATCAAAGAGAATGAAATTAAGGAAATGTCTTAGAAAATTTCTGGCATTCCAAAGCTTTTTCAGGTCAGCAAAATAAATTAACTTATCAAGAAATCTTAAATAAAAGAGTAGAAAATCAAAGCACGGAACATTGTAAAAGCCCAAGGATGAGTCAATATAAGAAAAACCTATTAGTATTCACTAAATTATAAATCAAAAGAGAAAAACAGCTTTCTCTTCCTACCCGCCTTCCCTTCCAGAACAATTCAGCCCAAAAGCCATTAGCTAAGTCTGAGAAGGAGTCAGTGGGGAGGGGGATGTTGGAACTTGAGTGGTATGGGAAGGGCACACACAGGGCAGAGGGCATTGGTGGTGGATGGCAGGTTGGTTTTATACAAGGGTTTGATCACGTAAGTACCTATCTAAAGGACAATGGAATTTGGATTTCTTACTCTCAGAGAAGGAAGTTGCAAATGTGGGAAGGGAGAAAATTAGAATAAACCTATGGAGTTGTACTAAAGTATCAGTGTAAACTCATGGTTTTCTGCATATGAAAGGATGGGTAGACAGAGAGATAGATAGATGGTTAGATACATAATATAGAAAATCACTTAGATATCGATGCATGTGTATACACATACAAATATTTCTATTCCTAGCTCAGTCCACTAGGAGGGGCCTGGAAGCAGTGACACCCTAAGAGCAGTGAGTATACTTTAGAGATCAAATTGTGGTTTCTAAATCTCATTCTCCCCTAAAAGGACCAATGCTTCTTTAAAAAATGGCTAATTTTAGGGCTGGGTCAGGCAGAGTACAAGATGAAACTAGAGCATCTTCTTTCACCAGAAAATAAGGAAGTGCTCAAAGAATGAAAGGGACATGCCACAAGGACACAGAAGCCAGTATGAAGGAGCTCCCACTGGCCAAATCTGGGATAATTTGAAAACTGAAATAGATAATTTTAGTAATGGATCATAACTCAAATATGAAAGCATGAGTTCATACTGATATAAACAAACAAATGTTTGAAAAATAGGACACTTATGTAGCCTCAAAGTAGCTTTCCACAAAACGAAATTACTTCTAATGGAAAAAGAATAACTTTATATGTAAGAAACCTGATAGATAACACCTTAATCAAGTGATCAACTTGAACATCACCAGTCATGAGACAAATCAAAATCACGTACCACTTGATAAGATACCATGAGCACACAGTATTCCTTCTGTGACATTTTTGGCCAAAATGTATAACCTGAATCTAACCAGGAGAACATATCAGACAAATTAAAATTGAGAAACAATCTACAAAAGACCTACCGTGTAATTTTCAAAAGTGTCAAGGTCAATAAAGTCGAGAACAGACCAGGCAATTGTTCCATATTAAAAGAGACTAAAGAAACATGACAACTAAATGCAACATACAATTCATCTTTTTGAATGAAAGATTTATTGAGACGTAATTCACATCTCATAAATTCACCCTTTCAAATTATACAAAATGTCTTAGTATATTCAGAGAGATTGGCAAACATCCACACCATCCAATTTTAAAACATCTTCATCACCCCAAAAAGAAACCCTGTATCCAATAGCAGTCTCTCCTCATTCCCTCTCTCAACACACTCAATGCCTAGGTAATGATCTACTTCTAGTCTTTCTGGAATTTTAGAAAATCTATGGATTTGCCTATTCTGGGCATTTCATTTAAACCGAATCATATAATATGTGTAATATGTGGTCTTTTATGACTGGCTTCTTTCACTAACTATAATGCTTTCAAGGTTCATCCATGTTTTAGCATGTACCAATATGTCTTTCGTTTTTATGGCTGAGTAATATTTCATTATGTGGATATACCACATTTCATTTACATAGTCATCAATTGATAGACATTTAGGTTATTTGTACTTTTGACTGTTATGAATAATGCTGCTATGAACATTTGTGTATAATTTTTGTATGGACAGCATGTAGCTCTGAGCTGGACATTCCTGGGACATGCCAGGCTCAACTGACAGGACTTGAATGGAATCTAAAGATGAGGTGATAATAACATATCTATCAGTGTTTGTTTCCAGGTTCTGATGGTTGACTTTGGTAATGTATGTGACTATTTCTTGTTTACAGAAAATATACACTAAAGTATTCAGGGTTGATGGGGCTTCATGTCTGCAACATATCACAAATGGTTCATGAAAAACAGTTTTCTTATGCTATACTAAGAACTTCTCTCTAAGTTTAAAATTATTGAGACACACCACATTCATATAAACAGATGCCAAAAGATTTTTTTATAAAATCAGCATCTACTATTGATTTTTTAAATTACGAAAATATCTGAATACATGGATATTTCCTTAACAAATATATGTTTGCTTTGATACATATCTTAAACCAAAAGCCAGTATCATGCTTAATAATGAAACAGGAACAAAACAAGGATGCCCATCAGCACTACTATTATTTAGCATTGTTCTGGAATTTCTAGCTAATGCAACAAGACAAGAAAAAGAGACAAGATTCAAATATTAACTTTAAAAGCTATTCAAATAAATATGAATGTTTAGCAAACTCACCTGTTAAATAACACATACACAAAAATATGTAACTTTCCTATAAATCAAAAATAATCTGATAGAAAACACAATCCAGAATACATTCCAGTAGTAATGAAATACAAAACTAAAAAGCAAATAATGAATTAGAAAAGTTATTTGGGATAAATATGCTTTGCACTTAAATAACTACTATAAGCCATTAAGAAAAATAAAAATGCCCTAATACAAAAAGTTAATTCCCCCAAAGAAGAAATTAAAATGGCAATAGACAAATTTGAAAAGTTCAATCTCACTAGTCGTTAAAATGCAAAATAAAAGAATGGAATTCCATTTATTTTTATTCAAAGTGTCAAAGAATTTTTTTTAATGAATATGGATACAAGTGTGCAGAAAAATCGAAACTCTTAAATTACTGTTGGTAGTAATGCACACTATTAATACAACTTTCCTATATGACAATATGACAAAACATACTATAATATTATAATAAGCTTAAAAACCTTAAATATCCTACTTTTTAACCTAGTAATTTCACTTCCAGGAATTTATCCTTTAAAACAATATATATAAATTTATATCATTGATGTATATTAAAGCATTAATTTGTGACAAAAAACAATCAGAAACAACCTAAATATCTAACAATGGGGACTGATTGAATAAATTACAAAACTTCAATATTATTAAATATTATGTAGCTTATAAAATGATGTTGTTTGTATGAAACATGTTCACAAAGGATTGTCTAAAGCCACTGCAAATGCAATTAATAATACATATGCATCCCTATGCACAGAAAAAAATGGTTCATATATATCAAGCTATTAATAATGGTCATTTTGCTTATTCACATTTTCCAAATTTCCAAATATTTATTTCATAATCAGAAAAGAAGATACCACAGCTTTTTTTTTTTTAAAAAATCATCTCTACAAGTGCTAGATGAGTCAGTAGCAAACAGTGAGAAAAGATAGTTTTTTTTCTTATCAACTAAGTTCCTTCTGAGACTAAAGTCTGATGCGGCTGCCAAACAACCAAGATGATGGAGGATTCTCTGGCAGAAGTAGGGAATCCAAAGCTAGGTCGGTAACAGGCCCAGTTTAATTTTTGATGTTTGGACAAAGCTTGGAACATTGTGCTCAGTTTGGAGAGGTACACTTAGGGGACACTGATTCCTGGGAGAGTCCAGAGTGTTCTATGATTAACAGCTAACGGAGATGAGGAGATTTAATACATTGAAAAGAAGTATTAAGGGGAATATAAAAACGCTCTTCAAATTTTCAAATGGCTTTCCATAAAAAAGAAAGATTAGACTCATTCTTAGTGGTTCCAAAAATAGAGCAAGGACCAACGCACACAAATTGCCCAGATAGCATGTAGGGACAAAAAATGAGACTCATTCCACAAAAGAGGAGGAGATGAGGCACAACAGATATTTTCCAGCAGAGGCTTCTCATGACTTACCAGGGCTGTTTCAATGTAGAATACACCTTCGTAAAGGATTATCCCACATACGTAGACTCGAAGACTTTGCAGGTCAAAGTGCAGTCCATGACTAGAGGCCCTGACATCAGCTAGGAACTTGATAAAAACACAGACTATTGCCCCCACCACTAGACCTAATGAATCAGAGTCTGCATTTCTCAAGACTCTGAATGTGTAATTCATAGCACATTAAAAAGTGGAAAGCAGATGTGGAAGATGCCCTCGGACTCAGTAGCCGCTCTGTCCACTTGGGTTCTTGGGGTCTCCTGTTGCCACTCCTCTTTCACCTAATTTTGCATCACCTACTAAATATCCACTTAATTATTAGTTATTAAAGGCAGAAGACCTGAGGGTGGTTTGTGATGTAATGGGTATAATGAGCTTCCAAATTAATATAATCTGATGAACAACTACATTCCTTATTAGTGAGAATTTGGGATAGGAAAGATTCCACTGAAGTCCATTGACAGGTACATGAGTTTGAATGCAGCCATGTATACTCTCCTTGGGCTCAATGAATCAGATCATGTTCCTATATGATTCTCATTCATTAGTCCTGTCCTCTAGGGAACAATTTTAGGCTGCCCATCCACTCTTTAGGGCTACCTACAGAGGAGAAATGGCATTTTGCCTGCCAAGCAGCATCTGTGCATTCATTAATTCTATATTCTAGGAGAGTCTATCCTAGTATAGACATAAACTTCCAGCCTTCAACAGTTAATAGTCCAAAACTTCAAAGAAACGAAGAGTGGAATCATAACCAGACCTCAAGTATAAGACCAAGACCAGAGTATTTAATGGCAGCTAGATGTTAAAGGATGGGAAAACCAGGTTTCACTTCCCCTGTAGCATCATCTCCTGTCAGTCCCCAACTCACAATGTTTTCCATGTTGTAGAACAACCAGACACTTCCAGTCATGCCCTCCATAACTATCTGGGGGCCCTTGAGACTAGTCTCTGCCTGGACAACCTCTGCTCATCCTTTAACATTCAGCACAGGCTTCACCTGCCTCTCCAGGCATCCTTCCCTCAACATTGGCTGCATGACCCGTTTTAACCTCCATTGTATCGCGTGAGACCAGAGCCATCCAATAGAAATATAACAGGAGCCACATAAATTTAAATTTTCTAGTAGCCAGATTTTTAAAAAATGAAAAAGAAATAGGTGAAATTAATTTTAAGTATACATTTTACTTAACGTGGTATATCTAAAATATTATCATTTCAACAGGCAATCAAGATCATGCTAAAAATTATTAATTAGATATTTTGTATTCTTTTATAATGCCAACTATTCAAAATCCACTGTGTGTTTTACACATAGAACCCATCTCAATCCAGGCTAGTCACATTCCCAGTGTTCAATAGCCACGTGTGGATGGTGGTGACTATATTGGACAGTACAGCCTTACAGTTAAATAATCAACTTATGGGTTTGTCTTCCCTACTACAAGGTAGGCTGCTCAAGGGCAAGGTCAATGTTATATTTGCAGTATCATCAGCGCCTCCTCCATGCCTGGCGGAAATTAAGCGCTCACTAAATGCTTGCTGAACTGAATTGACCTGGAGGTATTTTGAGAGAAGGTGAAATTTTAGCCAGTGCTCAAATGAAGAGCAGCTTATGCACATTTAAATAGCTATGATGATAAAAATAATAACTAATATTAATATTTTTTCTTAAACCATTTTCTATGCTCATAATGACTCTATATGCTACATATCATTACTACCTCCATTTTATGAATAAAGAAACTTTCCCCAAATCATACAGCTACTAAGTGTAAGAGGCAGGACTTTTTGAAATAGAGAAAAACAAAGTAAATAACATTAATTACATACACACGCTCACCCCCCACACACACACAAAATTGAAAATAAACCACATTCACAGATATTAAAAGCCTCCTCCAATAGGTAAGCCTTCGCCTGGATCTCATTTACCAACCCCTATGGTATCTTTTACAGAGATTGGTCATCTGCTGAGTTCTCCCTTATGCAGAGTGTCCCTGTTTACAAATTTCTGAACCAGCCATTCCTGGCTTGGTATTTGGTATCTTTCATACTCACCTTCTATGTTGTTTGATTCTGCCTGTCTTGTCAAAATGGCAGCGCTGTTTACAAACCACTCCAGTGAACGATCACTTTTCTCAGTGCCTCATCTTCTCCCAGAATATTGAGAAAGAGTAGTGCATAAACTGCTTCCCACCCCTGCTGCCCCCGAAGGACCCCACTGTCTTGCTCACGGGGCCTGTGAGGGAGGAAAGCAGTAATTGTTGGCGTGTGCTTTTGTTTAAAGGAACTGGGCTGAATGTGCCTCAAAAACTGATGCAGATTTTAATTTTTTTTTTTTTTTTGGTGTACAAAAATTCCATTATCTCTAAACCACAGGAACCAGAACCACATCTGGCAAGGGAAATAAAGCTGGAGATGTAAGGAAAGAATAGATTAGCAGAAGCCTGGAAAACAGGCAGCTGAGTTTAGATTTGATGTGGTGGGAAATAAAGATCCCTTGAGGGTTTCTGAGCATGGGAGTGATGTGATGAAAACAGTGATTAAAGAAGATGAAATACAAGCAGGACAAATTGAAGGGAGAGGCTAGACTCTGAGAGGAAGCAATAATCCCGGCCCCAGGGAGGTGGCGAGAGCAAGGGCATTTATTAGCAAAGAGGTCCAGGATCCTGTACAGCTTAATTAACATATGCACACCCCTAATTCACTTTACTACCAAGTTACTACCCAGGTTTTTGGTGGTTTCCTTTTTTTTTTTTTTAATTTATGCTTTTACTATATTTGAGAAGGCAAAAATAAAACCATGAGGAACCAGATATTTTCATTAAAATGATAATGAAATTTCATCTCTGTGAATATAAAGGTTTAACCGAGTTCCCTGCTGAGCAAATGAGCTTTATCATAAGCACGTGGAACAGTTTGTTGGGCAGAAATGGATTTTAGAAAAATTTATATTAGGCCTTTATTCACAGGATAAACTAACACAATGAATACAAAATAATTCTTAAAGCAGCTTCATGCAGATGAAGGTCACGTGGCAGAATAGAAATGGCTGCCCTCAAAGGACAGCTCCAGCCAAGAGTGCGCCTAACTCATCACGCTGCAGGGATTCTAATTGCATCTCGTCCAAGGCAAGTTCTACAACAGCAGGAGGAGCAGGCCGACTCTTGGATTAACTGACACTATTTGCCTAGCCCCAATTCAGGAAATCCTACACCATAAGCTGTCACGTTCTTTAATTCTGGCTGCAATTTTAAATGGTCTAGAAACTTAAAAATTATCTTCATTCAAGTTTAGATCTAAAAAGAGCCTTGGAGAACTTTTCTAAACCCATAGTTTAAGGATATTTTTAAGCTGCACAAGCCTTTAGCCAGTTAAATCTGATGAAATACAATGGATCAATATTAACATGGGGCTCCTTGGAGTGAACTGGAGTGAAAGGCCCAGAATTCCACCTACTCATTCTCTCCCTGTCCCTGTCCCCTCCACCACCCCCAACTTACACATACTGTGGCAGACCCTAACACTCTCCCTGGGACCCTGGGCCTGCAGAGAAAAGAGTTTGCAGATACTGAAGAGTCTACTGTTTTGTGTGTGGCTTTTTGTGAAATATGAAAAAAACTGAAGCTCAGAAAACTTAACACAGGCCTTGTATTTGCACCCATATAATCTGGTTACTAAATAACCTGGAAAACCTCCTTCTAGAAATACGTAGAATGCTAGCTAAATACGATTATCCATTTAACTGCACAAAACGAACTCACAAACTCACCAGTCTGAAAATGGGCATAGCTAATAACCCAGCAAGTCCATGTCTAGGTATGTATCCCATAACAGTGTTTTTCAAATCAACAGTGAAGATGCATCATTAGGTCATGGAATCACTTCCATAAATTGCAATCAGCATACACACACACACACACACACACACATACACACACACACATATAAATATGTGAAATAAACTAGACTAACCTGGATTAGAATTAAATAGAAAATAAAGGAAGTATTATTTTGAGAGACTTTTGTTCCATGTGTATGTGCACACATACACATAAGTATAGCACAAACATGTGCTGGGTTTCCACGCAAAGTGTTTCTTTGTGCATACGGACAAAACATTTTGAAAAAGTACTATCTTAGAGAAGCTTTTGTATGTTAGGACAAGGACAAGTACAAGAACACTCACTGAAGCATTGTTTATAATAGTACAAAATTAGAAGCAATTTAAGCGCTCATAAACAGAAGAATGAATAAATATATAATGGTCCGCTCATGACACATTATACCACAGAGCAGTTCAAGTGAATGAACTAGAGCTAACTTGCTGAAATCTATCGCTAAATTCAAAAAAAGCAAGTTGCAGAATGATATGTACCTTGTGTTTCCATTTATTTAAAGTTTTAATAGATGCAAAACAACGGTACATATTGCTGAAAGATGCACATGTACTCAGATAAAGTCTGAAAGCATGCAAATTCAAGACAGTGCTTATCTCTGGGGTGAGAGAAGGGGAAATGGGATTAAGAAGAAGTCCACAAAGAACTTCAACTATGTCCTAAGTAAACTCATCAAAATGTTATTATACAATTGCCTCAAACTGGATAGGTGGCACACAGAGTTTTTTAATTCTATTTTTTTTAATTAAAAAAAAATGGGGTTTTTTGGTCACAGGTACTACCTGGAGGCCAAACAGTTGATTGGTGCATATTCTGGACTAAACCCAGGGGCAGATCCTAATTGATTCCTAGTCCCGGCTCCCTGTTGATGATCGGTTTGCAAATTGAAGGATTTGCATCATTTTAGCCTCAGTCTTAGCAATTTATTTTTACCTGAGACATAATGTTGCCCACAGTCCACCCAGGCCACATCTGCGCTGGCCAGAAATAGCACAAAGCACATTTGCTTTTGTGAAGGCTGAGCTGTTACTTCAGGTTGTTACTTGGCTTCGGTTTCCAACTTCACTCGAGTATTTGCAACAAAATGCTAAGCCACTGAAAGGTCAGTAGAGACTTGATCTAAATATGCAAAAAATATAAGCAAAAGAAAGAGAGGGAAAAATCACGAAGGGGGAAGGAAAGGAAGGAAAACCAGCCTTGAACGAGGAAATAGACAAATATAAAAGGTGATCACATTAAAGTCAGAATATTGCTAATAAACCATAAAACAAGCATGAGGTGTATTTTAGATGACAGGAGTAACTTGAAGTAGTAGCATTTTTATAGTTTATGATCACAAGTACATAATCTAACAGGAGGGGGTTCATTACTTTTTTTTTTAAGTCTATCTTAAGACAAAAACAAGACAAATGATGCGTTGGCAACGGCTGCAGAATCTTAACACAGCGAGATTTATGGTGCTTTGGAAAAGTTCAGGGCAGTGGTTTTAATCATTGGCTCCTGTACACTCTTCGAGTTACATAAGAGGCTCTTATTTCTGTTTCTTCTTTTGGACTAAATACATAATCATACCCTCCAGGTGTCAGCTTTAGCTTTTCAGGTGGGCGAGCAAAAGCCATCTGCTTTGGAGGGGTGATGCTGGCAGAAAATGAAGATAACCCTTGTAGTATAGGGTCCAGAACAGATCATTCCCCAGAGTAAAGAAGTAAACTGTGTGATTGTGTCTTTCGGATACTTCTCACCCTGCCATGCTCACCTGTGTTCATGATCTCTACTGGGGAAAACTCAGCTCTCTGACAGAATTCCTTCCGTTGTAACAAGACCAAATACAGCAACAATTAACATTTATTGAGTGCTTACTCTTTTAAGTGCTTTATCTTACTTTGTCTTCACCACCTTCCCAGAAAGGTATTACTAGACCCATTTTACAGATGAAAAAACTGAGACACAAAAGAGGTAAGTAATACACCAAGGTCACCCAGAATAAGTGGTAGAACCAGGATTTGGACTAGCCAGCTGATTGTAACAATTTGGGCTTTTAAGTGCTACGTTATATCCAGCAGGCACCAAGTAGAGGCAGCAACTGAGATGACAGTACCAACTTATATTAGCAGCCACAGGGCCCCTGCTTCAGCCACAGGGGCTCTAAGAGGAAAGTATTCACATTTCTTTCACACCAATGAAGGTGAGGGCGCTTCACTAAAAATCAGAATCCTTTACTTAGAGTTTCCAGCAACCCAGAACACCTGCTTACAGAATGGAGTAGAGACTTTTCAGAGTGCCTGTATATCTTATCCTACCTAAGTTATGGCTAATTTCTGCTATGCCCTCAATCCTCAGAGAATAAAAGTGGAGATGCACTTGAAATGATATTGGATAAAAGTCAGAAGTCCTAAACTTGAGTCCAGTATTACCATTTAATACCTAAATGGGTTTAGTTTTTCCAGGGCTCATTTTCCTCTTGCATATAATCATAAAAATAATGCCTAGTACATAGAGGCGTAAGAGTCAAATCAGATAGAGGCACAGAATTTTGATTGTATACATTGTTGACACACAAGGATTTCTTATTTCTTTGTTCCATAAGTTAAAGAGCACATTACAACAAAATGCTATAAACATCTATGACAGGCACATGTGAATCCCAAAGAGCCTTCTTATGCAGTATTACTGTTAACCTTGGTCAGGTCATTTTTCCTTTTTTTTTTTTTTTTTTACCCCCTATCTGTAAGAGAAGAGGTATCAATCACTATGGTCCCTATCAACTTTCACATTTTGTGTTTTTGTTTCCCGGGTCTAAGAGAACCGAACCCAGGTTTTCTAAATGGTGGGTTGGGCACTTCCAGGCAACCTGACTCTCCTAAGGTGAACAATCACATTCCAAACATCCCACCAATCACACAGGACCCCCAAAGGAAACCCAACATCTAATGCAGTAATAGTGGTTCCAACTGCCCCCAAGTTCAAGTGGTAGAGAAGAGAGAACTGGATTCTCTACCAGAAGAGCTGGGTGGATATCCAGTTTAGCAGGCAACCTGCTAGAAGTGGGGGTGGTGGCATTCCAACACTTGCTCTGGGTAATGCCAGCCACATGAGGAATGTAGGACAGGATGACCTTTGAGGGAGCTTTTAGCCCTGTGATCTCCATGTGACTGCTTCACTGATAAGGATCACTTGAAAATGATGTCTGGTAAGACCAGCCTTGGCAGGCTGGGAGCCACAGGTGAGGGCCCTTGCAGGCTTCCTGCCTCTCTGCATGGGTCTCTCCATGGGCAGGGGGCTCTCAAGCACTAGACGCATCAACTGTGGCAGCTGTAATTTGAGGGGGTGACTAGAGCACGGTCCTGAAGCAGCTGTGCACCAGCTGAATGCTCTGCTAGTTCCTCCAGAACAGGGCTGGGCCCACTCCCAGGGAAGCTAGCCCTGACAGCTGTGGGGGAAGCCTGTCCCCCGGGAGCCAAGGTGCTGGGGCTGGGAATGATAGATCCATTCTCAAAGGTAAAGGACAGAGGGGATCAGTCGCTCGCTCAGAGTCCACTCCCTAGACCATCCCTTGGCAGTCCCATCCCCTGGGCTCTGAAAGCCTGAAGCAGATGATAAGACAACTCACCTGTGCAACCCAGAGCCCGGTGACAAGCCCCAAGACTCATCATGGTGCCAGTGAGCTGAGTCGCTGGCATATTACAATGAGATGAGCGTGGGAGGCCTTTCCAACCCCGTGCAGGGGACACCTGCTAACAGTTCATTCCATGTCCCCAGCAGGCCGAGCTCATTCCTACCTTAAGGCCTCTGCACTGGCTGTTCCCTCCTGAAAGGCCCAGCCCTCAGGCTCACACAGCGGGCTCCCTTCTGCAACTCAGGTTTCATTTCAAATATCACTTTCTTAGGCCTTCCATGGACACAGCCTCCCTCTACCCTCTATCGCAGCACCCTATTTTGTGTTTCTTGTAGAGTGTTTCTTTTTCATGTTTATTATTGATTTTTCCTCATAGAATGTTAGCTCAGTGAGAGCCAAGATCCTCTCTGTCTTCATCAATCTATCCCTAGCACCTAGAAAAATTATCAAGCAGATGAGGAGGGACCAATCAATACCAGCAAAATTAATTAGTTGATTAATGCTATCTCGGACAGGTGTGTAGTGGCACAGAGTTTCCCTCTCTGTGCTCTGCAGTAGTGGTGAGATTTCAAGGCTCTCAGTGGCGTTGGTGGTCACTTTTGACTATCTCACCATTTTAGGACCCATCTCCTCTTCCTCTATCCTATTAAAGATCTGAGAATCACTCTCTGAGCCATAGGAGTTGGCTCCTGGCACCCGTGTTTTTACTACAAAAGCTTTTCACTTAGGAATGCTTTTGGTTGTAAGTAAGAATAGCAATGACAATAACCTATCAAAGTTCAACAAATAGGTCATCGTTTTTCTCAAATAAGAACAAATTGGGAGATCCACAGTCAGTTGTCAGTGTCACAGCTCAACCATACAGCGACCTTGGCTCTTTCTCCTTTGTGCTCTCTGTCCTTAGTACACAACTCTCCTCTTGTGCTTGTCACATTGTGGTCACACAATGGTTGCTGCCCCACCAGGCATCGTGTCTGCATTCCAGAGAATAAGGGGAAAAGCAAAGGCAGAAAGAGCTGTGCTAGCTGAATTTGTTCTTCCTTTTTATAAGGAAAACAAAAGCTTTCCCATGATTACATCCAGCCAACTTCTATCTCCCATGTTCAAACTGGGTCACATGGCCACCCCAGACCAACTGCTGACAAAGGGAAATAGGTCTACTATGACTGGTTTAGACCATCATAATTCACATAATTCATCCTCTAGGACGGGAGACGGGACCTATCTTACCTGAGATCGAGCTATTGCCAGCCTCTCCTGAAGAAATCAGGATTCTGATACGAAAGAAGAGAGATGGCTGTTGGCTAAGCCAGAGCTAAATGGACTAGAGTGGACATTTGACCCCAAATTCAAAATTCTTTCTTGAATTGCCTACAAAATTCTTTTTTTCAAGAATTACAACAGAGACACACAGAAACTGAGAGTTAAAGGCATATCCCTTGAGCTGTCATGCTTCTGAACCTTCTTAAGCTTTGGATGTTTAAATTCTTTAAATCCCATCATATGCATAAATATCTTCCCCCAGAAGTGCCTTATTTTCTTAGCTAGTTCAAGGTAGTTTCTGTTGTTTTAAACCAAAGAATCTTTGTTACAGGAGCATCTAACTACCAACATGCTGTGTGGTTTCTATAGGGTGTCAGACAACTATTCACACCTCCCTCAGGAACAACACAGCCCTTCGTATCAAACCCTCTGTTCCTTCGGAGGTGACCCAAACCCTGTAGACATTATGTCATCAGCCTGACAACATCCTCTTCCTCCTCTTCACCTCCAGACAGTGTTTGCTGAGGTCCCACACGTACAGAGAGGCCTCTGGGCACTAACGACCTGCGTGGTACACAGCACAACGGCACCCACACTAAGTAGTGGAGCTAGTCAGTCTCATCACAAATCCATGATGAAGGCCCAAAGCTGGTCATTAGCCCAGTGCTCTTTTTCTTTTTTTAACCTGATTATCCAGATCAAACACACACATACACTTACACAGTCATCCACACGCCCACTATGAGAGACACGTGAGTGAGATTCCATCCCTGCTACCAGCCACAAGGAATACTTTGTGACAGATTCTACATAAGGATTATCACTCACATGTTCTATATGGATATCCCTGTAGAGCTCTTGCTCCATCATTTATGAACTTGATCTAAATTCTTTTTCAAGGTGTATCTCTCTTCAACTTATGCAAATTTTAGACAGGATTTCTCAAAAATACGTTGCTTGCAACTTACAGGTTTTATGTGGACAAATGTTTTCATGATCAGATAACTTTTGGAAACACCTGGTTAAAGAGAGTCAAATGGCTTCTTCCACTGTCAGACATGGCAAAGCCTGCAATATTCCAGTATGCATGATGAATATCTAGAGAGGGATGCAGTATGTGGCATTTTCCTAATTTGTTTAATCACTGTAATTTTTTCCTTGGCATATGTCAAAAGACTGATGATCTAAGAGATAGGCTTTGGGAAACACTGCTGGTGGTGAGGACTGTAGGGGTACACCCTAAAACCTATTAGAATGACTTTTAAGAACCAAGAGACATATTCTGTGACTTTTTTTAATAGGTCATGTCCAAACTTATATGTGTCCCTAGTGAATCTTGCTAGACAGTTAGGACTGCCCCTTAGCCCACAGTGTCTGAGTTCTATATCACAACTGCCACCCTGGATGGAAGCACATTGCTCTAAGAGGGACATACTATGTTCTTGGACTAATCATGTTTTTTCTCTCATCACTGGGTTCCCTTCCCTCAAAATAAGCAGGCCGGGTGCGGTGGCTCACGCCTGTAATCCTAGCTCTCTGGCAGGCCGAGGCGGGCAGATTGTTTGAGCTCAGGAGATCGAGACCAGCCTGAGCAAGAGTGAGACCCCGTCTCTACTAAAATTAGAAAGAAATTAATCGGACAACTAAAAATATACAGAAAAAATTAGCCAGGCATGGTGGCATATGCCTGTAGTCCCAGCTACTCGGGAGGCTGAGGCAGGAGGATCGCTTGAGCCCAGGAGTTTGAGGTTGCTGTGAGCTAGGCTGACGCCAAGGCACTCTAGCCCAGGCAACACAGTGAGACTCTGTCTCAAAAAAAAAAAAAAAAAAAAAAAAAATAAGCATGTTAGGCCAGGTGAAAATAGGAAGAATGGAGTCACTGCTGGAGAGTTTAACACACTATTATTTTTCTTCTGCTCCAAACTTTAATCAAAGAACTTTTGGTTAATATCAGGATGACCAACCAACATTAACCTCAGTGACCTGGTACATGAACTAAAAGTTTATTTGTTTTGTTTTAGATCCACCTTCCAGAAAAGAGCACTTGGTATAACATAACAAAAATATACTGCCTACCAACATGCAAACATGTCCCTAAATATCTGGCGCCGATTTGGCTGCCTCCTAAACATTTTATGCTTTAAGCACCCCTGAACTGATGAAATGATTTTAGGAGATTTAATGCCTGAGTTGGCAATGGTTCTGCCAAAGCTTCATCCATAAGACGTCTAGAAAGGAAAGCTTACTTCGCAGGGGTAGAGAAACTTAAGTCAAAGAGGAAAAAAACTGAACAGACTCATTTATTATCACAATTTAATAAAATAAAGTGCAGTTCATGAAATAAGTCTAGGAAAATTTCGTGTCTAACTCCAAAGGTTTAAACATTATCAGCCATGTAATAATCGAACCTCATTGTTTATCTTTATACCCAAGATGAATATGTTCGGGTTATATTAATAAGGATGATAACTCCCCTAAATTTACTAGGGCCTATATTCTCCTACATTGACTCATTTGAAGTGTTTGAGAAATCTGAGGTTCTAACCACAACCTTATATTCTACCTCTGTGAAAAAGGGAATGGTCTTCTCTGTAGCAATGGGAATAAGAATATTAAAAGACACAGTAGTATAATAGGAAAATAACTAACAAGGGCATCAGAGGACCAAGATCCTGGTTAGCTTTTAGACAGCTGGTATTGTGGGTTGTCTGCCACAAAATTCATAGTTGAAGTCCTAACCACCAGTACATCAGAATGTGATGTTATTTGGAACCAGGTCTTTGCAAATGTAATCAAGTTAAAATGAGGTCACGGGGCGGGGGCGTGCCTAATCCAATATGACTGGTATCCTTATAGAAGAGGAAATTTGGACACAAAGATGCATAGAGGGAAGATAATGTGAATAGACACAGGGAGAAGACAGCCATCCGCAAGCCAAAGAGAGAGGCCTGGAACAGATCCTTCCCTCACAGCCCTCAGAAGGAACCGACCCTGCCAACACCTTGATTTTGGATGTCCAGTCTCCAGAACTGTGACACAGTAAATTTCTGTCTTTTAAGCCTCCCAGTTTGTGATACATCATTTGGCAACCCTGACACACTAATACAGCTCTGTTCTTGGGTAAGTCTTTTAATATCTCTGGGTCTCAGTTTCCTCATCTATAACATTATCGGGTAGATGACCTTTGAAATTGCTTGTATCTCTAAAGGTTAGTGATCAAGGACGCAGGCAGCCTCTTACCAATTCTCCTGAGATGTGAACTGCACCATCTTCCGAGAAAAGCTTCCCCTCTTATCTACAGATCAATGGATTATGGACGGTTAAAACCATCTTTGATTATTCTGTCTGGGTATCCTAATTTATATTTCAGTAATGACTTTAGGAAGCAAAATAAAGGTGCTAGGTAAGGCTCAGAAAGAAAGATCAATAACAAATGTAAATTTCGTGACATGGTTCTCCATGGCAGAATCTCTGTCAAGTAAATGATAAAAGTACACATTGTGTGCTCCCTTCACAACCCATTCCTGGGCTCGCTCTCCCCTACTCAAATATTTATCATGAAATGAAACATGTTTCAGGCACGACTATTAAACTTCTGAGTGTTACTATCCTGTTCTATCTCACCAATAAAACAGTTAATAACAATGACTTTTTGCAACATTTATCGACCTCTCATCAGTACGTATCATCTTGGTAAAATCCCAGACTATTAATGCATCTTCAAAGCTTGGAATACAGTATTAATGCCAGAATCTTAATGGGTAAGAGGAACATTTTGGCAATGGAAATTGCAATTCTAAATGCTATAAAACAGAACTAATGTTCTAGCTCCCCTTCTCTGTACCTCATTGAATATATACTCTCCTGCCAAAGGAAATAGGAAGAGAAACATTCTACCCTGATATGATTTTATCATTGCAAACTGGGGTGACCTTCTTAAGCAACTGAACAGCTGGCTTAGCATCAACTGTACTAAAACACAAATCAACATACTTGGCAAACATACATCCAACATTTAAATGGACAGCGCTTGTATCAGCCAGGGTCCCAGTGAGATGGAACATTTATATTAGGATAATTCAAAAAAAGTTTTATTTACTAAGGAACTTTTTACAAGGGTGTATACAGGGTATAACAGAACCATAAGGATTTGCAGGCAATAATTCAAGGTTAGAAGCTGAAGCACTGTCGCCATCCCCAGGCACAAGGAGACAAGAAAGAGGAGTAATTACCAGAACCAGGAAGAAGAAAGCCATGTGGAAAAGATTGCCTAGAATGGAGACAAGGCCCAAGTTGGGCTCCCAAAGTGGGTGTGAGGGGAATCATATCCTGACTCCACTCACCTCCCTCCCTTTGATTCCCTGCCAGGCACCCCACTGGTCACACCCAACTAGAGACAGAAAGAAAAGTGCCCATTGATGTGGTCCACAAGGCTCAGCCTTTAAAGACCAGGATGAGGAGATCAGGAGGGGCAACTGGATGACATACAGCATGGTACTAAATAACCCCAACAAATGCCTTGGGATACTATTTATAAATTTTGAGAGCAGAAAAATACCTATTCTTGTTCATCATTTTATCAGCTATATCATTCCAACACCAACCAGTTCTGCTTTTCTGACGCCAATGGGTGGCCAACAATTCAATTCCATTTGGACGCTAACTATCCAGAGTTAACATAGTTCAAAGTAAGCAATCCACAAGTTAAGAGCTTGATTCCAAAAGATGCCCTCACTTTATACAGTCCCCAGGCTACCTGCATGTCTGCCCAGCCTACCACAAATTCAGGAGTTCCCACAACCTCTTCCCAGGTTCACTCATTTGCTAGAATGACTCAGAGAACTCAGGACAGCTCTCTACTCTTGATTACAGTTTTATTATAAGGATATAATTCAGAAACAGCCAAATGGAAGAGATGCATAGGGCAAGGTATGCAGGGCAGGGTGTGAGGGGGGCACAAAGCTTCCACACCCTCTCTGGGCAAGACACCTTCCCAGCATATCAATGAGTTCATCAACCAGGAAGCTCCCTCAGCCTCATTGTTTCAGAGCTTTTATGGAAGGAAGCATCTTTCCAAAATAGCCATGATTTCCCAAATCACCGGCCGTTGGTGATTGAGCTCAATCTCCAGTCCCTCTCCACTCTCTGGAGGTTGCGGGGAGGGCAGTGCAGAGCTGACAGTTCTAACCCTCTAATCAGGTGGTTGGCTCCTCCGCTGACCAGCCCCTGTCCTGAAGTTATCTAAGCACTGCTCCCTTTGATCACCTCATTAGCATATAAAAGACACTCCTGCCCCTCAGGAATTTCTGAGAGTTTTAGGAGCTCTGTGTCAGAATTTGGGACAAAGATCAAATATATTTTTTTCTCATGCCATCCCAGCACATTGTACTATAGTGCCTGGCACAGAACTACTGACACTCAGTATTTGCTAATGAATGACAGTCTTCAGCAGACCACTCTAGAGTTCTTTCTTCCTTCTTTCCTTCCATCCTTTGAAGGTGCTAGTAAATCTTTTAAGCCTAAATTCTAAGTGGCTTTAAGATCCTCCTCCCCGTTTATCTGGACTACCAAGAGAAGACAAACCCTGAGCACTCCCAGGATTTTAGGGCATTTCATATCTCTGACATCCCAGGAACAGATAGACTCAAAAGAGAAATGTTCATCAAGAACATTTAGAGTTGGAACCTTAACTATTGATGGATCAGCTTCTCTAGTCTTTTCACAGTTTCATCCCTTTCTTTCACCATTAACCATCAGATTCTGATGTCTTTAAAAGGAAGAGAAAGCTGGGGTTGGACATTTTCTGGTGGGAAGAGGGTCCTTTGTTCTAATGTCATATGTTGTACATCATGCCACCAAAATGAATTTACATTCTGTATGGTTCTCCAGTGATATGAGTTCCACCTTATTCTTTTTAAACGCCAAGTGATCAACATTTTATATATCATGGGGAAAACTGAATTTCTACCAGGAGAAAATTTGAAGCCAGGGATGAGGAAAACACAGAATGTGTAAGACTATTCTAAATCAACTTGAGAAAATGAAAGTGAAAAACAAACATAGGCCCATTCAGAGCTAATATGCCTTGAAAATATGGTGTGAGATTCCAGGATTTAATTGGGGACTGGGGAGAAGGGTGTTGAAGTTTTCTATCAATCAGCAGAGTTAGGTGTCATTCTGATGGACTGATGGGCTTCTCTGTGGCTGGTCATAGCCTCCTAATATTAACAAAAATGGACAAAGCTCTATGATCAAACTCTGGTGTTCAAGGGTGTGAACAGGTCCTTTTGGAGGGCATTTTTAGCCCTGCTCACACACTCATGGCCCACCTTTCTGTGGAAATGGGGTGCCTTTTGGCCTAAACCAAAATACTAAGTGGATTCCTGAATTTCCTCAGCTGAGGGTCATCTCTGGCTAATGCACCCTCTGTGCAAGTGACATCTCCTTTGATCAACAACACACAATATTGTCACTTCTGGTACTGATCAGAAAAATGCATCCAAGAACAGAATGCGATATACAGCTTGCAAAATTTGCTAGAGACACCTAATAATGGAAAAAATTGCCTAAGGCCATCTTTCTAAACCCAGATGATCATCCTAAATGATCTATGAGGAGGGTAGCCAGGAGAGTCATTTAAAAGAAAGCAAGCAAGAGAGAATCGAGTGGATCTTTATGCCCCACCCAAGGTGCACTGAATCAAAATTTCTAGAGGCGAGGTCTTTTGTCAAGCCACACCCTTCCCCCATCATACAATGGTAAAGGCACACTAATTATCCTTTCCATACCTCTAAACTATACTTACCTGGACTGGGAACATTAGAATAGCATAATGAATTTTTTCAAAATTCTAATCCTCCCCTCGTCCCATCATTCCACCCTACCTTCAGTTGAGATCCACTGAGTGCTAGTTCTCTATTACACTCAGTTACTAAAAAGAAATATATTTGGGTCACATATCTTAATTCCCTGCCGACATATCTTAATGGAATTAATATTTAACAATACACACTTGACTTAGATTAGAAATGCCTTACAGGAGTTAGCTACTTGAATTTTACATTGTTACCCCTTCTGGAAAACCATAGTTTCAATCATCTGATATGTTACCATTACATAAACCCTTCACAAAATTCCATGTCACAAAAGAGGTGATCCCCCCAGCAGAATATGTCTGTGTGCTTCTAACAGACAATGATAATGAGGTAATGCAAAGCATTGCCCCAGTGCCTCAGCTGCTAGGAAACAAGTCTTTTTTTAGAAATAACTGTGCGTATTGACAAGGATCCTTAGGAATGGTGTCTTGTAAGACAGTGTTGTTCAACAGAACTTTCTGTGATGATAGGAACATCCTCTACCCACACTGTCCAATTCAGCAGGCAGTGGCTACATATGACTAGGAAGTGTTTAAAAATGTGGAGTGCAACTGAGAAATGGATTTTAAATGTAATGTCAGCTAATTTAAATTTAAATAGCCACATGTGTCTAGTATTTACATTGAACAAACAGCACAGTTGTAAGGCTACCTTTTTCTTTCAAACTTTTTAGTTAATACTCATACATAAGTAACACAATGTAAAATTTTTATGGTAGTTTCAATTTAGGTGCAAATGCTACGTTTAAAATTGTAAAAGTGTTATTGGCTCTTAGTAATGTTATTTGAAAGGACTGGAGAAACTTGGTTGCTCCCAGTAAAAAGGACAAGTCTCAGGTCCTCTCTTTGGGGCAGCCTGATTTAACTAGACATGCCTGTGGTCTGGGCTGTTACAGCTGGAACTTCTGGGATCTGATGACAGAATGGCTGACCTTCCTCTGAACAGTGCTACCACCATACCTCACCCAAGTGGCAGGGGTTGAGGGGGTAACCTTTACTCTCCCCTCAACTAGGGATCCTCCGCTGTTCTGCTCCCACCTGGTAAAGGGAGGGCAGGAGGTGGCTTTAAAGCTTGCTTTGTGTAATTCACACATGGAGAGTGTGTTCTCTGTTTAAGGAACAGCCCAGTGAGTTTGCAGGGTTTCTCAACCTCAGCACTACTCGTATCTTGGGTCTGATAATCCTTTGTTGTGGGGGGCTGAGTTGTATATTGTAGGATATTTAGCAGCATCCCTGGCCTCTACCTATTAGATGCCATAGCATCCCCCACCCTTCCCAGTAATAATAACTATTTCTCCAGACATAGGCAATGTCCCCTGGTTGGCAAAAGTCATCCCTGGTTGAGAACCACTGACCTAGACTGTAAGGTCTTAGACTGTTGGAAACTTCAGAAAGGAGACCAAATCTTACTTAGTTTTCTGTTTATAATTATTTTTTAATCTCCAGTAACCTAGTAGATGCCTGGTACATGACATGTACTCAAATATTGCTGGCATGAATGAACTAAGGGTGACTATTACTTTTAACTTTTAAAATAGCTCCCTCAGTGCCTAACACAGTGTAAGACCCAATCAGCAAATGCTTTCTGGTTGGTTAGTGTTCTTTCAGGTTTTAACAAAAAGCAAGAATTTCTACCAATGACTATTTGAGGAAGAAGAATGATAGGGAAAATAAATCTTTTGCATACCTTAATGTGTAGGAAGCAATCTCCCAGCCTGTTAAGATTTTAAGCAAATGTTGTAAATCTACAAAGATAGTCTCACCATTTCCAAACAAAGTGCCATAATGATCTGCAAGTGAGGCAGCAAGGCTCCTTCGCTTCTCCCGTCCTCTCTCTTCACCAAAAGTCATGGATGCTGGAGGTCAGTAGGATCCTTCCTCACTGACTGCTGGAGCCAGTCATCCCCAGTCATCTCCAGGACCAGATGAGAGCCTAGGAGCTCTGGCTGCCACGGGAAAATAGGAGACTGCTCGAGAAAAATGTGCCGCTTGGTTCAGTTCCTGGTTCCTGACCCTTAAAGGGCATTTGCCAGCAGGTAATGCTTTTATCTCATTTGTCACAATCAAACCCCAGAGAATAAATCTACTATCTAATTAAAGCTAAACTCTTTGCACCTAAAATTTAGGGGATAACTGAACTCCAAGTACATATAGAATAACACAGCAGAGGGAAAATATAGGCATTCCCACCACGTAGAGATTTAAACTCACAATACATTTAGCATAATCTGCCCTTCACTGTCTCTTTCCCTAAACTCTTTATGGTATTTCAAGCTTCTTGGACAAGATTTTTTATTTAATGGAAAATACCATTCTCTAAGTTCCATATCACTGTCTGTAAAGAACTGTTTAAAGAACTGTTGCATTCAAACAACCAAAATTATTAAGTCACATTGTTATTTTATCAGGGATAATGTCGGGACATTTATTATAATTAAACAAAAAAGGTAAAAGGAAGAAAGAGCAACTTGTTTGTAGAAACTATCACTTCCCTGAGAGCAGTGGTTTGCTGGAGACAAATCAGAATCACCTGGGGAGCTTTTAAAAGTCCCCAGGGTCAGGCCACACTCGGGACCAAATTAAATCAGAATCTCAGGGTGGTACCCAGGCATTATAAATTTGTTTAAGTAAATGCTTTATTTTAGAACAGTTTTAGGTTTACAGAAAAAATGCAAAGATAGTGCAGAAGGTTCCCATGTATCTCACACCTGGTTTCCCCTGTTCATAACATCCTATGTGAGTATGGAACATCTGTTGCAATTAATGATTCGATATTGATACATTATTAATTAAAGTCTATACTTTACTCATATATCCTCAGATTTTCCCTAATATCCTCTTTTCTTTTCCAGGATTCACTCTAGGATACCCCATTGTATTTAGTCATCATGTCTCCTTAGGCTCTTCTCAGCTGCAAGAGTTCTCATGTTTTCCTTGTTTTTGACGATCTTGACTTTTTTGGGAAGTACTGGTCAGATATTTTGTAGAATGTTCCTCATTTGGGATTTGTCTGATGTTTTTCTCATGATTAGACTGGGATTGTTTGCTTTGGGGAAGAAGACCATAAAAGTAAAGTGCCATTCTTGTCAGATCAAAGGCATATACTAACAACCCGTATTATCACTACTGAAGTTGACCTCGGTCATCTGGCATAATGCATGTCAGGTTTCTCCAGTAGCAGGTTACTCTTTTTTCCCCTTTCCAGATTGTATTCTTTGGAAGGAAGTGACTATGTTCAACCTACACTGGAAATAAGGGGAGTTATGTTCTACTTCCTTGAGGGCAGAGGGCCTACATAAATCATTTGGAATTCTTCAGCACAGGAAATTTGCCTAGTCTACTTCATTTATTTATTTATTCAATAATTTACTCATATCAGTACAGACCCATATATGTTTACTTTATGCTTTGGGTTTCAATCCAATACTACTTTATTTTGTTGCTCAAATGTTCCAAGTTTGGCCATTGAGAGTTCTGTCAGTTGGCTCTTTGCCCTTTTGACATATCCCCATTGCTTTTGTATGTGTGTGTGTGTGTGTGTGTGTGTGTGTGTGTGTGTTTTCCAGCACTTTCTTACTTTTTGACACTATAAGATGCTCCATGTTCAACTTATATATTTTTTACTCTAGTCCTAGTATCGGCCATTTATCCAAGTCATAATTCCTTTTGTTATAGAATGATATTAGACACCAAGATCTTGGCGCTAGATGTGTTCATTTCTATGGGGGAGTCATTAATTCTAGGCCCTCTCAGCTGACAAAGCAAGGAAATATATGTGTGTATATACTAAGCCATGCATATACACATATCTATAAATATTTCTATCACTGGTATCTATATTTAGCTAACAGGAATTCATATTGATGTCTACAACTCTGATCCAGTCACACCACATGGCTGATTCCAGCCTCCTCCTTCTGCTTGTCCATAACCTCCCGCACCAACAGTGAGAAACGTGGCTTCCACCATTGTTCATCCATTTACTTAACTGTTCAATTCCAGTGTGCACGTATAACAGCATCAGCATTGCTAACCTGAGCCCCCATGGGAAGCAACTTTATCAACTAGAATAGAGTGCTTATGTACAGCTCCTTCTGCCTTTAGCTTTACAGCCTCCATTCAGTTCTAAAGTTATTTAGGTCAGCACCTTTTTCTTCACACACTTCAGTGAGGTTGTTTAATATATTTGTAATACAATTAGATTATTTTGTCACAATTTTGTATTTCATCCTGGGATCCACCAGTCTCCTAAATGATTCTTTAAAGATTTGCATACATTAAGGTTCACTCTTTGTGCTATAAAGTTCTAGGGGTTTTAACAAAGGCACAAAGTTATGCAATCATGATGACAGTATCATAGAGAATAGTTTCACTGTCCTAAATAATCCCCTGCACTTCACATGCATTTAAGATTCATACTTTAAAAAAAAAAAAAAGATTCATACTTTTTTTTGTGGCTTGATAGTTCATTTATTTTTATTGCTGAATAATATTTCATTGTCTGAATATACCACAGTTTGTTCATTCACCTACTGAAAGGCATCTCAGTTGCTTTCAGTTTAGGCAACTATGAATAAAGCTGCTATAAACATTCACGTGCAGATTTTTGTATGGATATTCATTTTCAAGTCATTAACTGAAGTTTTCAAATCAGTAAATATGTTTGATCACTAGATAGCATGGTAAGACATTAAGCTTTATAAAAAATTGCCCAACTGTCTTCCAAAGTGGCTGTACTGGTTTGCATTCTCACCAGCAATGAATGGGACTTCCTGTTGCTCCACATCCTAGTCAGCAATTGATTTTGCCAGGTTTTACTTGTTTTATTTTAGCCAAAGTGGTGGTATCTCATTAATGTAATTTGTAATTCCCTAATAACAAATGATGCTGAATATCTTTTTACATGCTAATTTTCCATCTGTATATATTTTTGGTGAGGTGTCTGTTCAGATCTTTGACCATTTTAAAATTTCTTACTGTTGAATTTTAAGAGTTCTTTGTAAATTTTAGATACAAGTCCTTTATCGATAGGTGTTTTACAAATATTTTCTCCTACTCTGTGGCTGGTCTTTTGATTCTCCTAACAGTGTCTTTTGCAGAAGTTTTTCATTTTAATAAATTGCAACTTAACAAAACTTTCTTTTATAAATCATGCTTTTAGTCATATCTAAAAACTCATCAAACCAAGGTCACACAGCTTTTCTCCTATGTTTTCTTCTAACAGTTTTATAGTTTTGTATACTACATTTAGATCTATAATCCATTTTGAGTTAATTTTTGTGAAAGTGTAGGGTCTGTGTCTAGGTTCCTTTTTTTTTTTTAACATGGACTTTCAATTGTTGCAGCACCACATGTAGAAAAGCTTATCCTTTCTCCATTGGATTGCCTTTGCTCCTTTGTCAAGATCAGTTGGACATATTTTCATGGGTCTATTTCTGGGTTCTCTATTCTGTTCCATTGGTCTATGTGTCTGTTCTTTCACCAATGCAATACTGTCTCCATTACTGAAGCCCTACAGTAAGTCTTGAAATTGGGTAATGTGACTTCTCCAACTTTGTTTTCCTTCTTTAGTATTGTGTTGGGCATTGTTATTTTTTTAAAGCTTCCCAAATGACTCCAATGCATAGCCAAGGGTAAGAATCACTGCTTTGGAAGCAGCTGGGAATAGAAACAAGAACATGGATTGTAAAGTCAAACAGCCCTTTGTTCAAATTCACGGTCTGTAAGTAAGCCATTTGAAATCTTGGGGCTTCAGTTTCCCGTTCAGAATATGGGAGATTAAAATGCTTACTTGGGGAGGGGAGGGCGAGTTGTGAGATCAACATCTGGGAAAAACCCAGCATAAGGATGAGCATGTAGCAACTGATCAGTCAAAACAAGTTCCCTTTCCTCTACTTCGAATGCTTTCTTGGCTGTTTTCTTAAGTGTACTCTGCTTTGATCAAATATTATGTAGGACTGGCATAGTTATCACTATGAAATATCTCTCAATAGATGCATGAACACACAAGATGGGTTGCAATCCAGAGTTTTGTTTCTCCTGGAAAATGGCTGCTGAGACTTAAGAAAGAGGCTGTTTGACAATCTTTTTAGAGGGGAATGATTCTAATTAAGCCCCTGGAAAACTCATACTGGTCTATTTTTTTAATGACTTGGGGAGGGGATGAGAATTGACCAACTATATGGAAACATTAATAAGAGAATAAGAAGCAAATAAAATAAATGACTTTTAAAAAATAAGAGTGAAGAAATTAAGTGCTTTCTAAAATAAAGCAAATAGAAAAATGACCAGAAAGGATATTTTTGAAGTAATGATGGATTTTGTTATAACTATAGCTTTGCACTTTTTTGGGGGGGAATCATTGTTTTGGTATACTTTTTCACATAAGTGAAATTATTAGGTAAAAAGTAAAGTTTAAAGAGTTTTGAATAAATGCCATCTTGATTTCTAAAAACCTATCATTCTACAGAGTAAAAAATACATATACAAGCAAGCAAGCAACAAACAGCGATAAAACCAAAAGTCGGAAAAGACGAAAAGAGAACTAACATTTATCAAGTTAGTTGCTCCAGGTTCCATGCTAAGAATTATACATATTTAAATTACTTAATCCTGTGACAAATTTAGTACCATTCTCACTTTATGAAGCCTCAGGAAAGCTAAGTGACTTGCCATGAGACACACAGTTAACATGGCAGGGCCAGGATGCTTCCCAATTGTGCCTCAAATCCAGGCACTGCATTCTTATTCCATTCTTATTCTTAATGTGCTATCATGCTCTGACTCTTTCATTTCTGAAAAGGAGAAAGACTGTGGGAAATGTTTAATTTCATAAAAATATCATCAAAGTTCATAGATATTTTAGAAACTGAATTCTAAATCCTGCTTATTTTCCTGTGCGGATATCCCAAGAATTCTGGTACTATTCCTTTAGCATTCATTTACGAAAGGAAAGAAATATTTGATTTCTTGCAGAACATAGACACGTTTTCACAATGGCATTCCCAAGACAGTAACACTCTGTTGCTTCTCCCCGGGTGTCATTAGAGAATCCAAGAGGCCTCCGTTCCTGCTCTCAAACAGTCAGCCAGCCCCGCAGTAACGGCAACCATCAGACTGAGCTGCAGTGTAAGAGAGGCTGGCGAAGAGATGCTGGTGGAGCACAGGAGAGAGGGCGAGTCCCAGCCGTGCCTCTCCCCCAGCCACAAACGTTGAGCCCAACCAAATTCCTCACAATAAAATTGAAGACAAAACTCAAAGAAATGAAAATATCAGGGGGTCAGAACTGGTCACAGAAACCACTGAAAAACCTAATTAAACGTTGGTATTTCCCAGATTCCCTTATGATAGGTACCTTTGTGCACAACTCCCTGTCATTTCCCTGAGGAGAGGTGATGCAACCCAACCAATGGAGGGGAAAACACCACTCTAAGAGAGAAGCTGTTAAAGCAGCGGTCCCCAACCTTTTTGGCACCAGGGACTGGTTTCATGGAAGACAATGTTTCCATCGGGGCAGTGGAGGCAATGGTTTGGGGATGATTCAAGTGCATTACATTTATTGTGCAGTCAAACCTCTCTGCTAATAATAATCTGTATTTGCAGCCGCTCCCCAGCACTAGCATCACCACCTCAGCTCCACCTCAGATCATCAGGTGTTAGATTCTCATAAGGAGAGTGCAACCCAGATCCCTCGCATGCGCAGTTTACAATAGGGTTGGCGCTCCTATGACAATCTAATGCCACCACTGATCTGATGGAGGCAGAACTTATGCAGTGATGCAAATGATGAGGAGCAGCAGTAAATACAGATGAAGCTTCACTCACCTGCCCTCCATTGGCCTCCTGCTATGCAGCCTGGTTCCTAACAGGCCACGGAAGTGTACTGGTCCACAGGCCAGGGGTCGGTAACCGCAGTGTTAAAGGACTCACAGCAGCTAATGGTACAAAGCAACTCAGGAGTAAAGATACTCTAAGAGAAAACACCCCTCTGTAATGTAAACTGGGAGGAAATGGAGAATTGGTGCCTTAAATTTTAAGACATTTTATTCTCAAGAGAGCCATATGGCTTTCCCATCACATGCATGCTGGGAACCCCAGGTGGGAGTGTTTGGAAAGTCATTTGTCTCTAGGGTCTCATCCTCCATCTTAACAGTTCAGAAATCCACCTGTTCAGAGCTACCCAAGTTCTCAGGAACTTCCGTGATGAATGTAAGATCCTAAAACACAAGCTAAAATGCCAAAGTTTTTGTTTTTAATTTATAATATTTGTTGTTTATATTCTCATAATAACACCAGACAAAATTTTCTATTAGTCACAATGCTCATATTAGGAGATCCTCCTACAGCAGTTAGCTGTTGCTGTATAGCAACCATGCCAAAACTGAAAGACCTACAGCAAGTGAGCCTTTTTTTTTCCTCACGTATCTAATCAGATCAGCTGATCTGGGCCAGGCCCAGTTGATCTCTCCTGGGCTCTCTCAGGCTCTGCTGGTCATCCAGTGGTTGGGCTGCAGGCTGGCTGATCTAAGAAGGCCTCGCACACATGTCTGGTGTTGTCTGGCAATCAGCCAGAGGAACAGGAGTAAATGGGCCTTGCTTGTCATCACTGAACAGATTGGCCTGAGTATGTTCTCATGGTGATTGTGAAGGGTTGAGAGAGAGAAAGAGAGAAAGAAAGAGAAAGAGAGAAAGAGAAAGAGAAAGAGAGAGAAACATTCAAGTCCCCCTGAGACCCAGGCTTAGAACTGGCACACCATCACGTCCACCACTTTCTACTGGCCAAAACAGAAGGCCAGGTTCGAGGGATGAAGAAATAGTCTCCACCCATTAATGGGATGAAGTGCAAAGTCACATTGCATGGGGCCTAGGTACAGGGCGGGAAATAGTTACAGGTATTTTGGCATCAATCTACCACACTTTCCTTACTCAGGCTCTTGGAAATTGAATTAATAAGCAGAGGTTGCTTGATAAATACAAAATCAAATATAACCGCATGGTGCTTAGGGGTTATTGCAACTGTCTTCAAAAGAACTTGATGAACTACCCTTGCTCCAAAATCAGAATGTACCAGAATACTATATTCTCTCTCTCTCTCTCTCTCAGGCACCCGCGCGCGCGCACACACACACACACACACACACCCCAAATATCTATTTGGAAATAATCTCTTAGGGTGGATTCCTGCTGCAGATGCCCACCACCAAACTCTCCTATTATGCATTGCTTTTTGCTGGTTTCACTTTTAGGGTGACACTTGTTTCCACATAGTAGACTTACCTTCTGTGATCCCTACAACAAGGACTGTGTTTGGTTTTTAGGTCAATAAAAATTTAAATGCTGCTGAAATTGTTTCCAGAAGAGGAAAACATTCTCTCCTTATCTACCACCCCCTCCTAAGGGTCATGAAGACAACAGCACTCCTGGAATCTGGAAAAAGAATCCTTTTTTTTTTTTGTCTTTCATTAGCTATTGCTATAATGATCAGATATGTCTGGCCCTGTGGTTCATAATCAAGTGGAAGAGTCCAATGTCTTTGGGCCACAGGTTTATCGCATTCTAGGAACATTTCCTGAACTAATCTGAAACTGAAACCTGGCTATTTTGTGGAAATTCAAGGAGCCTAAACTCTGTTAGAGTAAATTAACGTTTTGGTTTTCCGTATGGCTTTGGGATGAGTCTTTCTGTAGAAATTAGTTTTCTAGGTCGCTATTTCATTACACAGTGCCCTCCTTATAAGAGCCCAAGGGAAAAATTTCTCTCTGATCTCAGAACGGGAAATGCACGTGCTGCTTTCTAGTACTTGGAGTGGTTTTTGTGGCGGTTCTTATTACAGACAATGAGGAGCACGTACGTGAGGGCATCTCCTTCTTTGCATTGCCTCCTGGACGATTTAGCAACAAATCTGAGATCTCTAGCAGATCTGCAGATCCTTTTGGTGTGAATTTTAGACGTTAACCTGACACAGGCTTTGCCTTCTCTTTCTTAGTTCTATATACATTCTGTTACGCTTCTTCACTCAAATATTTTTATATTTATTCTGTTCTATTTAAGATATTTAAGCAGCCTTAAGTGCTTTTTGGAAACTCAAGGAGAATAAATAAATAAATAAAAATTTCTCAAGAAAGCTGTGGCTTAATTTTTGAACACTTCTTTAAAAATTTCCCACTTTCATTTGGTTTGATAGAACTCTTATTTTGATTTCACATGCTAAGGCTGAGTTAGTCACACTTTTCAATGGTTCATTATCATCTTTTTCCCTTTATCCCATTCCTATTTCTTTACTGCCCCAAGGCAACCATGTCCTTTTGTTAATAAGCGTTCATATAAAGCATGCAGTTTTATATATGCGTGGGCCTTAACTATTTGCAAATATTATTGTTATAAGCCTCAATCTGTTTCTTTATCTAGCAGTGTTTTTAAGACCAATATATTTTGCTATGGGTACATCTATAGAGTCTGTTACTTCTTTCTGCTGAATTGCATGAATACAACACATTTTGTCTCTACTTCCCAAACTGCCTCCAACTCCCCACTACTAGGAATAAGCCTTGATGACCAGATTCAGATACACAGTGAACACTTCTGAGAATGAAAGGATGCTATTAATAGTTACAATAGGACAGCAGCTATACACTATGAATGTCCCAGGCAAGATAGGATACCATTCTACTCTATCTATCTAGGACTCTTGAGAACTCTTTGAGAATTCCTTTGTGATATACATACCCAGGAATGGACTTGGCTTGCTGGATCAGAAAGTATGCATAGATCAAATGTGCTATTATCACGAGAGCCCTCTGCCGTATTTCTACACCATCTATAATCTCATCAGCAGTGCATACAGGTTTCCATGGTGCCAAATCCCTGCCAACATTTGACATTATCCAACTTAATTTTTGCCAGTCTAACATCTGTAAAGTGATATCTTATTGTTAATTTATTTTTCATTTTTCTGTCAGCTAATAAGTTTGAGCATCTCTTCATATTCTCCCTAGCTTTTTGAATTTTCTCTTCTCTGAAGTTTAACTCGTCATATCTTTGCCCATTTTCCATTGAGGTGTCCTGTCTTTTTTATTGACTTGTAGGAGAAGAAATTTTTCTACAGTGAGTACATATTTCCTTGTCTTAAATAGTGCATGATGAGCATGACTATCCTTTCCTGCAGAACTAGATTGAATGATGAGTATAAGTAAGAATGCTGTGGTTATAAGATGCTTTGGAATCTAGAGTTAAACGGGTACCAAACAATCAACATCTAGGAACAATCTTCACATTTAGGCATTTGCATTTTTCTCTTAAGATAAAGTGAAAGATGCCCATCTGTGTGAGGTACTAGACACTATAACCTGGCTATCGCTCCAGAAAATTACTCCTCAGTCAATGGCTAAAGAAGCCAGAGCCCAAATGATTTCCTCAGACTCTAGAAAATCTTTTTTTAAAATTTCAGCTATCATCTGTCTTAGCAGTATCTTCCAAAGAAGCACAAACAATAGATCATGAGTAATGTCAGCCAACTTTTTCTCTCTCTTTTATATGACTCACCCTGCCTATTCAGTTATCTCTCCTTGTTAAGAGTTTGATTGGAATTTCAATACAAGGCATTTACTTGAAAAATCTATAAATTCTTTATCGTCTAGGAAAAACAACACTTCCAAAGACATGATACTGGAGCGAGGATGGAAATTAAGTTTTATTTCACATAACACCCATCAATTAACAATGACTGTCTGGAGCATCATGTTGAGAAAAATTTGGAGGCTGCTTATGAACTCAGTAGGTAAAAGTGCCATGATGGGCTAATAATGTCTGCCACAGTTGTGGTGTGGGGTATGGACATGCCATGTGTTTGCCATCTCTACCTATTATAGACCCTCACTCTGTCTTTAATGTTTGACTACGAAAAAGCATTCCTGACATAGGCATCCTTCGAAATTTCATCTTGAATAGTATGAGATTGGAATTTCAGTACATCATTTATAAGATGAATAAAAATGCTTCATAGGCCAGGCGCAGTGGCTCACGCCTGTAATCCTAGCTCTCTGGGAGGCCGAGGTGGGCGGATTGTTTGAGCTCAGGAGTTCGAAACCAGCCTGAGCAAGAGCGAGACCCCGTCTCTACTAAAATTAGAAAGAAATTAATTGGACAACTAAAAACTATATGGAAAAAATTAGCTGGGCATGGTGGCGCATACCTGTAGTCCCAGCTACTCAGGAGGCTGAGGCAGGAGGATCGCTTGAGCCCAGGAGTTTGAGGTTGCTGTGAGCTAGGCTGATGCCACGGCACTCTAGCTCAGGCAACACAGTGAGACTCTGTCTCAAAAAAAAAAAAATGCTTCATAACATCACCTCTTAACTCCATTTTCTTTTCTTAAAAAAGATGCTTAGTAGTGCAAGTCAATGACCATGTAGCATTGAGCACTCTCTTTTTCTTTCTTCTTTTCAGTTTTTTTTTTTTTTTTTTTTTGAGATGGGGTCTCACTCTGTTGCCCTAGGCTGTAGTGCAAGGGCATGATCATAGCTCACTACAGCCGGGCTCAAAGGATCCTCCTGACTCAGCCTCCCAAGTAGCTGCCACTACAGGTGCATGCCACCACGCCCTGCTGCATTAAGCACTTTCTATGTGCCCAACACTGATGTGAGCAATTTATGTCTATTAACTCATTTAAACTACACAGAATACCCATTTTACAGATAAGGCCACCAACGCCCAAAGAGGTTAAGCAACTTCTCAAAGTTTCAGAGCCAATAAGCAAGAATTCAAACCTAGAAGTTTGACACTGTAATCATCACTCTTAAATATTACATAATTTAATGGCTGCAAAAAAAGATGCTAAACACCTTACCAGGAATTAATGCTATTTGTCAGAGTGAGCTACCATTAAAAATGGTTTCCAATTTCTAGGGAAGCTCATGATACTAGTGTGGAAATTAAAAAGAAAATTTGCAGAACTAAAAAAAATTTGCAGAAACACTTTTTCTAAGTGTTGCTTATCCATCCACGTGTTTCTGAAACATTCAGAATGTTTACTGTGCTATTCCCTGTGGTAAGATTTACAAAATTGTCTCATTTAATCCTCAAAACCGTCCTGTGAAGTGGTTAGCCCTATTAAAGGGATGAGAAATGGAGGCAGAGAAGTGAAGTAACTTTGCCCAAAATCATACAACTAATGAAAGGTGGAGCCAGGATCTCAACCTACACGGTCTGACTCTAGAACCCAAGTCTTAAAACCACTCTGTTACTCTTTACACAAAATTTACAAAGTTTTACTTTAGGTTCACTCTTGTTTAGCTACAGGTAAAAATCTTAAATTCACTCTAATTGCTTACCTCTTTGTGCACTTGGAGACATCAAAACTTGCTGTGTGACATTTGGAATGCTTTATAAAAATTAATGTTATGTCATAAAACAGCTCAGGAGATAGACTGTGTTCAGAAATCAGGTTATTTCTTCCCCTGGAAAAGTCATTGAATTCTTCTTCAGCTTCATGATTTCTACTTTTAAAAAAAAAAAAATATTGTCCAACATGATGACTTCCTCTGATAGCACCAATTTCCCTTCAGGAAAATACACATAGCTTACACACCTGTGTTGCTCTTATAAACCTTTTGCCCCTGAAATTAACAATGGACCAAAGATGCTGGGAGGAATCTAGGATTTTTTCAACTGGGAAAGTTTGTCATAGATCTTGTGGGATAGTTTTGGGGACGGTGCTAATTATTCTGCTGCTTGTGTGTGTGTCATCGGCAACTCATAAACTCCCAAGCATTGTTATCAGCTCCTACGAACTGGTAGTGAGCTAATTGCAAGTTTCCAAGATAAGTTCCACTAGAAATTATTTACAATACCTGATTTAATACCATGTTGCAGTATTCCACAGCCATGAGCTTTTATCTGGCTTGGCTGGTCTCGATCAGACCTCAAATCTCCAAGTGGCCAAACCTTCTAGAGAAGCCACTGGAATTCCTAATGAATGCTGTGTGACTCTGGCCCAGCTTTTCACTACATGGGGTTTTTCTCCACCACCACCTGTGCCCCACCCCACCCCCACGTCCCCTCTGGAGAGCTCACTTCTGGTCTTTCAGGGGCATACTCTCTTAAGCTTCAGATACCTAAATGATTGCTTGTCTTTTCCCCATTGGAGTACTGCTTCATCCTCCCACCCCCTTGCCATTGTATTTCTTTTTTACTGTTATTACAAAAGCTGCTACTTATAACCTCATGCCCACTCTTCTTTCTCTATCTGCCTCTCCAATTTATTACAGTTTCTTGTTTTCTTCTCTCTTCTCTCCCCTTCCCCATTGCTCTTCTCATGCTTCCTGGCTTTGGACTGAATACAGCACCCCTTCCAGTGGTGGTTCTCGATTTGGCTCTATGCAGTGGCTCCCCCTCCATCCCCACTTAGAAGGAGAAAACCCTGACTGTGCCTAGCAGTTGGATATGAGTGGGGTGTGTGTGCACAAGTGCGTGCATTTTTCCGGGGAAAGGACAGTGGCAAACCCTGTGGATTGTCTATTCCCAAACAAGTCACAATTGCATATGCCCTTGCTTTCCCTTGCCACAGAGGCTGAACAGCTAAGATCTTCCAATTTTCCTTCTTCCCTTGGTTTGACCAATGAGAAGGAAGGTGTCCCTTCTTGACTAAAAAGCAAAACCTCACTAGGAGAAAACCATTCGCTCTTCATTTTTTCCCATTATTCCTGCCTGAAACATTAATGTAAGATGTATATAAGCAGCGGCTGTCTTAAAGCATGGGGCCACGAGCCTGAGGCTGAGGCTCTGCTCTGGGGTGGAAGAGAAAAAGTTCGGAAGAGCTTTAGTTCCTGGAGCCACTGTCCTAGCTCTGGACTCTCCACCTCCAGACGTATTTGTATGTCATTAAATACACGCACGCACACACACACACACACACACACACACACACACACATATAATTTTTTTAAAAAAAAGGTAAAAATATAAACATAAATTATAAGATTTTCTTCCTGTTCTCTGATATCCCTTGCATTTGCCCCTAGGGGCAAGTGTCCCATTCTGGACACCTCTGCTGAATAACAAAGGTATTAACTATAAATTGAAATCACAAAAACTTACATAGCATTGATGAGGAAGGAGGAAAAAATACCCAGAAAAGTATGCTATGAGATAGGATGATAGTGTGAGGTCATTTCTGGAATATATATAAATGCTTGGAAGGACATACATAGACTGTTAATGGTGGTAGCCTTTAAGCTATCGTATGTTCATAGCTCTCTGAATCAACCATGTATTAAGTTGTAATAAAAAAAGAAATAAATGTTATTTTAAATATCCCAATAGTTCGAGACAGGCCCATCCTATCTTTCAAAATTTACTTTTCCTTCAAGGTGCCTTGTCATGGTGCTGAGTGTCCCCTGCCCTGAACAAACATGTTCTATCTGGAGCATGTTCGCTCAGGCCACCTGTTCACCTGTGATGATAGCCAGGCAGGTGTGGTGGTGAGGACAGGACAGGACGCTCAGTTCAGGTGGCCTCCAGCCTGCCCTGGGGGGAGGACAGGATTGAGGTGGGGAAATGAACTCCCTGCAGGACATCGCCCTTGCTGACTACACCGCCCTCCCATGTATCAGTGGACTTTCCCCACGTCTCACTGCACTAATCACAAACTTGCCTGAATTCTCATCCTCATCACAGAGTGATGGGCAGTCAGCCCTGGAGCGCCACAGTCCACTTTTGTTCAGAGATAGGGAAGAGCAAGCTCTGAAGGTTAAGGATATGCCCAAGGTTAAAGAGGGCAAATCGGCAGCAGAGTGGGGACCAGAACCCAGTGAATCATTGACGACCACCACCCTCACTACCTCTCCGACTGCTACACAGAATCCTTCCCAAAGGTTGAGCTTTGCCCTGGGTGCTGCCATGTCGTCTCTTATCCTTACAAACCACTACAAGGTAGATGTTGTCACCCCCATTTTAAAGCTAAAGAAACTAGGGCTCTTCTGGGGACCCCACAGAGGAAAACTGCAAAGCAAAGAAGGAAGAAGATAAAGGAAAAAAGATATAGGTGAGGATCAAACCCAGAGAAGCTCGGAGCCCAGTGAAAGAGTAAGGGAGTATCCCTCTCTCCCTATCACACGCCTTCGGTGACCAGTGGGCTACCGAGTTCCCCGGAGGCTTTTCCACCCCCATGAGCCAGGCACCGCAGCAAACGTGGAACAGTGGGGAGAACTTGCATGATCCCAGAGCTTAGAGAGCCCATGCAAGGTTCCCCTCCAAGGAGAGTGACCCGAGAGGCTGGAGAGCCGGCTTTCTTCCATTCAGACTCCTAGTCCTCCCTGCCCCTGCCCCAACCACTGCAACCAGGAAAGCAGTTTGAGCCAAGAATTTGATGAGTGGCTGCCTCTCCCCAGTGGGCACGTGCTACAGGCTGAGGTTTCCACAGAGAGTGGGACCCGTGCCTTTCCCCTTGGGGACCTGCAGCGGACCCAAGGGGGCCATTCTGGGAGCTCCCTGCCCACCAGCATTTCACAGCATCATACTCCAGCAGGTCAGACAAGTAGGCTGGAACCCATGCCCCCTGGACTTGAGGGGGTTGCTGGGGGGGGCAGAGAGGAGGTCTGGGAGCTGGACTTGGGTGGCAAGGGAGCCCACGTGGACAGTCTGGGAGCTGGACTTGGGTGGCAAGGGAGCCCACGTGGACAGTCTGGGAGCTGGACTTGGGTGGCAAGGGAGCCCACGTGGACAGACTGACGGGAGGATACTGTGGGATTCCGAGACACGGTGAGCAGGGGGAGCACCCATCTCACTGTAGGAGAAGCACCCTGTTGGATTGGGGTGGGTCCTCCTGTGAGGAAGAGCCCAGCCCTGGGAGCCATAGCAACCAAGCGTGTCACATTCAGGCGCTCAGGCTGACCAGGAACTTTGGCCCCTCCCCCACCACTGCAACCAGGAGAGCAGTTTGAGCAGAGAATGTGGCAAGCAGCAACCTCTCTCCAGCAGGCCTGTACTACAAGCTGAGGTCTCCAAAGAGAGTAGGGTCCGCACCTCTTCCCTTGAGAACCTGCAGTGGACCCAGTATGTCCAATTAGGAGCTCCCTGCCCTCAGGTGTTTCCTAGAGAAGCATGCCAGCAGGTCAGACATACAGGCCAAGGGGAGGTTTGAGAGCTGGACTTAGGTGGCGAGGGAGCCCGCGTAGACAGAACTGATGGGTGAATACTGTGGGGGTCTGAGATGCTGCGATCTGGGAGAGCACCCACCCCTCACCGCAGGAAAGCTGCACTATGGGATTAGGGTGGGTCCTCTGGCAGGGAAGGTCCCAGCCTGGTGCCATAGCAACCAAACCTTAAGCCCTTCCCCGACGAACAGCCCTCCGTCTGAAAAGCCTGCCCTGACTTTCCTCCCAGTGGCTCCCCCTAGCGGCTGGGAAAGCAAACTCTGAGCTCTGCCAAGGCTTTGCAAAACCTTCCAAGCTCTTGCAACCAAACCACGCTCTGCCTCACTCGCTCCTCCACCAACCTCTGAGATCAGGCAACCCCCGGGGAGCTACAAGGCCATTCTCAAAGCCTAAGGCACTGAAGTGCTCCACCTGAGGGACTAGAGCTTATCATAGGCACAAAAGAACATCCCAGCAGTTGGCTTTCATGCAAGCATCAACCACTGACAGGGAGAACAACTCTATAGCTCATCACAGCATCTACCAACTCAATTAAACAGGGTGTGGCTGATTCTTACTCATAAGTATCACCCCCTATCTCGGAGATTAAGCTGGAGGATCCAACACAAGTCACACTGCTGGGAAGAAGTGAAGACAACAGGATAGAGGCAACCCAAGGGGGCACTGTTTATTAGGAGAGAAACAAAAGTTAGGGGCAGCTCAATCTGTGAGGGGTCTCCCTCTTCTACTGCAGACCTCTGGATGGATCAGGGATCTGCTCAAAGTCTGTGCAGGTACATTCCACCAGAGAGCAGGTGCACCAGAGATCTAGTGCCTGCCAATACCAGGCTTCTGCAACTGACAACATCCTAATCACACTGGTGCACACAACCAGGTCTGCTTAGGACCCCGCCATCCAGCAGTAACCTTAGCGTCACCCCTGCTGGGCTGGGGAGGGAATAGATGCTTCCCCATGTTGAGCCCTGTGACTGGGGGTTGATCATACCTCTTCTCTGGCATGGAAGGCAAACAGAGGGGCAACCTCAGACGCCACAGGCACCACTTGGGAAGCCTCAAGCAACTGCCTCAGGGGGTCCTAGGTGTGTGGGGGTACAACCATGGCTGACTAGTAGCTCCAGCTCACCTATGCAGAACCTGGGTTGCTAAGAGAAACCCCTGCCTGTGTGACTAGGCATCAGTAGTCCCCACGCTGGTGGAACACCCTCAATATGGTCAGATCTGCCTCCAAAATCCCTAGAGCCAGATCTGAAGCTCTCACTGTTCCTGAGTCCGAGGTTCTGCCCCTGTAGCTCCAGGGCCCATGCTGGGCCAACGACTTTACCCCTGAGACTCCAGAGTTGTGCCTGGACCCCAATACCCCATAGCTGAGTCCCCATCACTACTGCTGGGCTGGAAGAACCTCCTTGAGGTCCAACACTTAACTCAAGACTCCCCCCAGCCCTGAGCAGACATCACTCCTGGACTTAGTTCAAGAGAGTTCCCAGCAAAGGAGAACAAGTGCCCTGCATACCTATTAATCCAGAGATGAGAAAAGAGAAGCCAGATGAGAATAAGCCAGAAAAATAACCTTGGCGACATGAAAAAACGCAATGGTTTGACAGCTCCAAGAGAACATAATGGAGCTACAATAGTGGACTCCACTCACAAGGAAATTGCCAAAATGACAGAAACGGAATTCAGAATATGGATGGCAAATAAGATGACTGGATTAAAGATAAAGTTGAAAGCCAACAAATAGAAGCCAAAAAAAAAATATTTTAGGAAATCCATGAAAAAAATGAAAAAGTCACTAGAAAGCTGGACAACATAAGAAAGGATATAATAGAACTTTAAAAAATTAAAGAATTGGCTGGTCCAAAGGTAGTGAGTCATCTCACTTGATTGTTCACAGTCAGTTACAGATTGAACTCCTTGTTCTACTACTTTCCCCCCTCCTCACTACTGCACTTGACTAGTCTTTACAAAAAAATTTTAAAGACTCATTCAGGGAATTTTAAAATGCAGTTGAAATCTTTAACAACAGGCTAAACCAAGGAGAAGAAAAATTCTCAGAGCCTGAAGACAAGGCTCTTCAGATAACCCAATTATTCAAAGAGGCAAAGGAGAGTATAAAAAGGTCTGAACAGTCACTGAGATATGGGACTATGTGAAGTGTACTAACATTTGAATTATATGTACCTGAGGATGAAGAAGAAAGAGCTAAAAATATGGAAAACCTATTTGAGGAAATTATTGAAACTTCCCAGTCATCACCAGAAATTCAGACATACAGATACAAAATGGACATTAAACACTGGAAAGAGTCATAGCAAATAGGTCATCTTCAAGACACATAGTAATCAACCTTGTCAAAGTCAAAATGAAGGAGAAAATACTGCAAGCAGCAAGACGAAAGTATCATATAACCTACAAAGGAAAATCTATCAGGCTAACTGTAGATTTCTCAGAAGGCTTACAAGCCAGAAGGGACTGGGGCTCCATCTTCGAACAAATTAAACTAAACAACTGCCAGCTTAGAATTTTGTATTCTGCAAAACTAAGTTTCACAATAGAAGGAGAAATTAAGTCCTTTACAGACAAGCAAACACTGAGGGAGTTTGTCATGACAAGACCTGCTCTTCATGAAATATTCAGAACAGCACTGTAACGAATCAGCACAACAGATACCCACCAGCGTAAATTCATCTAAAAGAACCCCAAAACTCACAACTTCTATAAAACAATAGAACAAAAGGTAAAACAAAGCAACAAGGGACAATCCAACAGGATGAATAGACCAACATCCCACATATCGGTGCTATCAATCAATGTGAACAGACTGAATGCTCTTTTAAAAAAACAGGTTGGCTGAATGGATAAAAAACACAAAGAAAGCATCTGCTGTCTCCAGGAAACACATCTAAACCACAAGGATGCACACAGGCTCATCATGAAAGGATGTAAAAAAATAGTTCATGCAAATGGAAATCGAAAGAGAGCAGGTGCAGCCATTCTTATATCAGATAAAATTGACTTTAAGCCAACCAAGGTAGAGAAAGACAAAGAGAGTCATTATATAATGGTAAAGGGAGCTATCCAACAAGAAGACATAACAATCATAAATATATATGCACCCACACAGAAGCTCCTAGATACATAAAGCAAATCTTACTAGAGCTAAGCAAAGACATAAATAGTACCATTGTAATTGTTGGGGACCTCAGCACCCCACTGCCAGAGTTTGATAAATCATCTAAGCAGAAAATAAAGAAATAATGGACTTAAACCAAACTCTAAATAAATGGACCTAACAGATTTTACAGAACATTCTACCCAAAACTATAGAATACACATTCTTCTTAGCAGCACATGGGGTATTGTCGAAGGTTGATCATATGTTAGGCCACAAAACTGGTCTCAATAAATTCAAAAAAATCAAAATCATACCATGTGTCTTCTCAGACCACAGCAGAATAAAATTAGGAATCAATCACAAGAGAAACACTCACATCTACACAAAGTCATGGAAATTAAACAACTTGCTGCTGAATGATTATTGAGTCAAGAATGAAATTAAGATAGAAATTAAAAAATTGTTTGAGCTGAATGACAAAGGGGACACATGCTATCAAAATCTTTGGGACACAGCAAAAGCATTCCTCAGAGGAAAATTCATAGCCTTAAATGCCTACATCAAAAAGACAGAAAGATTACAAATTGATAACCTAATGTCACACCCCAAGGAACTAGAAAAGGAAGAACAAACCAAACCCAAAGCCAACAGAAGAAAAGAAGTAACAAAGATCAGAGAAGAACTAAATGAATTGGAGAACAAAAAAATAATACAAAGGATTAACTAAACAAAAAGTTGGTTCTTTGAAAAGATAAACAAAATTGACAGACCTCTTGCTAGATTAACCTAGAACAGAAGAGAAAGGACCCAATGAAGCTCAATCAGAAATGAAAAAGATGACATTACAACTGATACTGCAGAAATACAACATATCATCCATGAATACTAAGTAAATCTATATACACATAAACTAGAGGATATAGAAGAAATGGACAAGTTCCTGGAAACACACAACCAGGAAAAAATAAAACTCCTGAACAGACCAATAATGGTCAGTGAGATTGAATCAGTAATAAACGACCTCCCCACCAAAAAAAAAAGCCCTGGACCAGATGGATTAACAGCCAAATTCTGTCAGATCTGCAAAGAAGACTTTGTCCCCATAATACAGAAATTATTCCATAATATCGAGAAGGAGGGAAACCTCCCCAACTCATTCTATGAAGCCAGTATCACCTTGAAATCCAGGTAGGGACACAACACAAAAAGAAAACTACAGAACAATATCCCTTATGAATGTAGGTGAAAAATCCTCAACAAAATACTAGAAAACAGAATTTAACAGCACATCAAAAAAATAATCCACCAGGACCAACTGGGCTTTATCCCAGGGATATAAGGATGGTTCAACATATGTAAATCAATAAATGTGATTCACCACATAAACAAAAGCAAAAACAAAGACCATATGATCATCTCAATAGATGCAGAAAAAGCAGTTGACAAAATTCAGCACCCTTTTATGATAAAAACCCTCAACAAACTAGATATAGAATGAACATATCACAAGATTATAAAAGCCACATATGACAAACCCACAGCCAACATCATACTGAATGGGGAAAAGTTGAAAGCATTCCCCCTAAGAGCTGGAGCAAGACAAGGATGCCCATTGTCACCACTCCTATTCAACATAATGCTGGAAGCCCTAGCCAGGACAGTCAGGCAAAAAAAGAATATTAAGCGTATCCAAATAGGGAAAGAGGAGGTCAAAGGATACTTCTTTGCTGACAATATGATCTTGTATCTAGAAAAGCACAAAGATTCCAACAGGAGTCTCCTGGAATTGATAAGTAAATTAAGCAAAGTCTCAGGATACAAAATCAGTATCATTTTGTATATCAGTAAATCAGTAGCATTTCTATATACTAATGACAGTCAAGCTGAGAGTCAAATCAAACATTCAATACCATTCACAATAGCTACAAAGATAATAAAATACTTAGGAATATATTTAACCAAGGAGATGAAAGATCTCTACAAGGAGAACTATGAAACTCTGAGGAAAGAAATCACAGAGGATACAAATGGAAAAACATATCATGCTCATGGATAGGTAGAATCAACATTGTTAAAATGTCCATACTGTCCAATGTTATTTACAAATACAAAGCAATCCCTATAAAGTTACCAAAGTCATATTTCACAGATCTAGAAAAAATGATTCTACACTTCTTTTGGAACCAGAAAAGAGCCTGAATAGCCAAAGCGATCTTAAGCAAAAAGAACAAAACTGCAGGCATCACATTACCAGACTTTAAACTATACTACAATGCGATAGTAACCAAAATAGCATGGCACTGATACAAAAATAGAGATATAGACCAAGGGAACAGAACAGAGAACTCATACATAATACTATCTACCTACAACCAACTGATCTTTGACAAAGCAGACAATGTACATTGGGGGAAAGAATCCCTATTCAATAAATGGTGCTGGGAAAATTGGATAGCCACATGCAGAAGAATGAAACAGAACCCCTACATTTGACCACTCAAAAAAATTAATTCAAGAGAGATAAAAGACTTAGCTCTAAGGCATGGAGCCATAAGAATTCTAGAGGAAAATGTAAGAAAAACTCTTCTAGATACCAGCCTCAGCAAAGAATTTATGAAAAAGACCCCAGTGGCAATTGTGACAACAACAAAAATAAATAAATGGCTTTTGATTAAACTAAAAACCTTCTACACAGCTAAGGAAACAATCAGAGCAAATAGACAACGTACAGAATCGAAGAAAATATTTGCAAGCTACACATTCAACAAAGAGCTAATAACCAGAATTTACAAAGAACTCAAGCAAATCAGCAAGAAAAAACAACCCTATTAAAAGTGGCCAAAAGACATGAACAGATGCTTCTCAAAAGAAGAAAGACAAATGGCCAATAAATATGTGAAAAATGTTCAACGTCACTAATCATCAAGGAAATGCAAATTAAAACCACAATGAGATATCACCTTGCCCCAGTTAGAATGGCTTTTATTAAAAAGTCCAAAAACAATAGATGCTGGTGTAGATGCAGAGAGAAAGGAATGGTTATACATTGTTGGTGGGACTGCGAATTGGTTCATCCTTTATGGAAAACAGAATGAAGATTCCTCTAAGAACTAAAAGTAGACTTTCCATTCGATCCAGCAATTCTACTACTGGGTATTTACCCAAAGGAAAAGAAGTCATTTTATCAAAAAGACACCTACAGGCGAATGTTTATTGCAGCACAACTCACAATAGCAAAGATGTAGAATCAATCCAAATGCTCATCAATTCATGAGTGGATTAATAAAATATGGTATATGTACACCATAGACTGCTACTCATCCATAAAAAAAGATGAATTAATACCTTTTGCAATAATCTGGATGGAACTGGAGACCATTCTCCTATGTATCACGAGAATGGAAAAACAAACACCACATGTATTCACTATTAAATTGTAACTAACTGATGAGCACAGAAGTGCACAGATGGAAGTAAAAAACTCAGTGGAGAGTAACTAGGGAGGAGGGGGCAGAAGGGGAGGGGAATAAAACAACCTAATGGGTACTATGAACATTATTTGGGTGATGGTCACACTGATATCTAGGACTCAAGCATTACAAAAATGATCCATGTAACCTAAAACATTTGTGTCCCCTTAATATTTTGAAATAACAAAATATAATATAAAGAAAAGAAAATAAGGCTCAGACAAATCATGTGAATTTCCAAGGCTAAAGAAAGTAAAATCAGGAGTTGAACACAGTTCTGTCTGGCATCCAAATCTAGGTTTTTTCCACCATTTCAGCTGACTTGACATTATTTGATCTGTTACGAGTATGTCTACATAACAGTTTCCCATAGTTCCTCTTTAGGTGTCCTTAGCTATTGGGGCCTCAGAAAATCCATTTCAATGCCATATCTCTCCCCCTTTCAGTATGAGGAATGTGTCCTGAAAGAGCCTGTTCTCTCAGCAGCTGGTGATATTTGATTTGATTAACACCCTGGGACCTATCACCAGACTTAAAGATGATGCCTAATTAATTGCTTACATTAAAGAGCTGGCACTTTCTGCATTCGGTTCACACTTCCAGCCTCAATCATGTTTTCATTTCAGCAATAATATTTACATGATTAGCAAATAGTCAATTTATACTCTGGTGTGGACCGAAGCTGTGTGTGGGACTTCCCAAAGCAGATGCCCTTGACAGGTGTAAAGAAATAGGCTTTTTTCACAGCAAGAGCCATAAGCAAGATCTTCTGCTCATTTTTCAATGAAAAAATCATGCTTGGATCAACAAATATTCATTCTGCATTGACCTATTCTACATGCCAGGCATTATATTTCCCAGGCCCCATGGGGGCTAAAAAAAAAAAAGGCATTCACTAAAAAGTCATATCAGAGTTAGCTCAGTTTTTTAAATTTCTTTTTTCTTTTCTTTCTTTATTGATTTATTTTGTTTATATATTTATTTATTTACGTCCAGGATCTAAATGCATAGATTAGGAAAGGCATTCTGCATTATACTTCTGAAGTTTTGAAAGACATTTGCTAAGTTCTCTTAGATGTTTTCGGATAAAAGCCAGAAACATATGGCCTTAATGGTACTAGAATTAAGTGAGTTTGTGATGTTAAGTGACCCCCAAGATGTGAATGGAGGACAAACTGGAAAGAGGTAAAGTGCCCCAAGACTGTTCTATGTGATATTTTACATCAAGAATTTGGATAAGGACACAGAAAAGCAAGATTTATCTTCTGATAACAGGAAGTTGGAAGGAATAATCCAGCATTTTGAATGACAAAGTTCTTGACAGACTAGACAGTGAGTTGAATCCTAACATCACGAAATTCAGTAGGAGCAAATGCTAAAGAACCACCAGCACAAGTACTACCCAGGGAAGATGTGGCTTCATGGAATCAAGTGTGGAAAATATTCAAGGACTGCAATTAGCCAGAAGCTTAACATGAGACAATGGTGCAATACATGGCCCAAGTCACTAATGCGCTTGTAGAGAACCGAGACTTAAAATGGTGAAAGCTCTGCCCTTAGTTTTGTTAGTCAGCCCCCGCTTAGATACTACGCTTCATTCAGTTGTAAGTAGGTCGGCCACATATGATATTGTTTGAATCAGGACACTTTGAGAAGGAAAGGGTTGCTAGTGATAATTAAGCATGGAAAATAGGCACAAACTAAGACTCTCAGACAGATTGGAACTTTGTTAGCTTAGTTATAAAGGATGTTGACAAATTGGAGGGAATTCAGAGGAGAGACTCAGAGGAGAGACTCAGGGAAGGGAAGGGCCTCAAAGAAATAGATTGTGATAAGTCTTTGAAGAAAGGGATGTTTAGCCTGGAGAAGAGCAGCCTATGGTTTATATGAAAGCTTTTTTTTTTTTTTTTTTTTGAGATATTCAAAGGTAGCATGTGGAAGAGGAATGGAACTTGTGAAGTATGGGTCTTGAGGGATCCTACAACAAGCTATCTAAGTGTAGAGAAAATGACTGCTTCTCAGGGGCACTCCAGCCCAAGAGGAAGGAGATGCAAAGCTGACCTTCAACCCCAGATGTTACCATTCTGTAAAACAAATTTGGGGCACTTAAAACACACCAAACCGCCAAACTTCCCCATTCAATTCCAATTCAATGGCGATTCTTTTGTGTTCTAATTGTCCCAGGATGGACGCTTTGAAAGATTTTTTGAAAGTCCACCCGGGTACATCCATGAGTTCCTGTTCACATGACTACTTAGTTCTTCAAAAAATTCCAATAAAATAGGAATAATGCCTTCTTAATGAAGCCTAGCCATTTTCTTTTAAAAAGTTATTATTGTTTAAATATATGGTGGTTCTTCTCTCTTTTTTTCAGATCTCCATAGTTGGCCTTTACGGACATTAGACACACACAGGTCTGTGATTCACTGGGCCTCCTCTGCAGTCTCACATATGCGTTTTTCAGAGGACTATTTGGGGTTGAGAATCTGCTTCAATATTCTCCTCTGTAAAGACCAACACAAATATATATTATACTGAATCTAAGACACCGTCAGTTGTCAGACACATTACTATTATGTGCCACTAAGAAAAAAATGCTGCCAATTAACCTATACCCCAAACTTTTTCATATTTAGTGTTCGACTCTCCCGATCACTTTTCAACTCAGAATTGGTATATTTGTTCCTACTTTTCATAGATATTGGTATCTATGTCATCAAGATCATGGAGAATGCAGCATTTATTTAAAAAGCATTCTACTATTATCTTTGAATTTTCTTCCAAGCGACTAACACTCAATCTAAAAGCTTTGATGTTGTTACTTTTTTTTAAATCTAACCAGCAGAAGACAACTGTAGGTTCTCAGATGACAACCAGGATTTAATTTTTCTTAAATAGTTTGTTGACTGAAACTTTGAGGGGTTGAAGTTGTCCAGTTATGCCACCAGGAATAACAACAAAATTTTTACTGCACAGGCAATGACACTAAGTCCCAATGGCACCAGGCCGACAGATGCCTGGGATGTTAAAATATAAAATTCTGATGTATTAGAATGAATAAAATACAGTAACTCCTTTTGCATGTCTGCCTTCTTGTCCTAGGTTACACCCTTACCTGATAATCTCAGTACTGTGTTCCTTGCTGGCTGTGATAACCTTGATTAGCTCACTTCACATCGGCTGAGAGGCTCCTCCAGTGCCCTACTGGGCTGTCCTTATTGCTATCTTATACCCAACCTACCCTACTTTGGAAATATTTGTAATTTCACCATTTCAGCTAGTTTTCCATTTTACAGCCAGCAACTGACAGAAGACAAAGCAAAAATGAAAAGGCGAACAAGGATTTTGCATTTCAAAAGAAGACACACTTCATCTCTCACTGTCTTTATTAAGAAGAGTTATACAGCTTTATGGCAAAGAGGCACTTCTTAGCCATAGCGGTGAAGTAGAATAATTTGTTGAGATTTTTAAAATGTCGATTCCAGTGGGCTATCTCATTACCTGCTGACTCTGATACTCAGGATGAGGAGTGAGTTAATTACACTTCTGGGGGGCATCAGGCACTTATATTTTTCAAAAATTTCCACAGATTAATGTCACATGTATCTAAATTCCAAACCATCAGGAAGGGAAAGACGTCAGGTGATTTCCAGTTCATCTAGGGACAACTCTATTGGCACACGCTAACAAAAATTTGAAATTAAGAGGTCTCAACTCTGAGATTGTTGGAGAAAACAATTCACATAGACCACACAATTTTATTTAAACCATGATATTTACACCATGAATATTCACATCATGAATTCATGATACTCACACCATGATATTCATACCATCCTATAATCACAGTGATTCAGCTAAGGTTTGTGAAGGGCATCATGACGACTAGGCATGGCGAGAGCACAGGCAGGAAACAAAGGCTGAGATTTCCTTTTCCTAACATTCTAATATCTGAAATAGTGCCTGGTCTGAGGCCACAGAGAAAGATCCCCTTCTCTATTCTCTGCCCATAGCTTTCTGGGGCCATTTCAGGGGCAGGATGATCTCAAGGAGCATTATGGGCTGGTTCTATGAATTGAGTACATTCTACAGCCTTAGAGTGGAGGGTGGTACAAATGAGGGCTTACACTCAGAAAATATACAAATCCCAGCACCTAAGTGCTCAGGACATGGTTTTATGGCTGTAGTAGATCTCTGACACTCTCTCCTAATCATCTCCATTTTTAGCAAAGGTTCTTCTGAATTTTAGATAAACATTAAGATCCCCCATGTTGTCTGGGTGAAAGCAGATAATTGGTGATTCTACTGCTAGTTCTATGGCCTTTAAATTGTCCCAGGGAATTCAGAATGCAGTATCACACCAAAACCCAGATCACCTCTTGCTTACCTCTTAGATCCAGGAACCTCTTGCTCGTAACCAAGGAAGAGTCTAAGCCTGATTGTCTCCTGTGAATTTCTTTTCCTTCTGTGCCTAAAGAAGAGGCTGGAAGAAAGAACACCAGAAGCACCAGTCATTGCAAATCAGTGCTGATGGCAGAAATAAATATTTATGCTCTCCTTTTTGTCTTGCTACTGTGTATTGAACACACATTATGTGCCAGCCCCTGTATATACATCATCACATTTAATCTTCGCCATGACCTATAAAGTAGACATCATTGTCCACCCCCATTTTATAAAGGGAAAACGGACTCGGATGAAAAACAACACCCTCCAGAACACACAGCGAGTAAGGGCTGAATCCAGGAATTAATCTCAGATCTGAGGCCAAAGTCAAAGGTCTCTCGAACATTGGACGTATTTGAAATGCAGTGAGGAAAAAATATTATGTATTGATAGATGGATGGATGGATAGAGGGATGGATAGATGGACAGCTACAATAACATAAATATAATAGAGGGTATATTATAGAAGCTAGGTGGTTGTGGTTACACAGTGCTCACTGAACAATTCTTTAAACTGTTTTGTATATTTGAAAATAATTTGAAATAAGTTGGGGAAAAAGAAGAAAAGTAAGGGACTCAAAGACATGGGCAATTAAACATTCTTTCAAGCATCTATCTCATGTTTCACTACGTGTTTAAGAATTTTAATTGAGTTTAACAAATATGCGTTAGGGTTTTATTTTATACTAGCCACCAAAATACCTGGCAGCCCAGGATGCTAAATTCATGGTAGGTGCTGGGAATGCACAAGAAGGAAGTCCTCTGGGGTTTCCAGCCCAGCTGCTGACACTACTGTAACCAAAAATCCTGCAATACTGACTTTGATAAAGGGCTGTAATGAATGTGTGAGGTGCTAAAGGAACATGAAGGTGGATGAGATAACAACAGCTGAGAGGTTGCAAAGTGTCTGGGAACAGGTGAGATTTGAATTGTGCCTTGGAAATTGGGGAAGATGTCAAAAGATGGGGAAGAGAAGCAGGATCCAAAGTAGTGGCAGTGGGACAAAGGAAGGCATAGGGGTAGGACAGTGTAGAGAATGCACAGAGAAAAGGAAGAGACTGTTGGGGAAAGAAGGCAGGAGAAGCAGGGTATTATCCACCAAATTGGGGAAGCAACCTTCATGAAGGAAATGCTTAACAATGATTAGGATTCTCTTAGACTTCACTTTGTTGAGCTTTAACTTACTTACCAGTAAAATGGAAATAATATCTATTCTCACAGATGTTGTTTCAAGGATTAAGTGAGTGAAAATGGTTAACATTTCTAGGATAGTGCCAGCCACATAGTTGGCACTTAATAAGCAACACTGAGCTCCATATATGAACCTGAGAGGCTGCACATAATCTAGCTACATAGCAATGGTCAAGATTTGTGTAAGAATGTATAAAATTCTCCTAAATTCCAGCAAGGAGGAGCTAAATAGTTTTGTCAGGTAGGCCTAATTTTTTTTTAATTTATTGATTGAGTGAGCGAATGATTTTACTTTTGGGTTCAGATCTCAATCAACTAAGTCAATTAGGTAAGAAATACAAATTTTTTTTCATAATTACTTACCTATTTTGAGCCTGTCTTCAGTGTTACAACCTTAATTTCACTCAATTCTGCATCCTCACTCTTTCCTCTGGGTTCCAGGGGGCTCACATTGTAGCAGGGCAATGGGGGTCGGGAGGCCATCTGATTCTCTGTGTGATGTTGTCTCTGCACCAACCTTGGCTGAGACGTCCTTGCTCCTGGTGGGTCTTTGCTGTCCAGCTACTCCCCAGCACAAGACTCCTTCAGGTGTGGCATACTTTCTCTCAGCTGTTGCCAAGCCCCTTGTTAACATAAGAGACTTTATTACACTGCTTTCAGGCCACAGGAGCACCAGGAAATTGTGGGTTTTTTGTTACCACTGTGGTGGCACTTTTGAGCACAGAAGAATCCTTCTAACATTTGTGAATAGTACTGGGGTGCATTCAAGTCCTGAGGCTGGCTCGTCTGTCCCCTGGAGACCACTCAACCATTTCTGTTCTGGGGTTTTGCAGTCTCCTTGGGCTCTACTTGGAAGTGATAGCAACCCCAACCCATCTTCAGTTTCTGTCATCCACCACCTTCACCTCTGGGGAGCAGGGCTTGGAGTCTCTTTCTCAGAAGAGAGAGGGGCTGCCAGTATCTAAGAGCTCTCTCTGCTTCCCTCTCCTCCCCCTTCCCTCCCCTCCTCCTCACCTCCCAACAGGCATCTAACAGCTCCTTTCCCTCCCTAGCTCCAGCCCCCTCCTCCCTGCCCTGCCAGCATACCTGGAAAACTCCAGGTCCCACCAGGGGCTACAAGCCTTGCTCCAACCCAGGCTAGAGTTTCTATGCCAAGTGCCATCAGAGTCTTGACTTATGAAAATCAAAATCCTTTTTTTCTTGTTCTCTGGTGAAACTTTTCTTTTCCTAATACAATAAATGATGCCTCAATGGGGTTAGGGGGATAGGCAGAGGCAACAGGAGCTGCCAGAGGGGGAAAATCAATTGATATATTAAAAATATCATCCAGCCACAGTGTTCTCCCCACCCCTTTAAATTTACTCCATCTCTTGAGCAAGGAGAGACATTAGTCCACATCTTCCTTCATGGTAATTACTCCTCCCTCTTCTTGTGTTTAAGAATTTCAGTTCCAGGTGACCTGCTCTAGACTGGGCTGGAGGTTAAATCTCAAGGTGACCCTGATACCTAAAGATGATGAATCTTACGTCTTACAAGCTGCCTCAGCCTTAGCGTTACTGCTGACTCTCTGGAGGTTTCCTCAAGAAATTCAGCAGAAGGATCCCCAAGCTTCTAATCACCAAAGTACATAATACTTTAGAAATCACAATGTATTTGTGTTAGTTATATGGCTGGTATACCTGCTGCACAGTCTTTGAAGAATTATAACACGAGATCCTTAAGTTGGGGCTATGTGTGTCACAAGCTCCACATGCCAATGACCACAGCAGGGAATTAAACATTTCTCATGCTGCCACCTGTCCACGCATGGCTTCTCTCTTGCCCTGTTTGTTGAGGTTCCTGTTCCTCCTTGTCCCCTGAGGCATGCCTTTGGCTAAATGCTGGAGTCACTTCTTTGGTTTCAGTTAACCTCTCTGATTCATATGATAGTCTTCTGTATCAACCAGGGGCCCTGAAACAGAGACAGAACTTGTCAGTTTAGAAAAAAAAAATCAAAGCCAAAGATGCAGATGTTTGAGAAAAATATTAACTTGATTCCTTTCTCCATTAATTATCCACCCCAGATGAGACCCTAAGTAGTTTCATTTCTAAAACATAACTCTCTGTATTAGAAAGACCCTTCAGTTCAAGTTAATAAATACCCACAGGGCCTATCTCCCACCATAAACCTGCACAGGTAAGGGGCAGAGATGTTTCTCTACATAGTAGTATGAAACTTTCCTTGTCATAAATTAAACCCCTCCCCTGTGGCTATGGATTTATCAGCAGACTTGCTCATAATGATTGTCTTATGAATGGTGATAGAAAAATGAATCATGTCCTTCTGCTAACAAGGCTGCTGAAATCGGTTCAAAATGGCAGACTTTCTGCTAAAAGGAACCTTCCCCGGGCCAACAGTAATATTCATAGAGACAAAGTGGAGCGGTGAGGGGTTAGAGTGGGGTGGGGTCCACATTTCCAGCATCTGTAGGGAAACAGTCACCACCTTACATATATTCTTAAACAACACCCAGAGGGATTTTAACCTCAAATGTGCTGAATTTTTGTTCATTTTCACCCACCCAAAGAGTTGAATGTTAATTATTCAGTTGAACTTTTTTTACTATTTAGTAAAAAAATAATACAAATGCACAAGATTTGGTGTTTTATCCATTACTACCATTGTCTTCTTGGTACTATACAAAATGCACAGAAATTTTTCTCCCAACGTCCTCCCTCAAAATAAAGCATATGCTTAAAAAAAAAAAAAAATTCCTCACCTAACCAGACTTTCTGAGAAGCATATACATAATTTTTCACTCAAGGCAATGCCCAGACCTGTTAAACATTTTTACCTCCTCTGAAGACCTCAATAAAGCAAGGAGAGTCCACACACCTCACTCGGTCTGCCCAACTTAAAGTAGTGCAAGGAAAGAACCATCCATGTGGAGTTAAACAATGAAATTCTCCAAGTATGTACATGCTGTGAGAATCAATAACCTCTTCTCAAACCAGAAAATTGGTTTCAAGTATTTGGTTCACTGGTTACATCCAATAGCCACCATAAGAGCCCCCCTCCTGAGGGAAAGGGAGGGGGGAGATGAATTCTTGAAAAATGTGTTATCAGAATTCCTACGCTTCTCACTGCATGGATGGCATTTGCTAAACTCTTTGGAAAGAATGCTGAATTTAATTTTGAGCAATCCTCTTTGTTGGATTTTTTTTTTCACTTGAGAAAAATAACTTTAATTTTCGTATCTGAATTATAATATATACAGGTGATCACTTTCAGACTAAAATGAGAGTGGCTGAAATGCTTTTACAAAAACATCTCTAAAAATAACAGACTTCTGTTCACTTTATAGAGTATGCCTAAAAGAAAAAAGATAAGACTATTCAAGTGAAGAAATATTGACCTAGTGCTCAGAATACCAGAATATATTTATTCCAGGAGTGTGAGGGGGTGGGGGCAGGAACCAGGAGATAGAGGAAGAAGTTGCTTTTTGAAATTTTCTTGCCTTATGCCTGAATGCTTCATTCTCTTAAAGAATCCAATTATGGAAAAAAAAATTACCTCATACTCAGTTTCACTTTAAAATATGATAAACAGGTTACATTCTGACGTGTTATTAATTTGTTTATACAAAATTAATGTCATGAGCGTGACTTCAGGATCTGCTCTTTTTATAATCATCTGCTGGAATTTTAAACAATAAAGGTTTTTTCAGAGTGTACTCTCAGAGAGTACTGTGTACTCTCTCATTTCATGAAAGCAACTCATGGCAACAGAATTGTTGATGTAATTTCATATGTTCTGGATATTAGATTTTACTTAATTTTACAGCCAGACTATTCTCTCTAAAATAAAACTGATGTTCTCTAGAAAGTTTCACAGGAAACAACTGGCCCTTCGAGAGATATGCACTGGGAATATTTGTCAGAAAATCAAGTCACTAAAAGCAGAACTGATTGTGTCCCTCACTGAGGCAAGCAGCCTGCATTCTCTCTTTCCTCCCTTCCCTCCTTTTCATGCCCTGAGGGCCAGACACCCTTCTCTCCAGCGATCAATGTGTGGCATCATCTCCACAAAGTGCCTTTCCTCCCTTGCTACAGGTGGCTTCCGTACCAATCCTTCTGCCTTTGGAATCTTCTTTCCTCTTCTTCCTCATGACATGGAATGTTTATACAGAAATTCTTGCACCACAGTACAGCTACCTCTATAGTCTAGATGAAAGAAAGGTCTTTCTCTAGCAAGGTGGGTTGTGTTTTCTACTTTTAAAGGGACATGTGCAGAGGGGAAGGAAAAGGGTCCTACCCTAGCCAGCCATAGCACCTGGCTCAGGAGCAACTTGCTCCTCCAAGTGGTCCGCAAGTCTCCCTGCGTCACCGTCACTCTGCCCCGTCCCATGCTCACTACCAGAATTACAGACCTTAGAACACGCCTCTGACGGCTCGCATCCGCAGAGCTCTGGGAGCTGCTAGTCACTGGAAGCCTCTTTCCCTCCATATCCCGCAAGTCCTTCTCAAGGCTCATAGGGGCTTACTTAGTAGGTTTTAGAGCTTAAAACTACTATTTTAGAGACACTATGGGTTAAACAGGCCTTTGTGGGCTGGCCTAGGAGTACTACTAACACTAATTATATTTTATTTACTGATAATCTTATAGCCCTAATTGTAAAAGGGATTTTAGCATTATTAATAGTCTGTTCATGAAGAGCCTGGTACCTAAGAGAAACCATGAGCTACAAACAGCTGAATTACACACCCCCTTTCTCTTTGAGAAAGAGTATGTAAGCTGGAGGCTGCTTATTTTCAGTTTGTTGCTTTTTACTTCTTTTACCTTTCCCCATATTTATTCATTCAACAAATACCTGTTGATCCCCTACTAGGCATTCTGTTAGGTGCTTTGACTAGAACAGTAGGCTGAGGCAGAGATTTCCCACCCTGTGGAGCTCACATTCTAGAAGAATAGACAGACAAGCAAATAATGAGGGCAGAGAGAAAAAGTAAAGCTTCTACAATAACAAATGGTCAAAAGGATGGGTACAGAAGGCTGTACGAGGCGTTATCGGTCCAGTCTGAGACGCCAAGGAAAGCTGGGTAAAGGAGGCAGAAAAGAATGTTCCAGGAGAGGGACAATGTGTGCAAAAGCCCCACAGCATAGGGAGCCTGGCCAGGCACGGCCCGAGGAGAAGCCCATGTCAGGAACATACACAAGGAGGGGAGTGGGGTGCAAGATGAGGCTGGACAGCTGGAAAAGGGCTGCACTTTCGGGAGCCTTCTGAGGAAAAGTGAAGGAAGCCACTAAAAGTTTTACCTGGAAATGGTGACAGGATCAGTTAGGAATTTTAGAAGATTACGCTAGTCAGAGTGTGGCAAGAACAGCAGTCTACTTCTGGAAGGCCACTGCCTGAGCTCTCAGGAGAAACGATGGCCGCTTAGGTCGGGGTGGATGGAGACAGAGAGCCCAGCAGGTGGAAAACACACAGGCTCTGGCCACAGGCTGGGTTAGGGCTGCCACTCAGGAAGCATTGAAGAATGACTCTTAGGTTTCTTACGCATCCGATTTTAACAAGTTCGTCCTTTGCTTTGTGGTTGCTGTTGTCTACGGTGCTTAGGCACTTGTTATTAATATTTTGCTCTCTTCAGGCTCCTACTTCACCTTGAAGGAAAAATCCCCTATTTCTTCAAAACTAACAATGTGCAAAGCCCCTCCTCATTATTCCACCAATCCTCCCAAATCTATTTTTAATACTGTAAGATTCCCAATTGATTTCTGTTTCTCATCTTTAAAGTGAATTTGGTCTCTCCCCTTTATGTAGTTTTTCTGCCTATTATCATTTTCCTGAAATGAGAAATCTGAAAGCTTGATGTACTGATGGAAGATTTTTAGTTACGAATCATTGAAACCGACTTGAATCAATTTTACCACTAAAGGGATTTTATTATGAGCATAGGAGGCTATCTCATGGAGTCAAATGCAGAAATGCAACCAAGACTCAGGAATAGGTTGGAATCCCTCAGGATTCTCTCTCCATATTCTGTCTGCCCTTCTCTGTATGGTGGCTTCAGTCTCACCCTGGAAGGCTGGCTTTCTCCAGTCTTCAGTCCACAGATGGCACCATAACACCTGCTGTGTTTATATGCCTTGGGTTTAGCCACAAAGACTGACTCTGAGTGCCTCAGTGTCTCAAGGATGGGGATTTAGCCTAGCTACGGTCACTTATAGCTGGGGTGGACAGGCGTGAGATTTCAAGGAAGAACTAGCCAACGTCAATTCTGAGTTTCCAGAGAAGGGAGAATTGTTATGAATCTGGCAGGCACCCCACAAGGAGAAGGAGGGAAACGATACCTCCTTTGCTTCACTGAATGTGTGTTAAGCACCAACCATGCTCTAGGGCCAGGCTTGGCTCCTTGATACAAAAATAAGTGCAAAGAATTCCACCTTCGAGGAATGTAAAACCCAGCACTGACTGGGAACACACCTGTAAAGTGAGGCTCATTCCTACCTCCTCGTTGTCAGTGTGGGGAAGTTGGAATCAAAAGGAATAAGGAGTATCAAGGTAGCAAATGAAGCCCTGAGAAGGTAGTCCAAATAGAAGTATTGGTTATGAGCAAAAGTAAAAAAGCGGGAACCCACAAGAACTGCTAAGAGGTTGGGAGGTTGAGCTGACATGAGAGGAGTGTCTGCAGATGCTGTGAGAACAGATGAGGCTGAAAACTCAGGCAGGAGCCTTCAGCTGAGGATTTACAAACCCCAGCCGGGAGGAGTAAGGAACAAAAACAAAGGAAATAGATACAAACAGGCCAGCAACAGAAAGATCCCTTCCAGACTGTGGCTTGTTTACCAGGTAGTTAACCTGCAGGCTGCACGGTTCCAATTTTCTCCAGTGCGTGACATGCCTCTTGCTTTGCAGATTTAGTTCTGTTTAATCTTTCCTTTTCAAACAAAGCTAAAAAAGATACCTAGTTAATGTAGTAACTTTGACCTACAAAAAAGAAAAGTTCATTATTATTTCCTTCAGCTTCCTTATCCAGCACAATTGCCCTTCCATCTTTTATCCCCTCAAACTTTTCTTTCATGTTTCCTTTTTATGATAAGCTTACATTCAGATTAGCTGCCTCTCTAGAAAGCTTTCGTCTCCTTTTCCATTTTTGGCCTCTACCAGACTTTATTTTTGCATTTTTAGAGTTCACTAAATCGCCATTCCTTTGAATGAGCATTGCTGTGCATTTTAAATGCCTGTAGCACTTTAAATCAATAGCATCATTTTTGTTTTCTATTGCTGTCTCAATATGATCCCAAATGCAGAACATGGGATATTAAGCTATGTTTAGTTTAATAAGTAATTTAAACATCATTTAAGAAACCACTTTTTACTATTAGAATTCACTCCTTTTTATTTAGAATGTGCATTCTCAATAGTGATAATATTTCCCCAAAGGGGCAAAAATTGTTTCTCGGGAGGCAAAAAAATGTCTTAGCTATCACAGTGATTTGTGGCCCTCCAAACCTCAACCCTATCCAACTGCACAAAGAGCTATGCGGCATGCCTGTGATATTAACATTTCATGGGAGGAGGAGGCATTTAAAAAAAAGTCTGAAAATTCTCCTTAGTGGTGCAATAATGAAAACAATTTAAAAGTTGAAGAAGAGAGATTTAGAACAAACCTATACTTGCATTGTGTATAAGTTTACAAAACAGATAAATATAATCTTTCATTTAATCTCCACAAAAAAACAGGTAAATTGTGTTCCATTAACCTCTTTCTCAGACATGTAGATTGATGATCAGAGAGGTTACTTCCTTTATGACTTTGATGGCAAATCCCCTCTCCATCTATGACGGCAACAGAATACACATTCCTTTAAAGCAGGGGTTCTCAACCTCTGCACTATTGACATTTTGGATGGGATAATTCTGTGTTGAGGGGAGAGCTGTCCTGTGCATCGTGGGATGTTCAGCAGCACTCCTGGCCTCTACCCAGGAGACGCCAGTAGCAACTCCCCATCACCACCAATTTGGACAACCAAACATGTCTCTTCAGACATTGCCAAATGTCCCCTATGGGGTGGAGCAGGAAATCACTCCCAGTTGAGAACCACTGATTTAAAGCCTACTTATAAAGAGAGAATAGTATCTACTGTTTTTAAATTCATATACAGTTTCATAATAGCTAACAGTTATCGAGCATTTACTATACACCAGGCACTTTATTATGTATTGACTCATTGAATTCCCTCAGCAACCCCGTGGGGCAGATACTAGTATTGTGCCCATTTACAAATAAGGAAACCTAGGCCATAAGAGCTGCAGTTAGTAAATTGTAAATCTGGGATATATGGGTATTGATGCTGCATTTACATCACAAAGAAGTGACATAAATGCATTTTTAGAGTTCACTAAATCTCCATTCCTTTGAAAGAGCATTTCTCTCCATTTGAGCTGTTGACCCAAATATAACTATTTTGTTCATACAAAATAATCTACGTCATGATTATGATGATTATGTTTACTTTGAATTTAAACCCAGGTCTGAGCACTGCCCCACCAAGCTGTACTCTCTGTTTCAGAACCAAAATGCCCTTAGCTATTCTCCTCAATTCTACATTATTTCTCCTCTGTTATCCCATTTTACATACAAATGTCAATTTCTTATAGGCATTGCTTTTTAATCTATTGATTTATTTACTCCTAATAAGCTCATAATGAAATTCTGGTAAAAAGATGACCAATACAAGAATGGATATGTTAATAAACAAATTTTTTAAATTTATAACTGTATGCTTAATATGATCCCATTTTTACATATACTGTAGTCACACACACACACAAAGACTGAAAATGCATATATCATCTTAATAGGATTTATCTATGAGAAGTAGGAGGGTGAACATTTCTAATTTTTTCCTATATTTTCACCATGTTCTACAATAAATAGATACAAAAATCTTTTCTGTAAAAGAAAATTTGGTGAGTTAGGTGAATAAGGATCAAGTTTGGAGGAGGTAGAAAAAAATATTTTGTTGGACAAGGTCCCTAAATTGTAATTGTTTATACACTAACAGAAAGGAGTACCATGTCTATAGTTAAGTGAAGACTAGACCAGGGGTTCTCAATTCTCTAATTTTCTAATAGGACTAAATAAATACCCATTTCTAAATTTTCGAGGATAATTAAATTTAGGGAGAAAATTTACAGTTTTTTCTTTATGCAGTTTTTAAAAATCTTGGATATCTGCCTCTGCTTATTTCCAGCAAGACTATAAAAAGGCAAAATACGAATAACTGAATGAGCAGCAAATAATTATTTGAGAAAAATCTTGGGCACCTAAGTAGCTTAAAGAACTCATTTTGTGGGATAGGAATCATGCAATAATATTATTTTCTGTTTGGATGATAGAATTGAAAATGAGTATTTCATGACTTCTGAATACTGTGACAGCTAACCAAGGTTTAGCTAGACTGTGTTCCAGTGTGGGCCCTGCACCTGATTTTTCCCTACCATTCCCATCAGCTGGCTTGTTGTGGGAGCCCATTATAGCATTTATGTCTCTTAATGAATGAATACAATGAAGAAAGTGTTCAATGTTTTAAGAAGAATAAGAAAAACAACTGACAGGAGAATGAGAGGAGAGATGCCAGCCTGAGCTGGGGAGACAGAGACTGGCTAGTTGTTCACCAAACAATGTCTCTTTTTGTTCCCTGGTCACACACACTGGACAACAGTTCCCAGTATGCCTTGCATTTGGGTGTGGAAATGTGAGCCGTTTACATCCAAGGCAGTGTGGGCAGAAGGCAAAAAACCACTTCTGAACCTGCCACCTAAAATCTATCAGCTGAAGGGAGAGAACTCTGAGCACCTGGCAGAAGGTAGAGCCACTAAATGGAAGATGCCTGAGTCCCTGAAACACTGCCCAGGTGAAAAATGCTTGACCAGGAACAGCTGCATTGCACTGTTCATGAGCAAGAAAATGGATATTATGTTAAGCCTCTGGAATTTGGGAACTGTTTGTTACATCAGTTAGCTACCCTGATTGATATATTGGGTTCAACCTGAAACCACAAATGCTCAGAACCAACGCTGGCACCGGAAGCTTTTTCAGTTAAGTTGCTTCATAAAATTTCTAACAAATGTTGCCATAAATCTGTTTTGCCTCTAGCGACAACAGTACTACCATTATCAGGATAAAGGCACGTATGCGAATAAAGCACTTAAGGTCACATCTGAACTAAGACATGTGGAATAAGAAAATTCCTTTGAACCAAATGTACTTAAAAAGCCCTGTCTTCATTTCCATGTACCTTTTAACATCACAAAAAAAGGACATGCTTGTTTTCATCATGGGCAGGAGATAAACATTAGCATCCAGAAATATGGCAAAAACAAAAATTCATCTGTGAAAAAATATGGACAGGGGTTGCCCAACAGTCCCAGGGTATTTAGCTTGGATCCTGTCCTATTCCATCTCCTGTGATTCTATTTCTAATTAATGTTTACTGAGTGCCCACTATGTGTGAGTCAATGTGTTTGTCATTGGAGATATAAAGATAACAGATAGTCTATTCAAATAGCTGTAGTGGAACAGTGACGACCAAGTGCTTACCTCTATTACCCCTGCCTGGGATGATCTCACAGAGGCAGCGGTCTTTAAGAGTCCCAAGTCTACCCTTGATGAAATAGCAGCTTCTCTGACTTTTCTCCCATTATACATAAGCTAACAGCCTTGACTGAACACTAGCTAATTATCCAGATAAGAAAATGCAATAAAAAAATACAGGAGGCCCCTTATTATCAAGAATGCTACCTATGTAGCATTCACATGCTATCACATGCTACCTATGTATCTGTATTTGTCAACATCTTCTAATGATAAATACTAGAAAAAACAAATTGTACAGTTTTAAATTTAAAATAAACAAAAATTTACTGTATTTCTCCCCATAGTCAATAAATATCTTAGGGAGAGATACTTTGAGACCATGCAAATCTCTTTGTTCCTCAAACCTTTGCCCACTGTGTCTAGCATTCATTGGTGGCTCCATCTGCAACAATGACCGCTGTGGAGGGTGCCTGGTGTCAGTTTTCTATGCCTCTCATTCTTTTCACATTTATTAATTGCAATTCTATTGTAAGAAAAAAAAAGAGCTGCCACTTCTCCATATACAACTGATCTTCATTTTCATGAATTACATAGTTGAGAATTCACCTACCTGCTAAAATTTATTTGTCACCACCAAATCAATACTCATGGCACCTTCTTGGTGATTCATGGACACGTACAGAGCAGCAAAATAATCTGAGTACCAACATACACGTTCCCAGCTGAGGTTGAAAAAGGGACACTCTACCTTCTTGTTTCAGCTCCCATCCTGTAAACAAGTGTCCTTTTTGCTGTCTAGTTAGTGCCACATTTTTCACATTTTTGTGCTTTTTGTTAGTCATTTTGCTGTTTAAAATGTTCCCAAGCATCATACTGAAGTGCTGTCTAGTGTTCCTAAATACAAGAAAGCTGTAATGTGTCTTACAGAGAACATATGTGTTAGAAAAGCTATAGTCAGGCATGAGTTATGGTGATGTTGTCTGTGAGTTCAATGTTAATGAATCAACAAAATATATTAAATAAGGCATTTTTAAGTAGAAAGACACATGAAGCAAGATTATGTCTTGATTGGTTGACCAGTGGCTCACAGAAACCTCAACCTGTATTTCCCCTAGGAGCAATGGTTCAGTATTTACTAACTCAGTGTTCACAGTGACTTTATAGAACATAACTATTGTGAATAATGAGAATTGACTATACCTATTTAACAAATTATTTATTTATATTACTATGAATTCATGAATATTTATATTATTTTATGGGTCACAATCCAGTACTACTATTATATATTCTATTGCTCAGATTGTTCCATCTTTGGCCATTAAGAAAATAACTGTATAGTGGAAAAGTCTAGTGGCAACCTTCTTGGCCAGGTGATCCACACCGACATCACCAATAATAATACACATTGACATCATCAACACCATGATTTGATGCACCTAGAAGGATGAGGCACCATTTCTGTGGTGCTCTTGATGGGGATGCATAACCTCTGGCCAATCATGGGAAGATTCCAGATAGGCCTGAATTGAGAAACATGCAGTAAAATAATGGATCAGTACTGTTCAGGGTGTCAAAGTCATGAAACACAAAGAAAGACTGAGGAGCTGCTGCAGATGGCAGGAGACAAGAGAGAAATAACAACTAAATGCAACGTGGAATCCTGAATCGAATACTGGGACCAATAAAAACAAAGAGACATGAGTGGGAAGCTTCAAAGTGAAGTTCAAATGGAGTCTTTAGTTTCTGGTACTGTACCAATGTTAATTTCCTGATTGTGATATTTATACTATGGTATGTAAGATGTTAACAGTGTAGTATGCTGGGACAGGGACATATTGAAACTCTGTACTATTTTTGCAATTTTTCTGTAAGTCTAAAAGTAGTTCAAAATTTTGACTATTGAGTGGGCTTACATACCCCTGGTTGCAGAAGTTGTGGAAGGTGGCAGGGAAGAGGAGGTGAGAAACTCCATTTCAGAGACCATGGATATAGATTAGTATTCAATCTTCCAGAGAGTTTCTTTAAATCCAAAAAACTATAAGGAATAGTATAGTAAATCGAGGCCTTCTATTCTAAGATATTATAGAAGGCTTGGTTGTTCCTAGGCAGGACACTTCACTTCTACCTGGTGACCTTGGGCAAACCATAATCTTAGTTGCCTCATCCATAAAATGCAGAGGTTGAAATGAATAATCTTACCTTAATATCTCATATCCCTTACAGCATAAAATCTTATGCTTCTAAATTAAAACTTGCATTCAGCATTTGAAACCAGGTTCTGCAAGAATACCCTTTTGGATCTTTATTTACTCTGGTTTCTTAGTAAAAAGCAGCAGTGTTGACATTTTACAGGAAATCCAGGAAACAAATCACAATAGCTTGAAGAAATTCTGGAGCAGTTCCCTCTGCAGCTCATCCACAAGATAGATGCAAATTATATGCTCATAAACAATGTAAATATACCTAAGATATCAAGAATTATGCAGCTCTTTAAAATGTATAAGTCACTAAAACATTACATGAAAAAGCAGATCATAAGTGTATAAGTATAATGATCACAGATAAACATTTTCTCACAAAAATATTTTTAGATGGGGATGTGGTAGAACTTCTGATAATACTCTGGTAGAGTATTATTTTAAGAGACATAAGTCACTGATATATAAGAAAAATATATACTAGCTCCTGAGAACATGTGACATTCAGAATAAATGATAAAATGTTTATATATATTCAATCCTTCCTGTATAAGGGAAATCATAATTTTGTCAGATATTGCTAAATTGGCTGAGAACCTTAACTTCTGCCCGTTTCATGATTGATACCATTGGGGGGAAATTAGGAGAGTAGAATGAGAAAGCAAGCAATCAATTTAGTATCCATTAGTATGTGAGAGGATCACTCTACCAGGGTGTCAGAAGGAGGCAATGAAGGGAGAATTTTGTTTTTTATTACAAGATTTTCATGGGGGTACAAACATTTGGGTTACATCTGTTGCATTTGCACTGCCCAAGTCAGAGCTACAAGTGTGCCCTTCCCAGACCATGCGTACCACACCCATTATATATGAATTTACCCATTCCCTCCTGTCCCCTCCCACCTGCCCTATCCTCAATGAATATTACTTCCATATGTGCACATAAGTGTTGATTAATTAGTACCAATTTGATGGTGAGTACATGTGGTGCTTGTTTTTCCATTCTTGTAATACTTCACTTAGTAGAATGGGCTGCAGCTCCATCCAGGATAATACAATAGATGCTAGACCACCATTGTTTTATGTGGTTGAGTAGTACTCCATGGTATACATATGCCACATTTTATTAATCCATTCAGGTATTGAATGTGAATCCTTTGTGGATTCATGAGATGATTTCTTTCCCTGCCTTTCTCATGTGACAAATTCATCATTTTTTTTTTTTTTTGAACAGTAAAGAAGGAATGGGAAACAAGGATAATGATGAGGACAAAGTTTAGTTTTTGGTGTTTTGCATGAGTAATAATTCTCTGCCCCATTTAATGGAGCAAGAAAGACACTGCATTAAGACATTTAAATATTTTGAATCATAATTAATATCTACTAAATTACTTTTTCAAAATAATAATAATAATAACTCCTTAGGTTTTAAAAATTAATCCTCTAATCACTAATATATTCAATTTAAGTAGTAAAACTCAATATTAATAAAAACAATATGGTGATCAAATTGGCATAGGATTAATACTATGGACTCCTGTCTGCTTGGATCTTTATCCTTACTTACTTTGGTAAAGAAACTTCATTCTCTGGGCCCTATTTCATCACCTCTAGCATAGGAATAACATACGTCATACCAAATAAGGTTATAGAGAAGATTAAATGAAATAATGTACCTGAAATGCTTGGCATAGTATCTAGTAAATGCTCTGCATGTATGGACTATTAGTATGATACAACTTTTTAACAGACAAATTATGTGCATGTATATGTATATTTAATAAATGTATGAAAAAGAAAAAACACAGCAACATATTAACAGTGATAACCCATGAGTAATGGGATTATAGTAATTATGTTTTTATTTATTAGATTCCTTTCTTTTGTCAAACTTCCTACAATAGACAGATATTTCTTCTATAATAAAAAAACATGTTGTTTGATAAACCAAGAAAGATAAACAGGAACTGTAAACTTGCAAATATATTCTTTTATATCTTATTTTCTTTCCAATAATACATTATCTAGGCATTTCTAACCCAGAGAAAAAGAAGGGTATGGACAGTTCATTCTCACTCTTAATAGAAGGGAGGGTGGGTTTGCAAGGTATCTTCATGGACAGGAATGAAGAAGAATAAAAAATTAATGGAGGGATGGTGAACAGCAAAGGAGGGAGACCTCCAGGCAGAAGCAGAACTAGAGAAATAAAGAAACAGGAAAGGAAGAACTAAGTGAGAGAGCACTGCCAAAATTCTAACAGGCTAAACCGGGGTTGCCAACAAAGCATCAGAAGAAAGAAAAGAACAGATTTTACTGTGGAGTGTTTTATGCAATAACCATCCATAATAATGTTTAAAAATCTACTGGAGACTTTTGGACTCTGGCCCCACATATATGGAGCTTAGCAGTTGCTACTCCTACCCAGCAAGCAGAAAGCTGAGCGAACTGAAAAATGAGCAACTCTTCTTAAATCTGTGAGAGAAGTGAGATCACAGGGCAAATGGCTGCCCGCAAGTTGGAGAAACAGACAGGTGGATACAGAGAACACCACTAACCAGAGTAGGAACTCAGGAGCACAAACCTCCACAGGGACCAGTGCCGGAGGAGGAAACCTAAACTGCAATTGACGAATTGCTAGAGGCTCAGCGTGGATAAGTGGGAGAGTTAACAACTCTAGGGGTACCCAGGACGGGGGGGGGGTGCCCCACACTTTTGTGGTTTTACCTCCTGGAGCTCTACTAGGTTCTCACAGTGAATATCAGAGAAAAATTCGACCATGCTTCCAGCAAGAGGAAGGGAAAAAGAAACCACTTTGGAATATCCCAGAGCATTTTAACAAGGCCTGTCATCAGGAGAAATTATTTAGCCAGAGCCTAACTGACCTGAGGGAAAAGAAATACCCAATTTGAGCCCCCTTGAGCCACCCTGTCTCACCTAAGCCGGTGGGGGTTCAGAGAAGTATTTGTAAAGTTCATAGGCCAGAGACATGGACTCGCTGAAAAAGGGAAATCTAATCATAGGACTATACAATGCTTCCTCTTCCCCCACACCTCCCCACTACGTGACTAGAGGCCCATATATAGCATTTTATCCAGAACACCATGTCTGGCTATCAGAAAAAAAAGTTACAAGGCATACTAAATGGCAAAAAACGCAAATTGAACAAACAGGGCAAGCATCAGAATCAGACTCAGATACAGCAGGAATGTTGAAATTATCAGACTGGGTATTTGAAACAACTATGATTAATATGCTAAGGGCTCTAATGGATAAAGTAGATAGCATGTAAGAATAGATGACTAATATAAGCAGAGAGATGAACATCCTAAGAAAGAAATACAAAGATGTTAGAGAGCAAAAACAATATAACAGAAATGAAGAATATCTTTGATGTGCTCATTAGTAAACAACACAGCTCAAGAAAGAAGCTCTGAGCATAAGGATATCTCAACAGAAACCTCCAACACTGAAAAGCAAAGAGAAAAAAGACAGAAAAAAATCAAAACAGAATATCCAAGAAATGCAGGACAACTACAAAAGGTGGAATATACACATAAAAAGAATACCAGATGGAGAACAAAGAAAGGAACATAAAAAATACATTTGAAACAATAATGACTGAGAATTTCCCCCAAATTAATATCAGGTACCAAACCACAAGTCTAGGAAACTCAGAAAACACCAAGTAGGATAAATGCAAAACAAAAACAAAATTTAAGGTAGGCATATTACTTTCAAACTACAGAAAATCAAAGATCAAGAAAAATTCTGAAAGAAGCCAGGGTTGGGGGAAGAGGATGACATTTCCTACAGAGGAAAGCAACGATAAGAATTACATCTGACTTTTCTTCAGAAACCATGCAAGCAAGAAGAAAGTAGAGTGAAATATTTCAGGTGCTAAGAGAAAAGACACCAACCTAGAATTCTGTACCTTGCAGAATTATGCTTCAAAAGTGAAGGAGGTATAAATACTTTCTCAAACAAATAAAAATTGAGGGAATCTGTTGCCAGTA